>NC_060233.1:19226939-19553793 GCF_021155775.2 Neodiprion pinetum
CGTGTATCGGATAATTTGATCGACATGTCGTTTCCATGTTTTGTTGGGTGCGGTTTCTACTAGAAACGTTACCGGTGACAATTTCTTTGTTATTGTACCTGGTACCCGCGCTTTGCTTCTAACGCTAAAATCTTCAACCATCACCGTGTCACCTATCTGGAATTCAACAATTCGACTGCTTTTTCTTCCCGCTATCTGTGCAGATTGCTGTTTCTCTACGCTATCCAATACACTCGGTCGTAACAAATCAAATCTAGTTTTAATTTCCCGTTTGTACATCATAAACGATGGTGATCTGCCAGTTGTACAGTGTTCTATTGATCGATAGTCGAATAAGAAAAGATTAACTGCGTAGTCGAGAGGTTTACCGGTTTGAACAATTTTATCGACTTTGTCCTTAAACGTGCCTACAAAGTTCTCAGCTGCACCATTTGTTGCTGGATGGTGCGGTGCTGTAAAACTCTGTCTAATACCATTTATTTTACAAAACTCTTGAAATTCTTTACTTGTAAATTGAGTACCGTTATCGGTAACTACGTGTCTTGGTAAACCAAATCGTGACAACACTTTTTTTACCTCCTCGAGTACTCGCGGTACTGTGGTACTTTTATTCATATCAATGACCTCTGGCCATTTCGAGTACGCATCAACAATTATCATAAACATATGTCCGTGGAATGGGCCAAGGAAATCGATATGAATCCTACTCCAACAATTATCTGGGTACGGCCATGGCGTTAACGGAACACTCGGTGGTTTCTTTCTTTCTTGCACGCACACTCTGCATGCTGCCGATACATTCTGGATATCGTTATCGATATTCGGCCACCACACGTGACTTCTCGCTAGCATTTTCATCTTTACCACACCGAAATGTGAGGCGTGTAATTCACTTAACACACTGTTTTTCATTGATTCTGGCGCTATTATGCGATACCCCCATAACAAGCATTCTTTTTCGACATACAGCTCGTCTCGTTTCGCATAGTATTTCTGTTCCCTTTCACTCAATTCACTCACACTTGGCCATGTACCGTTTACATATCGAACTATTTTATTTAATACTTTATCTTTTTTTGTCTCTTTGGCAATTTCTACCGCGCTTAACGTTTGTAACGACTCTGATATATAGTTTATTGATGATAATTCGTCATCGAACACTGGAGTTGCATCATTGATTGGAAGTCGTGAAAGTGCATCACAGTTACCATTTTGCTGTGATTTAATATATTCAATATTGTAATTGAATCGTGATAAGAAGTATGCCCATCTTTGCAGCCTACTTGCAATAGTTAAAGGGATCTCTTGCTTTGGACCAAAAATAAAAACTAAAGGCTTATGATCTGTTCTCAACGTAATCTCTTTGCCGAATACATAATTATAAAATTTCTTAAAGCCGAATACAATTGCACTCGCTTCCTTATCAATTATCGCACGGCTCGCTTCTTTCTCCGGAATTATTTTAGACGCGAACGCTATCGGTCGCTCGGTACCGTCTTTGTATTTATGTGACAGGATCGCTCCTAACCCGTATGTGGATGCGTCGCAGGACAAGATCAAATCGGTGTTAGGATCGTAGTGTGCTAACACTCGTAGCGATACCAACTCCCCCTTGACCCACTCAAACGCTTTGTCACATTGTTTTGTCCAATTAAAATTATCTGCTTTCGTACACTCATAAAGACATTTTAGTTTTTCTGCTCTCTGTGGCAGAAATCTCGCGTAGTAAGTGATCAACCCAAGAAATGAGTCTAATTGTTTTTTGTTTACCGGCGTTGGTGCTTCTATCATTGCTTTGACTTTAGTTTTTGATTTGTGAAGCCCATTCTGGTCTATAACAAAACCCAAAATGTCCAGCTTTTCTTTGAAAAAATCACATTTGCTAATATTTACTTTGAAACCATAGTCTTCGAGTCTTTTAAATACAGCGTTCAGCGCTTCTAAATGCTCTTTATCGTCTTTGCCAGTACAAAATATGTTATCAATGTACGGAATTACTCCGTCAATTCCCGCTAAGCATTGCTCAATCTTCCTCTGAAAATCACCCGGGCCCGACGCAATACCTTCCGGCATTTTAGTATACCTGTAGAGGCCTTTGTGCGTTATTATTGTCAAGTAATCTCGACTGCTCTCCTCTACCGGGATCTGCATGTAAGCATGCTGGAGATCAATCTGCGAGAAAGTTTTACCGCTTCTTAGCGCTAAAAAAATCTCATCGATTAATGGAATTGGGTGTCTATCTTTAACTAAATTTGGGTTCAACGTCAACTTAAAATTTCCGCAAATTCTTACTGTGCCGTCTGTCTTTATTACCGGTACAATGGGTGTAGCCCACTCGCTGACGTCCACCTTCTCTAGATGGCCTAATGTTACCAGTCTATCAATCTCGTTTTCGACTTTACTCGCTAATGCAAATGGCAAGTGTCTAGCTTTCAATGCGACAGGCTGAGTATTTCCTTTTAACGTTAATTTTAACATTCCTTTATTATATAAACCTGGACCTTTACCAAACAATTTTGGAAACTTCGTTGGGAACCCTATCGTTTCATTTACTCCATAAATTTTGTTACACATATCTGCTCTCTTATTCAGTTTTAGAGGCCATAATCCAAAAACTTTTAGCCATTGCCTGCCAATTAACATTGGACCATCTCCTTTCATTACTCTCATTCCCAGTGAGGCTTTCTCATTGCCTATCTTTACCTGCAAATTATCCAGTGTTCCCACATGCTCTAAAGGTACCTTACCGTATGCGTTTAATGGACTACTAATCAACTTTACCTCGCAATTTGGAAAATATCTGTCTTTATCTCTCTTAGATATGATCGTTGCATACGAACCTGTGTCCATTTCCATTTTTAGAATCCTGTTATTAATTAATACATCTAGATACATTGGTTCGGCTGTTATATTATCGCTACTGCAATTTGCGTTGCTGCTGGTCATCCTCGATGATTTTCTCTCGCGGCCATCATCCATCATGAAGAAATCGTTCTTGTCCCCTTGTTGATCCTCAGACTCCTGCTCAAGGTGTTGTACCGCCTTTTGTGCTGTACACACCGTCTCCAGGTGCCCTTTCCTTTTACACGAGTTGCACGTGCTGAACCGGTGATAACAATCACGAGCCCAGTGGTTGTTTCTTCCGCAGCAGAAACATGCTGACGAACGCCTAGTATTTGCACTCGCGTTTTCACTCGTCGAGCGGTTACCCCTATTCATCGGAGCTCTGTTCAGGTAACGCTGGTTGCCGCCCCTTCTACCTCGATCTGCACCCCTTCCTCTTGTGTGAAGTTGTCTCTTGTACTCTGGCTTTGGAGCCGAGCTTATTTTGTTTACTATTGTCTTTGATGGTTCTCCAGCTGCTTGGTCTGTCGATGACGCATACTTCTCGGCTGTTTCCAGCGCTGTTGCCAGTTTGTAGGCTGAGTCGTATGTTAATTTATCCTCGCGAAATAATAACGTTTTTGTAGTGTGATCTTTCAGTCCGCACACTAACTGATCGCGTAATGCTATTTTCGCGTCACCGAAGTTACAATTAATCGATAAACTTTTTAATCTTGCCGCAAACTCCGACACTGACTCTGTTTGCGATTGTCTCGCTTGATAAAAAGTACATCTTTCCATAGTCTCTGACGGCTTCGGGTTAAGATGATTATTTATTAATTTCACTAATTCTTCAAATGTTTTGGTGCTGGGTTTTTCGGGCGCGCATAGATCACGAACAAGTTTATAGGTATCGGGACTAATTTTCGTTAGCAACACTGCCGCTTGTTTTTCTGCCCTGACGTCGTTAGCTACGAAATATAATTCGAGCCTTTCTGTGTACATCTCCCAATCGTCCTTACCCAGGTGAAATTCTAGGCGTGAAATATTAGAGTTGGTTTCTGCCATTGTGTGGAATTGTATTGTTTCCTTATTATCTTCTTGTACGCTGCCCTGCGGTTCGGTCTTGTCGACTTGTTTACTTTCTTTCTCTTCGTTCACCTTTCGTATCTGGCACCGTAAAATTTTTCGTAGTACGTCGATATTTGCCGCTTCGTCGAATTTTAATCCCAATTGCGTTAAAATTGCAATTAGTTTAGGTTTATTTAACTCTTTAATCCACGACGTTTTAGAGTAATCAATATCAATTCCACTAGTGCCCGACATTAATTTTGTCGTCCACTTCACAATTTTCCCGGTTTCCTTTGTGTAGTGCTTTTACGCTTACGTGGCTATCGGATACAGCGTGTAACGCAAAAATGGCCACTAAATTTGCACTATTAAGCCAACCCTGCACTATAGTTCGAATGAACCTCGTCGCCAGTTGTAATGTTTTGTAATGGGGCTCTCAAATAAATAACACTCGGGATCAGGCTTAACACTATAGAATAATTTTATTAGGAAACAAGTAAATAAGGTGATTGCGTGTGTCACGCTCAGCGCTCGCTGACCAACTGCCTCGCGCTGTACCGTGACTACATACATTCTTACTTAGTATTTGTACATCGAGTAACGTCGTAAACACTACAGTATAGATGTTCAGTTAATTACTGGTTGTTATTGAGGTGCTTCTCCACTTTTTCTGGGAAGTGGTATTCTTCGGAAACATTAAACAATAATCTCGTCGACCAGTGGAACGGCGTGCATCACCTGGGCTCATTGACAGTTTCATAGTTCGGCTCCTCAATTTGATTATCGTGGGTGTTTGGTCCTCTATGGATGTTGAATGCCTGTGACTAATACATGTGGCTAAATTTTTTATCAACTGCAAGTGGCGAGGAAGTGGTACTCTCTTCAACACTTTCTCTCAGACGTTAGACAATTTAACAGGATCGCTCGTTGCAGTTGAGGTGTAACGGCTCACAGTTTGACTTCGGTCAGCTGACCACAGTGACAGCTGATTTGCTATCAGTTGACTCAATATCATTGACGCCTAATATACTGTGCTTGGACTGTTGTTCCGTGTTGACCTTCCCTCTCTTACTGTGGGTGTAATACAGACTAGTCATCTCTCTGTGTGCTGGTGAACATGACACCTCACACCACTCATTGCTGCTCGACTGTTATGAGTCTAGACCAAAATCGGTGTCCTATTTATAAAAAGTTTACTTCACCGTCTGGCTCCTGCACTTCTTGCCAGAATAGAAACCGAATGCCTGGATCATTCTCTATGCGTAAATCTACGATGGCTGGCACTAGCAGTGGAGGATCGGACAGTGGGGCCAACTCGAATTTGCAGCCTTCGCTGGCGAAAATCATGAAGGCTATTCAGGCGAATACGGCGGCACTGCACGAGTACAAGGACAGTCAAAATCGACAAACAGCGGAGATAATAAAATCATTAGAAGCCTGCCACGAAACTGCTCAGGCTAACTCTAATAAAATCGCTGGATTGGAAGCCAGGCTGGTGGAATATGATGCACAAGGTGAATCCACTCGGGGTTCTCTGGCTGAACTTAAATTGCAGATGGACGCGCTGGAAGTCGAGAACAATAGGCTCCACCAAAAACTGGCCCTCAATTCGGTTGAGATTAGAGGGATTTCGGTGAAGTCTAATGAGAACCTCTACAGTATCCTCTATTCAATTGGCAATGCACTTGTATCAACCCTCGATGCTGCAGATGTCAGCTTGTAACGAACAATGATCGCGAGGATCAACATCGAGTATCCCGCATCGATTTCTCGAAGTAAGTTCGTCGAATCGATATTTCGACACGCCAATCCCCACCCTCCAAATTAACAGCGAGATCGACACGTGAGACCGGAGCTCTGTCTCTTTCGTTCCGGGGTCGTCAACTGAGCAGGATCTAATCAACAGCGTGTACGGGGGTCATCCTTGAAGTCCCAACTCGTCCTGGCCAGGCGAATTCAGAGACTCGAATATCCTCCTTGTTCAAGGGCAAGGAACGTGACGACATCGCCCAACCCGCCGATCAGCAGACCTCGGAACAAGGGAAAGAGCCAACGTGGGAAAGGCCGCCAATATCAGATAAGCGATCCTCATTATTGGCCTGTATGAACGAAACTCTCCCCGAGTTTTTGATCGTGAACGGGAAGGTTCACTTATATTCTGTATAAAAATCTTCGGTGTGTGAAGGAGTGTGTGTGACGTGAGGGAATGCATGCGTGAATGGTTTCTGTGTAAAAAAGATCTATGTTACTCGCTCCAAAATAAACGTGAAAAACTTATAAATTGGCGCCCAACAGAGAGGCTCGTGGTCAACGCGAGAGATACGTGAGTCTAAAGATTTCAAGAGCTAAAATCGCAAGCTCGTTTGTATTTTCCTCTTTTGCAAAAATATGAAATGAAATAAAAGCAAATATAAGAAATTTAAAATTATAATCAAATGCTGACAAAGTAAGAATAAATGTGACTAATTTTGCTTGTATATTTATCGTTAAATTGAAAGGAAAATATGTTAAATAATAAATAGTCACAATTATATGGCTAATGACGAAAATGGTAATTATATAACTAAATCAGGTAGAGTTTCGAAACAGAAATTTAAATTGTATATTTCTCCAAACAGACGACAAACAAAAAAAATGCCTGCTATACCTCGAGACGACGGAATCATGGCAACAAGCGGTTCGTCGCAAATCGGGGACATGGACGCTGAGTGGGAGAGATTAAGAACGGAACGTAGGGAACTTGAGCAAATGCGAGCCGCGTTTGAAGCAGAAAAAAATCGGGATCAGCGGCGGATTAATCGAGACGAGGCCGGACAAGGCTAAACAGATGAACACAACGTGGTAGATCAAGTAGCAGCGGTTATGAGTAACGTACAACAACTTCATATTGATATAAAGATCCCGAAATTTCTAGACGAGACAGAAAAACACCCAATGGAATTCATAAATGAGTTAGAAAAATATATAAAAACTAAAAACGTGAAAGAGAATAGAAAGATGTAATAGAAAGTAGAGCATGCCCTCGAAGGAAAAGCCAGTCTTTGGTTCAATTTGAAGGAAAATCTTACAGATTACGAAAATTTCAAAAAAGAATTTCTAGAGGAATTTTATTCGATACCTATACGTGTTCGTTTTAAAAAAAATTGGATGGAGAGTCGTTATGAGGCCCAAAAAGAGTCGTTACAGAATTATTTTTATAAACAGTTGAGTAAGGCTAGATATTTTATTCCCCGTCTTTCGGAATTTGAAACGAACTATAATATCGTACAACAATATCCAAATTGGGTTCGGCAAACGTTATCAACCGTAAATTTTACAGATACAAATTCCATTGCGCAAACGTTAGGCAATTTAGACGTTGTCAAAAAAGAAAGAACATGGGAGAACAGAGCTAATAATCCTCACTTCGAAAACAAACATAACGCTCCGAGAATACACGGAATGAGGATACAGGGGGGAGGACAACAGAGTCAAGGCAGAAGGAATTGGAATAATAATCAAAATAATAACAGAAATAATCGAAGACGAAACTACGGGAATTATCGCGGTTATTACAACTCAAATGAGAATTTTGACCAAGCCAGATCAGATTTCCGAATGCCAGATACTCGTTTTCCTCCTCCTCAAAAAACAAAGAATAACGGATTCTCCAACCCTAACGAAAATAACAATGGGAGACCAGTAGTGTATATATGAGAGTTCTAAATCAAAGATGGCGGCGCTCCCCCCCTAGCTCCCCCCCAGCTCTCCCCCCCCCCCCCCCCCCGGTCATTTTCGGTGGCTATTTTCATAGGATTTGACACACACACACACAAAAAAAAAATAATTCCTGTCGCGACTTGTTTGGCGCCGGAAAGCCGCACATAAATCGGATAGGTTAAAAACCCGCTAGATCTATTGAAAAAAATTCCAGGAAATTGTTCTTTGAGATAGTGCCGACAATGAACTTTGTTGGTGGTGATGCACTTAAACCAATCTGGGGCAGTGAGAATGGTCCCATAAAAATTCCTCGCACAATATGCGTGTCAAGACTTGTACAATGGAAAAATTGTAGCGGGGATGGGTGGTGTATAAAGCGTACGTCTATCGTGATCGTCACTCTGTTCTCATCGTATTCTCATTGTGAACTGTTCTCGCTCGTGAAATAACCTCGAAACGTGATGGATCTAGCAAAAGTTAACCACGTCAGCCGCCTGGAGAATCTGCCAACCAAGAAGATGTCGGAACTCGAAATTGGGGGAGTGTATGATGTCATCGGGTTACGACTGGTCAAAACAAAATTCAGGGTACGTGTTCTGGCGACGATCGATGGAGAATACAACGTCTTCTTACCACCGAGAATCGCAAGAGTTCTACAAGAAGATTCCAGTCAGCTGACTGAAATGTGTAGCATGGCCGGGGAAAATCGTCTGCAAATGAAATACCTTGGTGGAGAATTCAACAAGTTCGAATTTTCATGCAGTTATGCGCCTTAAATGAACTATGCGATCCCCCTCTACTTCCACAAAATTCATCCACGAGGGGGTAAAAGCGGGTGTGCTGGAGATGGAATAGTCAGTCTTCCACATACCATCCGTCAGTATATAATCGAGCGCAACATTCCCACTCCTCAACATGGCGATGATCCTAGACGTGCAATGTTTTATCGGTCATAACATGAAGTTTGTACCCAAGGAAGTCGCAGTCGTGAATGTAAACGGGTCGAGTCTGGATTACATCATTTTCAAGCCGCCCTATGATTTGGCAAGCCTACCACTTGAATGTAGAGCTACCAATGTATGGTTGACGCACAATCACCACGAAATATCATGGAATCCGGGCAACAAATCTCACGAGGATGTTACGAAGAATGTGAGAAAAATGGTTGAAAATGCGTGTTACGTATACGTCAAAGGGGCGGAGAAGAAAGCATGGCTGACGGAGATCGTCGATGGTACAACGAGGGTTATTAATATGGAAGATTTGCATATCATACCCCCTGAAATGGAAAAATTGAGGTATATGGAAGCGGCATCGTGGCACGACGCGAACCATGGATACTCTCCAGCGAATAACCTCCAGCAAGCAGCAGCGCCAGGCTCAATTTGGTATGATGACAACTCTGAATACATCCCGGCATACAACTGCGCCTTTGAAAATGTGCAGCGCCTGAGGAGTTGGTATTCAAAGGAGTGTACCAGCTCACTCGAGAAATCCTTTCGTCTGTACAAAGAATTGGACGGTTTAAGGGGAATGATGTCCGAGGATATAGCTTTTTTACCAAAAGAATTTATCTGCACGTTCGCATCAAACTTCATCAATGATGCGTGGGATAAACTACCAGAGAATATGAAAATGGACTACGTCATCGCAAGGTTCCGCAGATGTAGCATACATTACACACCAGGACCCGATGGCGATATCGTGGATGGACCGAATCCTCTAATTAAAGACTGTTCAGGTTGCAATCGCGTGTATAGATAATATGGACAATATTTACCAAAATAACAATAGAATTTATTACGATATATACAATTTTATTCGCGTTTATATGTAGAATATTCGATAGAATTAATCTCAATTATATCATAGCTTATACATGGAATTAAAAAAATTTACTATTCGATAAAATTATAATCTAGAAATAGGATACATTACAAATATGTATCTTTATAACTTTTACCCATTCTCGTCATACAAAATGTAAATGTTATGAATTTTTACTTGTGAAAAATATATAATCAATAATTATGAATTTAGCGTGGTTTATTCCTCGAAATAATCCATAAAATCACTATCGCTATCCTGTTCGTTAACATCATCATCATCATCGCTATTTTCGACATCTATAATTATTACGATAGTTTCATTCGCCCATTTTTCTACAATTATTTGCATACATATGTCACCGTAATTTATATAATATTGGCTGTTTGGTCTCACTCGAGCAGCTCGCGCATCCTCAACGAGATCCCGAAGCTCCTCCAACGAGAACTCGCGTGTTGCTTCGGAAAAGCCTGTGACGGGTTTTGAGTCCGCACGAATAATGTGGGGGGGGGGGGGGGGGGAAGAGACAATTAGAGACGAGGCGGATGTAATAGGTAAAACTTGGTGTGTGTATTTGCAAAAAAGGGAGGTGGTACATGCGTTGCGATTGGGGGAGGTGAGTCGACTTAAACTATGGAAGGTACAAGAGGGTTGTAGACTTGAACGGGGGCTGATCACGCCTCAGCCCTTAGCGTTTCTTAATACTAACTTACAGGTACGCGCGCGGGGGGGGGAGGAGTGTGGGAGGTGACGGGGAATGTGAGGTCGGAAGGGTCGGTATTGCGAGGGGAGGGTGGTGTAGTGTGACGGGGAGTGTGAGGTAGAAAGGGTTGGTATTGCGAGGGGAGGAGCAGATCGGCTGTAGAATGCAGGCTAACCTGGCGTCGTCGGCGTGTGTGTAGAATGGTGTGCGTGTGACGGTGTGTGTGTGTCGGGGTCTCTCTCTTTTGCTCTCTCTCCCTCTCTCTCTCTCTCTTTCTCTCCCTCTGCGCTTCTCGTGAACTTTTCTTCGGTGATGTGTTACTGCCTCGCAGGTCGTGGTCGTAATGCCCCTGGCGCTCGGCTCTGCCGAGCGTCGGTGGGCTTCGGTTACGTTCGGGTCTTTCCCGACGGGACGGGACTCACCCGTTCGGCTCTTCCCCGCGGGTTTGGGGTTTGTTATGACTTGCACTCTAGGTGCAACGTCACAAGCCTATAATTATCTCTTCATCAGCCTCCTCACCCTCGCCCCAATAAACGCTCGACCACTCATCGTCATCATCACTCGAATGAGATGACATTTTTTTTCTTTCCAAAATTGATTCGCGATGAAAAATCTGTGAAAAGAGCAAGCCGAAATAGAAAAGTTGATGCTGCTGCATTCATCATTTTTATGCATGGTAAATCTCCAATTCAAAAAAGTTTCCACCTATTCAAAATGAGTGATACGGAGAAGGTGTGGAAGATATTAGAATTTTATTTTAATGTAGTGCTACTCACCAATCCTCGTCCGAATAATAACCATCATCGTCAGCTCTATCTATGTCTCCCAGGATTTCACGGATTTTATCAATCTGATCCAGAAGTAAACCGAATTCGATGTGTACGTCATTACCATCACCGTCATTCCAAACACCCTCCACCTCCGCTTCCTCCACCTCCGCCTCCTCCTCCTCCTCCTCCTCCTCCTCCTCCTCCTCCTCCTCCTCCTCCTCCTCCTCCTCCTCCTCCTCCTCCTCCTCCTCCTCCTCCTCCTCCTCCTCCACCTCCTCCTCCTCCTCCTCCTCCTCCTCCTCCTCCTCCTCCTCATTCTCCACTTCACTCGATGATGATGATGATTCGAGATGATGCTCGCCAGCCAAATTATGTTCAAACTCGCGATGATCATCACCAACACTATCGTCAATACATCGCTCAGGGTCGATAATTAGCGTATCAGCATCACTATCAGTCAATTTATCCTCATCATCCTCCTCGTAATAAGCCGCCCCTCTGCACACCCGCTTATATGTCGGCGATCGTGGTGGTGAATGGGGTGGGGAGTCTGATGGCCCCCTTTTCTGTCCGTTCATATTTTTTCGATATGATTCTAAAATTTTTCCAGAATTTTTATGGATACGATGATAGGGAATACAGAAAAGTTGAAACAAATCGAAATAAACTTTTGTTAACATACTAATCAAATGCGATCGTCATTACGGAATTCAAATCAACATTCACAGTATCGTAAGAGGATTGGCGTAGCACCATATACATATATATGTATTCTATAAAGTACTCACAAAAAATATAAACTCGTTGAAGTCTTGAGATTTTTCCAATGAACACCGATTTTTTTTTTCTTTCTCACAGCTCACTTTATCAAAAACGCCTGTTTTGACACGAAGGATTTTTCAAAATTACCAGAGAAGTTTTCAAACCACTGTTCGAGTTAATACTAAAGGACTCGCACCCGCCCTCCACCGAGCAAAACCCAGCCGGTCAATCATTCGTAGAGCACGCACCACGTGACATAGAGACGAAAGAGTGACGCGGGGGAGGCGGTATAAGCTAGGAGAAAATTTCCTCAAGAGCTCGCCAGCTTTCCGTTGCATACCCCACGCTAATATGGTTGGGGATGTGCAAGCTCGGACTTGCTCGCTATGAAGAGTCGTAAAACCCAAAAACTACATGTGCACATACCATCCGGTGAAGAGCGGGCAAGATAAGATTTTTCTCACACCAAACACTGCTCGCCACCCGCTTTTCGTTGACCGATTTTTCCCACCACATGGCCCACGCTGCTTAACGACTCATAAAACCCAAAAACTGCATTAGGCGGCGGTGGGTTCGTGGAGTGGGGGAGGGGGAGAGGGTGAAAACCTGTTATAACACGCTTTTAGGCAAGATGCAGCTGCGGAAGCGGGTCACTTCAAACGAGCAATAAACACCAAAAATTTAGGGATGGTGGGAGGGAGACTGCGAACCCCGTCGCCTCTGACGTCATTTTTTACATGAATTTCATCATCTCTGCAGAGTCGGGAGGGCAATAAAACGCAAAAATTTAGGGATGGCGGGATGGGTAAAGGGTGGGCCCAGTCGTCTCTGACGTAATTTTTCCCTCCGAGATGCGCAGAACGCAGTGCGCACCGTTCCCAAATTCTCGCGATCTATCGGCCTATACATAAGCTCAACGCATCCGATGCAGACTCATCAGTCTTACACGATACGTGCAAGTCAAAAAAGTTATACAAAGTTCAGCTTATATCAACTTCAAAGTCATGTCAGTCGAAGCGTATATGGGACTTGCGGAGCAGATGGAGGGGACGTACAATTTGCTGAGAGAGCAACCACCCGGAGAAGAAAATGACGCTGCACGGAAAAAAAAATTCTGTTCGGCGAGCTGTATTCTACAGCTCCAGTAACTATACGCACTCTACGGTCTATCTTGTAGTTACAGCAACTATATATTAGTCAGCTCTGATAGCTGCAAGTTGTTCAGCTCTCACAGCTGAATGGTTTTGCTCTAAGAGCTGTAAGTTGCGCTGTGCTCTGGTGCGTTGACATATTTCATAACCTTCAAATTTCATGAGTATGATTTAAATACAGTTGATAGATAATTGTTTAAATAGTCCATTCAAATATGTAAATGACACTGAATAAATAATGATAATAATGATGAAAAATAATACTAATAGCAATATAATTGTACTATTTAATAATAAGCGCTGTGAGCGGAGCCGAAAAATTCTGGTCTAGCTCTTCGAACGAAGCTGTTTAGCTGAGAGAGCTGAACAACGTACAGCTATGACAGCTGACTAACAGTCAGTTATACGAACCATGCAGTGCTCTTCCAATAACAGAACGTTTAGTTCGACGAACTGTTTACAAGTAACTATCTAATATTTAGTTCCACGAGCTGAATTTTTTTTTCCGTGTGTCATCAATCATTGGACTGATATTGGAATTGCAAATATCCAAGTTCTGCGCGATATTTCCGTGCAACGAGGAACAACCGTTGGTGCGAAAATACGGATCCAACATACAATCGCACTCCTGCAATCTTGGGTGACGAAGATCAAGCAGTTGCAGCAGCGCACAGTGGTGACGGGTGAAAATATCGGTACTCCTGCGGGTGTACAATGGGACGACGTGGATAGCGCTTTTGCCAGCCGAATCAGAACGGGGGTTGTCACAAATCTCCGTCATAAAAATTTGGACGCCTTTCTGGACGATGTGCAGCGCGTCGTCACCGAGAAGTTGGAGCTGATACTGCGCGAGGAGGGAAATGTGAAGGTTAACCAGGACACACACACACGTGAGTACGCTCTGCACGTCTTCTCTTATGCTCTCTCTTCCTCGACCTTTTTCTGCCGCTTTCCGCCCTCGGGCGCTCTTCTTTCAGATTCTCTTGCATGCGCCTTTCTGCAAGCCCGCTTGGCACTTGCAGTTTCTCTGCTACAAGCTTCTCCTGCCTGTCCATCCTATTTTGTCTGGAACTGCCTGTTTGGACATAACCTCTACCTGTCAACGGTTTTGCTGCTCAAACGTCTCCGGCCTGACCACCTGGACCAATCAGAAGTGCTGCCTTTTTTTACTGCTCTGCTGCCCAGTGACACATCTCTGTTGTGTACCCGAGCCTGATCTCTACCTGCCGCTCCATCTAACGTACGGCTTGTCTACTCTTGACCTTCTCAACAACTGTCGGCAACTTACTGACTGTCTCCCACAAATACATGGCGCCCGCTCGTGTCTGCCGTATGTGCTCCAAAAATGTGGTGAAAGAGAACACCTTCTGCTCGGGCTGCAATTCCCACCATCATCCTGGCTGCTGCCGCAAGAAAATCTTGCAGACCGGTGTTCAGCATTGCTGCCCCGGTGCCGCTCTTGAGTGCATACCGACCGGCGCACCGTTCACGTCTAGCTCATCCGAGACGCTGTAATGATTCTTTATGATTTTCTATCAGTAATTATAATATTGTAAGCGGGTCGTACCTAAAGTTAAAAATAGCCACCTCGTTTTATTTATTATTGAACAACATACACTACAGAACAAGAAAAAGGTAAACTTATCTTTCTCACATGGGCGTGTCCGATTGTAAAATCGAAAAGAACGCTAATAATCGTAACAAAAGATATAGCAGGCACAAAAAATAGAAGGACAGAATAAATTAATAAATAAATTTACAATGGCCGATCCATGTATAACTAAAATCTAACGAAAAAAAAAACGGCCGGGCTTAAGGTTATAAAAGATAAAATGAGCCAATAGGCGTCACAAAAGAGAATTAAAAAGAGCGGTACCAAAAAAAAGAACGAAATAAATATGTATAAATAATAAAAGGGACAAAACAAAACAACACAGAGCTACTGGGAACCCCGGGGTCTTCTTTGTAGGCCAGGTTCCTTCTTCTTGCTCACGAATATCTCCTGTCCTCCAGACTACTCGGCAACGGGATAATCAGTTTGTGTGAAATATACATACAAGAAATGACGCGGTCCTTTCGGATAGGTGGTTGGTGACCGACTAATCGCCTTTTGGCTCGCTTGGTCTCAGCAGCTCCGTACATGCGGATTTGAATTTTCGTGTACTGGCAATCCTGGCCAGCCTCACGTGACCAAATCTAGCCCGATATCTCGCACAACGCTCACCGCCTCACAGCCTACGGCCGCAGCTCTTGACTCGACTTCTATTGAGGCGATTTTGCGTCACCTTACAGCCTATATGAATCGTCGGTTTGATGCGCTTGAGTCTCGGCTTGACGCCCTACCAGCATTGCAGGCTCAGATTGACGCCAATACCGCCCGCATCCAAGAACTCGAGGCCCAAAATCGCACGCTACAAGAGGCAGTCGAGGACTTGCGTGAGCAGCGCGATACTGATCGCACTTAGCGCCTTCGTGCTTCCGCTCGTCTGTGCGAAGAGGAGGTGATAATTTCTGGCCTTCCCTGTTCCTCAGCTGATGGCATTCGTCCTGCCGTCACCTCACTGGCTGCTGCGCTCGACCTTACCATTGCCAGATCGGACATCTTGGCCTGTCGCTTTCTGATCCCTCCTTCAAAGGCTCGGAAGGACAGTCCGTTGCCACTCCTTGTGAGACTTTCGTCCTGGGATCTCACCCATCACTTATTGGCTGCCATGAAGAATAAGGGGATTTTACGTACAACCGACCTACCCGTGGTTCAGCTGGGACGAATTTTCAGTGTGAACGTAAATCAAGCTCTTTTCTCTGAATTTCATAAATTACTTATGTCCACCAAAGCTATTGCGAAATCTCGTGGCTTTAAGTACGTTTGGCACCGTGAGGGCGTCATTCTCCTATGAAGATCTGACGGCTCTCCTATTCACCGCATCTCATCGGCTGCCGCTCTAGCTGCTCTCGAGGCTCGATTCCCCGTGGCTACCTCCATCTCTCGCCTTTTCGGCCGCTGCTAGCTGCGACTGAAACCTGGCTCCACTCGCAGATCTCGGACTCTGTTATCTTGCTACCAGGCTACCACACGGACCGAACTCAGGTCTCTCTTGACGCTTGATTTCGTAAACGTGCACTCCATCAGCATCTCTTCCGGATTAAAGAGACTTACTCCTGATGGCGATTCTTCATTTAGATTTTAGATTTCTCTAGTTTCTGCTTCTCATGTTTCTATGTTTCTACTTTATTCCAATTTTTATTCTATTTGTTTTTTTTTTCTAACATTGTCTTTGCCGTCTTTCACTCTTCCAATTTTTGCATCCTTCTATCTCTATATTTTCTACTCCTGTCTAATTCGTAGTTCTCTGTCTTTATTCTGTGCTCCTCTTTACACTATACATCAAACTAGGCTAAGTTTTTGGATTTGAGACTCTAAATATAGCTCAACTTTGTATACTTTTCTTGTTATTTCCCAACATTGCCATGGGAAAGATCTCAATAAACCATTAAACCATTAAACCTCATATTATCGTGCAAATTTGAAAATGCCAAGCACGAAGAGATCTCCACCGAAGTTAAGAGTTTCAACACCTCCAACGTGGCGATTCTCCTCCCATCAAGCGATATGAATGGTTGGTTTATACGTGCACGGGGTGATCTGCAGTCAAAGGTGGAAGATTTTAAGCAACGCGATTCCGGCTGGAGTATGATTGAGATCCTTAACCTCGCTGTAAATATCAATCGCTACCAGCCTCTCGCCGCGGGGGCTTCAACATTCGTCGAGCTGCCCCAAGACATTCAACGGAAGAAGGCTGTGGTGAACGTGAGGAACGAGGACGAAAGATGCCTTCTCTGGTCCGTCATAGCAGCCCTCCACCCGGTCAAGATCAACACCGATAGGACTAGCCGTCATCATCGATATATTTCCGAGTTGGACTGTACAGGTATTATATTCCCTGCTACTCTACATGATGTGAAAAAGCTTGAGAGATTGAATAATTTGCGTATCAATGTATATGGTATAGAATCTCAAACTTTTTCGCATCATGCAAAATAAAATAAAAGCGTCATCGTGCCAATTTATTTGAGTAAAAATTTGCATAGCGTAAACATTGACACGATTCATCTTCTAATGGTTAAGAGTAATCCGGAAGACGATATGACTGGTGAGTTTGCACCGAGATTCCACTTTGCTTGGATTAAAGATCTTTCCCGATTGGTGAGCAAACAATTGTCTGATCATAATGGCCAGCTGTTGTTATGTGACAATTGTTTGTGCCACTTTAGCGTGAAACATGCCTACGACAATCATCGACAAGATTGTATTATGCTAAACGAAGTACGCATGGAGTATCCCAAGTGTGAAGATTTAGTATTTTCCAATTTTTAAAACAATGGCACCGTTCCATTTGTCGTATACGCCGATCTCGAATGTATATTAATCCCTGAACCTGTGGATGAATTTGAAACTTCGAAGACTTGTGAAATTCAAAAGCATATCCCGCACAGTGTAGCGTACTATGTACATTGCGCGTACGATGAGACTTTATCGGAGTTCCACGGTAAACGCGGTGTCGATTGCATAGATTGGCTTATGAAACAGCTTCAAGATTTATCAATTCAAGTAGAGACACGCATCAAAAACATAATTCCGATGAAGTCTCTTACCCAAGTGCAACGCGATCGTCACATGCGCACAAAGAATTGTTATATTTGTGAAAAACCGTTTACCCCTGAGGAGAAAAAGTGTTACGATCACTGTCACTTCACGGGTAAATATCGTGGTCCTGCTCATAATCGGTGTAATTTGAATTTCAGAGAGTCGCACACAATTCCAATAGTTTTCTACAATTTGTCCGGTTACGATTCTCACTTTTTAATCAAATCCCTCGCGTCAACTTTTCCTGGTAAAATTACACTGCTACCCATAAATAAGGAAAAATATGTATCCTTCACGAAACGCGTCGATGGAACAATGATGCACTTGAGATTCATCGATTCGTTTCGATTTATGGCTAGCAGCATCGATAAACTTTCCAAATATTTGACCGATACCGATGAACGCATAACACGTAAATTTTATAATAACCCGACTGAGTTCAGTTTGATGACCCGCAAAGGCGTTTTTCCCTATGAATACGTCAATTGTTGGGGGAAACTCGATGAACCGCGATTACCTGCAATGAAGCATCTCTACTCGCACCTCTGCGATGCAAATATTTCAGACACCGATTACGAGCACGCGGAAACTGTTCGGAGGAAATTCCATTTAGAGTCATTGGGGGGCTATTCAGATTTATATTTAAAGACCGATGTTCTTTTGCTTGCCGATATTTTCGAAAATTTCCGCGCTAGCTGCTTCAAATCATAAGATTTAGATCCGTTGCACTACTACGCTGCACCGGGACTTGCTTTTGACGCGATGCTCAAGCATACTAATGTAAATTTGCAACTTTTAGACAACCCTGAAATGGTGTTATTTATTGAAGAAGCCATTCGAGGCGGCGTAGCACAATGTTCTAATCGACACGCTCGGGCCAATAATAGATTCATGGAAACAGATTTTGATCCAAACAAAGCGAAATCGTATCTCATGTATTTTGACTTGAATAACCTGTACGGTGCAGCTATGAGCGTGCATTTACCAATCGGTTCGTTCGAGTGGGAGTATCAGCACATCGATATAACGAACCATCCGGACGATTCGCCGATCGGTTACTTTCTGGTGGTAGATTTGGACTATCCTGTGGAACTCCACGAGGATCACAAAGACTTACCTGTTTGTCCCGAACATTTTACTCCTCCAGGTAGTAAAAATGCCAAACTCGCGACCACCCTTCACCCCAAAACCAAGTATATATTGCACTATAGAAATTTGAAACAGTGTTTGAGTTAAGGATTGAAATTAACGAAAGTGCATAGAATTTTGAAGTTTGCGCAATTTCCATGGCTCGAGCCTTACATCACGCTCAATACAGACATGCATAAGCAATCTAGGAATGAATTTGAGAAAAACTTTTACAAACTCATGAATAACGCTGTGTTCGGCAAGACTATGGAGAATGTGCGAAATCATAAAGATGTTGAATTGGTCACAAAATGTAAGGGAAGAGGTGGTGCGAGAACGCTCATTGCCCGAGCAATCTTTCACAGCTGCACGGTATTTGACACTGATGTGGTTATCATTGAAACGAATCGTGTCAAAGTTCACTTTGCCAAACCTATTTACGTCGGCGCATCAATTCTAGATCTACCAAAAGTCTTTCTCTACGATTTCCACTATAATTATATCACAACCAACTTTTGGAATAAACAGGCTAAATTGATGTATACCGACACAGACAGCCTTATTTATCAATTCAATGTGCCTAATATCTACGATATCATCGAACGTGATGTAGATACAATGTTTGACACCTCTGACTATCCGCCCGACAATGTGTATGGTATTCCCCTCAAAAACAAAAAACAACTAGGGCTGATGAAGGATGTAAATAATGGTAAAATTATGACAGCGTTTGTGGGACTGCGAGCAAAGCTGTACACATTTACTACGATGGGTGAGGATGGGGAAAAATATGACGGTGGCGTAAAAGTGAGTAGGCGCGCCATGGGTGTAAGAAATTCATCGATAAATAGCATCACGTTAGATGATTATAAGCGCTGTCTGATGGCTTACCAAGAGTTGACTCTTCCACAGTGTTTAATACGCAGCAAAAAACATGAAGTAAGCACGATCGTACAAAAAAAATTGTCTCTGAGTTGGCATGATGACAAGCGGCAATTGATACCTGGACAGACCGACACCGTGCCTTGGGGGTTTATCCCAGCCCCCTCAATATCTATAGGACAAAACTGTGGACGTAGAATTGATGTAAATATTTGATGTTTGACGCCTCGGACGATCCACCATCGGGCGGAAACGTTTTACGATCAATACGATTTTTAATGAATTAGAAGTTTCAAAATGCGAATTCATATACTCAACAATTGTTTATTTATTTATTATTAATATATCAAGCAATTATTCATATTTATTCGCTTACCACGAGAAAAGTTTTCAGAAAATGAAAAAAAATTTTCAGGAAACGCAAAAAACTTTTCAGAAAATGAAAAAAACTTTTCGGAAAACGAAAAAAAGTTTTCAGAAAATGAAAAAAAGTTTTCCAAAAAATAAAATGTGTTATAATCGTATGGCAAAATTGCATATCATCATTATTATTATCACTATTATTATTATCATTATTATTATTATTATTATTTTCGTAGTACAGAGTATGGCACATGTGCGCACAAAGGAGATAAAATGTGGAAATATTTGTATATTCAAAATCTTTTATTGTAATTCGGAAAATACATACAAATAATGTTACATGTCTGTTTTATTTATCCAACTATTGTGCGAACTATCAAAACCTAACCACTTCATATAGAACAGATTCCCCCGTTTGCGTAATACTTTCTCCACAAGGTAGCCGTTGGAATATTTCACTTTGGCGAGCTCTTCCTCGTAGGAGCCCCCTTCGATGGGATGATCTTGATAATCTATAAGTTTGTAGGTGGGTGGATTGGTATTTTTCACCTCACTCACGGTGAATATTTCTGTCGTCCAATTGGGTGTATAGCCTTTTTCAAATACATTCTTGTACTTGCTGATTCGAACTCGATCGCCTACACTGAATTTCCGCGCTCGATCACTTCGTTTGATTTGCCGAGGCTTGTACACGCTACGATACAGCTGTTTTTCATTCTCCGTGCTAACATCCACCGGTTTCATCCGAATCGTGCGATGTTTGGTGTTGTTGGAGGACTTCATTGAATCATCCAAAATATTAATCCACTCGTACGATCCTTGGAGAGTAAACCGCTTGCACATTTTATTCTTCAATGTTCGATTGAAACGTTCGCATATCAACGCCTTCAAGTTGCCAAATGTCGAATACATGTTGATATTGTGATGCTTCACGAGGGCTTTGAATTCGTTGTTGTAAGATTCTTTGCCTCGATCAACGTGCAGATGTGTAGGTATACGACTCTGGATTAGTACAGATTTCATGGCAGCGGCAACATCTTTCCCACAATTGGACTTTATCGGCACCGCCCACGCGTACTTGGAAGATATATCGATGATTGTTGGTAGGTATTTGTATCCCTTGTTGCATAAGCTGTATGCGGTCATATCGACGAGATCAGCTTGCCAGGTCTCATCCAGTCCGCGTACATTCACGAATCGGCGCGGATAGTTGCGTCGAACCTGTCTGTGAAGTTCGGCAGCTATTGCAGTCTTTATTGTTCTCAACTCTTCAGCTATCAATTTTTCGAATTGCTGTCCAACCACTCCGGTTCCGCAATCGATACTAATTCCCTGCTGGTCTGTCCCAACGTTGGTGTTGCCTGCTCCCCAATATGTTTGATGCGATTCAACGTATTTTCAATGATTTTGTTATTTATGCGTAGCTGTTTCAACTCCTCGTTGTGATTATGCGCGAAACTCTCAAAATTTGATTGAGAAGTATCCACAATATCCACAGCCATAGACTGTAAAGCAGTATTGAGAACTTTTCAGGAAACGGCGTCGGTGAAGTGCTGCGGATCAGCTATGTTACACAATCGTTTACCGTCCAAATCATACTGATTGTCGCTGGTGGTTTTGAATCCAACACCCGGAGGCCCTCGAATAAATTTTTTACCTCCACCACGCTCCGAGTGTCGCCCGAATATGTCTATGCTCATCACTGGACGGTCACTGAACAAATGATGATTTTATGTTTACACGCCGCTAATAAACGATTCCAGCCTCACGCAACTCCTCAATAATGGAGACTATTTCGTTGGAATGGCTGGGATTGCCTGCAGCCTGTGACGCCATAAGCAGCCGAAGACGATCAACAATTTTATTTGGATCATCCCAGTAGATATAATCGACATCTTGCCCCTCCTTTCGCGCAATCTTATAGTCGGGTAAGCCTTTACCTGATTTTTTCGGTGAGCCAACGTGTTGTGCAATGAAATTTCTATACTTTGCACTTTTTAAATTATTTCGAAGGCTTCCATCGGCTTGGTAACGTTTTTGATGCGCATTTGTCGTCGTTACAATTTTTATATAATTATTCTTGTCCACGTCATTTACAACCGATGCATCGCGTGATTTTTTAAACAGTAATTCGAGTAATCCAGATGTTCTCTCATAACTTTTATCCCCCACATTGACCAGATTATCAGTGAAATTGATCGGTGTATCGCCAATCATCATACCGCTTGTCCACTTTCGAACACCAGATGTAGTATCCAAATCCCTCTTTTTACTTGAGCTGAACATTTTCAGATATTGTGCTGTGGAATCCGTTGTTTTCTTCACCGGTGTACTTGTAGTAGAAATTTCACCAAACTTCAGTGTTTTATCATTTGCATCCATGAAATTCCCCTCTTCCATATCCTCATCCTCCTCATCATCATCATCATCATCATCCCCGGAACCCTCGTCATCTTTTTCTTTTTCTTTTTTCATTGTCACATACGGTAGTTCCGTCTTAATTTCACGTTTAATATGCTGCTGCTGCAGCTTTGAAGTATCCACCAATTCTTGCAACGGCGTTATTAACGGTTTGAATACCTCTCCCATAACCTGTTCGGTCGTGTCCTTGTCCAACTTGAGCATCTTATGCTTCCGCTGTATGACATCGGATGCTTTTGATATTTCACTCAATGTATCGCTATGCTTACGAATCTTGGCACTCTCCATGTTGCAGGCTCGATTGTTGCAACGAAACTGTGCAAGTTTATCTTAGTTTATGCTTATAAAGCAGTCAAACCCCTCCCTATATCGCCCCCCATTGATTTCGCTATCCTTGTCAATTACGGTAAAACTGTAATTGTCATCATTCCAGCATGCCGAGCACAAGTCTTCAAATTGCTGATACGTCATGTCCGTGTTCGCATGATCGTTGTAGATATGTTCCAGATTCATATCATCCTGCCGAAACAGCACCAATAAGTTTGCATTGTCACGCACTAGGTGTTTTGGAATGCGCGCGTACGTTTGACTTAGATAAAAGCTATCGATATCGCAATGCCTGCCCATGCTGAAGTATGCTCTGATATTATCCTGCTTTTCACAAGCCACATCGTCGAAAATCATAATAGAGTTGGGGCGAGCATCTTCCGGTTTTACAACCTCATCGTTCTCGTGAAACGGGAAATAATCCACTCCCTGCACAGGTTCTAGTAACTTTTGCAAAAATTGATACTTTGGTTGGATGAGAGATTTCGAATAGACGTAGACATTTTCGAATCGCAATCCATTGCCGTGGGTGATGAGTGCGAGAAGAGCGTCAGTTTTACCGCAATTGGATGGCCCGCAAAAAATTGCTCTCACGGTATTTGGCAGCAATTTTCCATGTCGTTTTTCTATCTTTCTCTTACCACGTCGAACCATTTAATCGAAATTTGTGATAGGTAGTTTATCGGGCTAATCTTGAAATCTCATGATGCTTCGTTAGCATGACAACGAAAACTGAGATGACGGCATATAAATTCCGCTTTTTATAGAAGTCACGTCAGTTGTTGCCTGACTATGAGGATGTGCACACGGAAGAAACGCGGTGGTGGTTTGTTAAATAAAATCATCAATCATCTCCCAGTTGAATTGCATGTGCCAGGGTATCAGTACTGCGGACGTGGAACGCAATTGGCTAAGAGGTTGGCTCGTGGAGATTTGGGGATCAATCCGCTGGATGCCGCGTGTGAAGATCACGACATTGCATACGCAAAGAATCGCGATACCGCAGCTAGAAATCTTGCCGACAAAGCGCTCGCTGAGATGGCGTTGAATCGCGTCTTGGCCAAGGACGCTAGTGTGGGCGAAAAGGCTGTAGCCTGGGGAGTCACCAACACCATAAAAGCTAAATCTAAACTTGGAATGGGCTAAGCTGCAAAGCGTTCGAAACTTGGAGTGGCTGCGGAGAAGAAATCTGGAACTGGCGGGAAGAGTAAACAGCGGAAGAGAACTGTGAATCTTGAATCCATCATCACAGCAGCAAAGGTCGCCATGCCGCCGGGTTATAAAGCCGTCGAGTCGGCGTTGGCGGGTGCTCGTGCGGCCGCGCGTGGGACTGGGAAGAATATTCGTATGCCTCGCGTTATACCTGTACCTGATAAAATTGGCGGCATCCTGCTGTTTCTCATTCCAATTCTGGCCGGTCTGAGCGCTACTGGGGCTCTTGCAGGTGGTGCTGCGGGTATAGCTAAAGCTGTAAACGAAGCTAGCGTCAACAAACATTAGTTGAAAGAGGCCAAACGGCACAATGCAACAATGAAGGCGATTGCTTTGGGTAAGGGATTATACCTGCGACCCTACCGCAGCAGAATGGGCCTGTTCTTACGTCCGGCAAATAAGTAGTAAAGCTGCCACACCGAGCTTTCACCAACATTGATTTCCGCAACTATGCTAAAAATATGAAAATTTCTCATTTTCGAGGTGTTTTCATGCGGAATGATCTGCCGAAATCAGGACCAAAAATGCGAGAATCCGCAATTATCAATCTTGATGATAAAAACGGTCCAGGGACACATTGGGTTGCGTACAAGAAAAATGGTGACCATGTTGTGTATTTCGATAGTTTCGGTGATTTGAAACCGCCGAAGGACTTGATGAGGTATCTCGGTGTTGGCAGCGTTGAATACAATCATAAGAGGTATCAAGAATATGATACTGTGATTTGCGGCCACTTGTGTCTCAAATTTTTCAGCGAACAACCATAAAAAGACAGGTGTTACATGAGCAAGCATTAGTCATGTCGGAATCGTTGACGTTAACACTGTCAGGCACATCCTCCGTGCTGGAGGCTCAATATTTCCCCCCAATTGAGTTATCACCAGAGAAGAACTATGTTCTCGGACTCGTCGAGTTCCTGACATTCAATTCAATACCCCATATTCATGAGAGGTGTGATAAATTTTACCTGAAACGAGCGGACAACAGCAGAGAGAGCATCGCGATACCCACGGGATGCTATGAAATTGTGGATATTGAAAATTTTCTACACAAGGAGCTACCTTCCGACATCACCCTCAGTCTGACAGCTAACAACAACGAGCTGAAAGGTGAAGTCACATGCAATCATGTGGTAGACTTTAAGCCCAAAGATTCGATCGGCCGATTATTGGGATTTAAGGCGGTTGAGCTATCACGAAACGTTACTCATAAATCTGAATTACCCGTAGCCATACTGAAGGTTCATACTTTACGCGTTGAGTGTAGCATAACCACAGGGGCGTACATAAACGGGCGTCGAGCTCACACGATTCACGAATTTTTCCCAACCGTTCCATCCGGATATAAGATTGTCGAAGTGCCTATCAACGTCATTTACCTGCCAATCGCCGTACAGTCGATATATCATTTACAGCTGAGAATAGTCGATCAAGACGACGAGCTGATTAATTTTCGCGGCGAAACGATTACTGTACGTTTACACTTGAAATCACTCAAATAATGGGAATCGTGTTTGAGACAAGAAAGTTGGGCAAAAGTTATAAAACTCAAACGTCATGGCCAAAAATCATCAGTCGCCAGACACCTCTGACAACGTTTACACCGCCTACGAGACTGACACCTCTGAACGTTCGGTTTCTCTAGAGCCTAGGTCTTCGATTGCGTGGAAATTTTGGAAAATAAAAATTCGTGTTCGCTGCATCCTGTGTGTGTTACCATGGAAGAAATAATAAGAATACAGAAACCTGCGGTATTCGACGAATCGATCGCGCACTCTGAGATTCATACTCATCAACCGTTTGCATCATCCACCTTCCAGAACAACGATGAAATCCATATTGTTGTTCAACATCAAGGCTTGTGTCTACTGCCCAGTAAAAGCTATCTCCACATTCATGGAAAATCACAACGGACGGTGGTGTGGCTGCGGTGACGGTTACGAAATTGATCAATATGGCCGTTTGTCATTTGTTTGAGGAAGTTCGCTACGAGTTGAACGGTGTAGAGATTGATCGGAATAAAAATGTTGGCATCACCAGCACTATGAAGGGTTACGTATCCTTGACTCCAGGCCAGCAATATAGTCCGGAGAATACCGGGTGGTTGAGTGGGGATAAGGAACTAACCGATGCGGCTGGAAATTTCGATGTTGTTTTGCCGTTAAATTATGTGCTAGGCTTCGCTGAAGATTATCGTCGAGTCATCTTCAACGCTAAACACAAGTTAATTCTCACATGTTCCAACACTGATTTGAATGCCGTGATTCAGACCTCGGCGACGGAAAACTTTAAAATCACCCTGAATAAAATCGAGTGGTTGTTGCCCTACATCAAACTGGCAGATAAACCGAAAATCCAGCTACTCAACTACATTGCCAAGGATCCGGCCATATCCATGAGTTTTCGTTCTTGGGAAACGTACGCGTATCCGATGCTCCCGTCAACAACACGGCGTATATGGTCAGTCAAGACATTGATTATTGTCGGATCAGAGATGTAAAACCCTTCCTCAACTCACAGTGCTATCCCTACGGAAATATGAATATTGATATATACAATAATCAATACGATATTCTCTATGATATGTATGTTCGGTTTCAAATGACCTACTATAACAAAGAAGCTGAGCCTTTGCTATCGAGGCGTAAATTTATGAACCAAGCTCCCCTTATCGTCATCGATTGCTCCAAGCAGAACGAAACATTGAAAACTGGACCTGTGGACATTCGATTGGAATTTGACTCTAGCACTACGTTCCCACCACACACTTTTGCCTACTGCATGATCTTGCATGATCGCATTGTTGAATATAATTCGATTAGTGGTACTGTTAAAAAATTGGTATGAGTCAATTTTGGAATAATAATATGTTCAATTAATGTGGATATTGAAAATAATATGTATACTTTTACTCGTCAAAATTTAGAATAAGATAATTGAGAATACAATAAGAAAACTAAATGTAATTGATGTTAAAATAAAAAAATTTTTGAAAGCATTCAAAACGCCATTTTAAACCTTCCTTTAGGGGTCATTTCCTGGAATTTTTTCAATAGATCTAGCGGGTTTTTACCCTATCTGATTTATGTGCGGCTTTCCAGCGCCAAACAAGTCTCGACAGGAATTATTTTTGTGTGTGTGTGTGTGTGTGTGTCAAATCCTATGAAAATAGCCATCTTGCGGCAAACCGTGAAAAATGATCGGGGGGGGGGGGGGGGGGGGGGAGCTGGGGGGAAGTGGGGGGGAGCTGGGCGGGAGCTGGAGGGGAACTAGGGGGGAGCGCCACCATCTTTGATTTAGAACTGTCGTATATACACTACTATCCATCTCTCCGGAAACGCACACAGAACAGAAAACGGCAAAAGAAATGAACGACCAACCCCGAGTCGCTCGAGTACTTGACTAACGCAGCCCTAGCCCGCGCTATCTCCTTCACCTTCATCTCGTCTAAATAAATCACATGCAAAGACAAAACAGAGAGAGTCGGCCGCGTGACGCATGTGTTCGTATACATGCGTGAGCGACCGTTCGTGCCTGGAGACCTCTGACTATTCGTTCGACCGAACAGGTGCAGTTCGCAGTCAAGATAAAGACGGTGCCGACCTACCGGTAGCATACGCATCCCGAGCCCTCGAGCCCGCTGAATTAAACTACTCGGTACCTGATAAAGAATTCTTAGCCGTCTACTGGAGTATGAATCACTTCCACCCCTACATCTATGGTCAGAAGTTCACTTTAATAACAGACCGCGAGCCACTCAAATGGGTAAAAAGCGTCAAGAAGCCTAATTCCCGTTTATGACGATGGAGTTTAGAACTGGCAGAGTACGACTTCGATACGAAACACAAGTCCGGAAAATCTAATACCAACGCTGATGCTCTGCCCAGGAACGCACCGCCCGACACCACTCAAATTCTTCCTATAGATGCAAAACGCCCCCGTCCAGCGACTGAAGCCTCTAGCGATAAACCAAAAAAACGCACCAAGAAGACTCATCAGTACCCCAGGAGCCCTCGACAGACCACAGACAAGTCCACCAACCGCTGAAGAACCCTAAAATCTCACAACTCTGTAAGATGATATACTCCTCTGATTCCTCTGATTTCTCTGACCTCTCCGACGATAAGTTCAGCGATGAAGGAACCCCGTTGCCCCTCAAACCCCCCTTCTTGGTCCCGGCACCCATCCCAGTACATCGCCAACCTAAACACCACATCGAAATCAATTCTTCGACAAATCCTGAACCTTATAAAAGACCATACCTGAGCTATTTTTCAGATTCTTTCCTTAGCTTGGATGACTCACAGGCCCCAGAAACTGAATCAGGAACTGATGACTTTTGTCCAGCCACCGATTTACCGGGCTCTTCTTCTAGCGATTTCCTCATAGAAAGCGAAACTTTTCCTCTCATGCGTAATAGACGTATCAAAGAAATAAAAGTTGACCTTTTACAGCAAAAGGATTACTTGGCTCATTGCATATCGACTGACTGCCAAATATCGAAAGAAATCGCTTCAGAACTGACAGAACGGAAATTCATAAACCGCGAACAGCTTAGAAAATTCGACCCGACTGTGACTGACGTTATTTCTGTGGTACATGGAAACCGAAAAATCTATAACCTAGTTACAAAGCCCAAATACAGTGACAAACCTTTGCCCTACGTTATTTTTGACACCTTGGTTAACTTGAGGAAAACCTTGCAAGAAGATGGCGTAACATCCATCTCGATACCATTGATAGGTTGCGGACTTGACAAATTAGAATGGAGCGCGGTACGCAGAATGATCCATTATGTTTTTAAAAATTCGGAAAGAAGTATCACCGTTTGCCGCCTCGACCCTCCGCATCCTGCCACTGCGCAACCCTGCATTACACCCCCAGCCGTTTATTTTAACCCCCTTGACCCTATCCCTTTCACATCTGGATTATCGCCCCCCACCGCCATCTGCGAAAGAAATCGGAACGTCCAACTAAACCTGCAGCGCCTCGTCCGATTCCATCTCCGCCCCCATGCACTGACGTCATTATGCCCCCCCCCTGTCGGGCCTCCGCGTCGCGCTAGGAGATACCCCCCCGCTACTTCCCGGCCGACGAACCCTTCCTTACACTCTTTTTCTCCTCCCCTATCACCTCTCCCGCCTACCGGTGATAACGACGACAGTTCAGACTTGCTCACAGACACCGAATACTATACGTGCACTCAACAATTCGACTCGCATACGGAAATTACTGACCATAACCATGACAGTGCTCTCAACACTAACGATGATCAAATAATGACCCCCACGGTTTCGCATATTTTATTGACAACTTGGACGACATACCAGTATCAGACAATGTCAAAGACACCTATGATGGACTTTTGATGCTCAAAACCAACTATGCGCACTTCATATCGACAGACTGGGCTTGAATTAAGGGTATAACAGCCCAACTTGCCGACGAAAATATCGTTGACCCAAAAATAGTAATGAAGCCTCGTCCGCGAAAATTTGATATCATTGAATCTAAGCACAACAGTCGACGTAATTTCACCCTAGTATTGTAAACAAAAAGCTCAGATAAAAGCAACCTATACGATATCTTCACGCTATTGTCCAAACTAAAAACGGCTTCAGCCGATTCAAACCTAAAGTCTCTTGCCCTGCCGATAACCGATGAGAGTTTAGACGCTCTCGATCCCCGAGTTTTCCAAAAACTTCTATCCCATATTTTTACAGACTTAGAAATTCAAATCATTTTTTGTCGAAACACGACTGTCATCCCAGACGAATGTTTACGAAAAGAAATAATCAGAGAATGCCACGAATCGTTAGTCAGCGGTCATCAAGGTGACACTAAAATATATAACCGCACTGGACCAAAGTATCTTTGGCCCCGTATGAAGGAACAAATCCAAGATTCCATAAGAACTTGCGAGAGTTGCCAAAGGAAAAAATTGGTCAGAGTAAAAACCAAATTGCCAATCATGATAACGGGCGCGCCTGCCGATGCATTCGACAAAGTGGCAGTAGATATTGTTGGACCTCTACCCCTTACTAAATCGAACAACAAATATCTCTTGACGATACAATGCAATTTGACAAAATTCCTGGACGCAATCCCTTTACCTGATGCCACCGCCAAAACTATAGGCGCAGCATTCGCAAAAGAATACATTACACGTTACGGTGCTCCTCGAGCAATACTTACAGACCAAGGACAGAATTTTATGAGCACAGTCGTCAAACAACTTTGTAAACTTTTCAAAATTAAGCAAATACGAACCACAGCTTACCGCCCACAGTCTAACGGATCGCTAGAACGCAGTCACCTTGTTCTCACTGAACACTACACGGATGCTGGTAAACACTGGGACGATTACATCCGCTTTGCAATTTTTTGTTATAACACCGCGAAGCACGAAGGTACTCAATTCACCCCCCAACAACTAATTTTTGGCTCTCAAGCCAGACTCCCAACAGATGCGAATCCTGCCAGCGCGTATACTCGTTCCTACGATTCCTTCCTTCTAGACTCAATCGCTAATCTATCCAGCACACGAAAACACGCCGCGTCCAACCTACAACAAGCAAAGCATCGTTCCAAGACGTATTACGACCGTAATGTCAACAGCCAAAATTTCAAAGCAGGTCAAAAGGTCTATCTACTAAATGAAACCCGATCCAAATTCGACGACCACTATAAAAGAGTATGTACGATTGAAGGTATAATTGACAATATTAACGCTGAAATTTGGATTACCCCCCGAAAAACTAAAATCGACCATTTCAATAAATTGAAATTGGCACACTTGACCGACTAATTGACCTGAACAGACGCTTGAACGAATACGAACTTGACCTGTCCAGTATAGTAGACGCTATCCCCTTCGCCCAAAAAGGTATCGTCCACCCTAAAATTCTATCACCAGAACAAATTATTTCCAGTCTTAAACATATCCCTCACCCGCGCCGTACCAAACCCCAAATTCCTACGCGCCATGCCATCCACCACCCGCACCTAGAAATAATACCATTTCCCGATGATCTGCCTCCTTGCTCTTCGTCGCTGCTCCGGACCCAATCGGAAATTAAAATGACGGAACTAGGCATACCTAAACCGCGTAAATTGCTCCCCGAGCAAAGCCATAACGATAGCTGCGAACCACTCGAAGTCTGGCGCCAAGCCCTCTACTATCAGCAATCATATTCTTTCATTGCCCTATTCTGCCTGTAACAATCTGCAGCCATAATATAATTATCAGCATGTTGCATAAGTTTCGTTTATAATATACACAATATCTATCATATATACCACCACAATTATAAAATGTCATTTAGAGAAACTTGTTCAAATGTATACTAACCCACTTAAACGCGCACTAACATCTAGGCGCTATATTTTAAGACTCTTTTTTGTAATATTCTGTAAGTAAGTCAGTACGTTTCATGGCATTGCACTTCCTTCTGAACATCCTATTCCGTACCCTCACCGAATGTTCTTCCCCAAGGGGGGGCATGTTACGTCCTCCAGACTTCTTATTCCTTTCCCACACTCTTAGTTACCTCACGCTCTGTGGTCTACTCTTGTCGTCCGCGAGTCAGCAGATTCTTCTGTAACTCGCGGCTAGCTTGCCTTCTACATCCCGCTAAACTAAGCAGATCCATCCCAGCGCTTAAGCAAGACACCTATCCCTCTAAACCAAGACCACACCTTATTCCCTCGACCGACTCCATTGCATTGACTGCTAATAAACAATCATATACTTTAAATCGTTTAACTTTCCTTAATACCGATCCTTTTGTATTCCATTCACTTCCTGCATTGGGAGTAGTAGCATGCGTGTGCATAGTCGACGTGAACGGACCCTATAATAGTCAAATAACACCTTGGCTGGGCGTGGAGTAAGCTCCGATTACCGCTCATGAGAGCCTACGCATTCTACCCCGTAACAAGAAAATGGAAAAAAGTTTTCGGAAAACGAAAAAAAGTTTTCTGAGAACGAAAAAAAGTTTTTCAAAAAACAAAGCGTTCAATAATTGTATAGAAAAATTGCCGATAATTATTGTTATTATTATTATTATCATCATTATTATTATTATTGTAATTTTTCCCGAGGAGTTGCGGAATCCAAGTTACGGATTCGCGCCAGTCATACGGGCTAGCACGGATGTGGGACTCCAGGGTGGCCTACCCACTAAACCGCCACCTCCTGTGCAACGCTCTCAGCAAGAGACTATGGTGATAATACTTCTAGCTGGGAGCTCTGTCGGTGTGTGTCTCGTCAGTCTGTCCGTCCGTCCGTCCTGTGCAGGCAGTTCGTCAGTTGCGTTACGTCAGGCAGCCGTCCGCGTTCTTACGTCGTAGGACTGTCTCTGTGTAGGTGGCAACAAGTTGCCACCTTTCTGTACTGTGGAGCATCACCCCGACAATGTTGTCGGGAGTGATGCCTCCCACGACCGTCTCCAGTCTATGTCTTAGTTCTGTCCAGCGGTCACATTCGAAGAACGTGTGTTCCGCGTCGTCTCGTTCGTGTCCGCAGTACATACAGTTGGGCGTCCGTACTCGGTTCAAGTTGTGTAAGTACCGTCTGAAATAACCGTGGCCCGTCAGAAGCTGGGTGACGTAAAAATTCACATCCCCGAACCCCCTCTGGATCCACGGTCTCAGGTCCTTAATAAGTGGTCTCGTACAGTTTCCCGTTGTTTCTTCCGTCCACCGTTCCTGCCACGTCTGTATCGTCGCGTCTCTTTCCGTCGTTGCCGCGTTCCGTCGGGTCACGTCCGCGTCTCTTCCGTATAGACTCTTGCACTTGAACGCGAGAAGGTCTATGGGAATTACGCCTGCCACTACCAGAACAGCCTGTGCTGAGACCGTCCGATAGGAACAAGCGATCCTCAACGCGCTTCGTCTCTGTACCGTCGTCATTGCGTGACAGTACTTCTCAGTCTTCAGGGAGACTGCCCAGATCCCCGCACCGTAGAGGAAGATCGAGTTCACCGTCGACATCAAAAGTCTCCGTTTCCCTGGTCTCGGTCCGTTTGTGTTTGCCATCAGGCGGCTGAGGGATGCTATGCTATCCGCCGCCTTCTGAGCCGTTCGTCGTATGTGAGGCCAGAAGGTCACCTTTGTATCCAGGGTCACCCCCAGGTACTTGACTTCCCCTCTAGTCTCGATCTCGTCCGTCCCGACCGTCATACGTAATGTGGTCGGTATTCGTCTCCTAGTGAGGAGCATCAGTTCTGTCTTTTCCATCGCGAGTTACAGTCCGAGGTCAGTCATCCACCGTCCGACTCGTCTCATTGTCTGATTCAGTGCGTATTGTGCCAGATCTGGGGTTCGCTCGACTATGACTGCCGTCAAGTCGTCAGCGTAAGCGACCAGGTGAACGCCGAGTGGGAGCTCCAGTCTGAGCAGGCTGTCATACAATCCATTCCAGAAGTCAGGTCCTAGTATGGAACCTTGAGCGACCCCCGCGGTGATCTGTCGCGTCACTTGACCTTCGATCGTTTCGTACGTAAGTCGTCTGTTCCGAAGGTAGTCTTCAACAACCAGGAGCAAGTGAGGCGGGACCCCGAAGTCGCCTCTCAGCGACCCTAGGATATCCACCCACCTGGCCGAGTTGAAGGCGTTCTTAACGTCAAGTGTCACCAGCAGCGCGACGGGTCGCGCAGCGTGGCAATGTCTGTCTGTCGACCGGAAGGAGTCAACCACCTCTTGGATCGCTCCAATCGTTGATCGACCCCTCCGGAAGCCGAACTGCTGGTCCGAGAGGCCTCCGCCGTCCTGTATCGCGTCCGTAAGTCGTGGTCGCAGAAGCTGTTCGTACAGTTTCCCTGTCGTGTCCAGTAAGCTCAGCGGCCGGTAGGCCGACGGCTTGCTGGGGTCACCCTTACCCTTTGGGATAAGGACCAACCTCGCCACCTTCCACCGGTCGCTGAATGTCCCTGTCGTAAGGCACGTGTTGTAAAGGTCGAGAAGTATCTCTGGCCTCAGGCTCGCCATCAGCCGAAGAACCACCGCCGGTACCCCGTCTGGTCCCGGCGCCTTACCCCTCTTCATTGCTTTGGTCGCTCCGACGAGCTTCTCGGCGGTGAAGACGGGGGGCGCCGCCGTCTCGTTGTCGTTTGTCGCGTCCGTACGCGTCGGGTGCGTCGGAAACAGTCCGTCGACGATCCGTCGTGCGGTTTCAGCATCCTTGAGTTCTGGCGGGATCCGGGCCCCCAGCCTACCGGTCACAATCTTGTAACCGGCACCCCAGGGGTCGCGATCCACCTCCTCGCAGAGCTTCTTCCAGCATCGCGTGTTGCTGACTCTGATGGCGTACGTCAGTCGTTTCCGTTCAGTCTTGTACTCGGCCTGAAGGGTTTCCCTCTCGGATCTCCCTCCAGCCCTCGTAACCCGGCGTCGTTTTGCCAGGCAACTCTTCCGCAGCTCGGCTATCTCGTTCGTCCACCAGTATTGTGGTGGTCTGTTACGTCCGTACTGTCGTTTAGGCATTGTGCTGTCGCACAGCCGCGTCGTCAGTTTGGCCGTCTCGTCTGCTAGTCTTTCCGCCCTTTGCCGGCCAGTCAGCTCTGGGGGGACGTCGGTAATTGGGGCCGGCGCTGCCGCCAGCTCCGCCGAGAACTTCAGTACGTCGAGTTTGTCTACGTTCCACCGCGGGGGGTGCTGGGTCCTCGTTCGTGTCGTCCTTATCTCTCATGCCACTTCGAAGGCGATGTACTGATGATCGCTGGCCGTGTAGCCCTTGAGCACCCGCCACCGCCCTATCCGTGGCAGAGTTCTGTCCGTCGTCATCGTTACGTCCGGGATGGAGTCTCCAAATCCCGGCCGTCTGTACGTTGGTACGTCTCCTGTGTTTGCCACCACTAGGTCCAGCCTAGCGGCTATCTCCAGCAGCAGCCGTCCGCGTCTGTTCGTTGCCGTCATGCCCCATTCGACCGCCCTCGCGTTGAGGTCCCCCGCGACCACGAGGTCCCCGGGCAGGACCCTGAGTCCGTCCTCGAGGAGCGCAACCTTAGCCCGGAACTCCGCCGCGGCGCAGTTTGGGGTCAGGTAGACGCTGACGTAAGTGACAGCACCCACCCTAGCCCAGACGTAGTCGTCCCCGACGCCACGAGCGGTTATCCGGGCTCGGGCAGCGCCCCTCACCCAGATAGCCGCTGTCTTGGTCTCATTCGAGATCCAATCCTGCGTTTGTCGCATCCTGTACGGCTCGCACAGGATCAGAATGTCGGCGTCGTGTTTGCCTGCTATCTGTGGTAGTAGCATGTCTGCTGTCCTACTGCGGTTCAGGTTGCCCTGAACTATCCTGTCCGTCTTCCGGCCTGCTTCTTGCACTCTTCCAGCGCAACCCGGTACACCGCGCACCTCCCGGAGCCCGCGATATGCGCCGCATCGCCGTGTCCCGCCTCGGCGCACAGTGGGCAGGCCGGTCTGTTCTTACAGTCCGTGGCGTAATGTCCTGTCTCGCCACATTTCCTGCAGCACTTCGTCCGGTCTGTATTTTCACATTTCGCCTTAGTGTGCCCGTATCCCAGGCACTTGTGGCATTTCGTCACCGTCAGTCGTGGTCGGACGCGGCACCCCACCCATCCAATCCCGATCCGTCCCCGGCCGAGCAGCGCTCTGGCTTCCTGCGACTCTAGGTCGCATACGGCCATAAACTGCTCCGCCTGGTTCGGGCCGAAGATGTGGACCCCAAATTCCGCGTCTCGTCCCGTCTCTCGTCGCAGTGCCTGTATCACGTCGTTTGTGGTCGTGACACAGTCAAGATTCATGATCTCCAGTTGAACCCTGGAGGTCCCGGTCCTGACGTTGCCTGCGTCGCCGACCGCGTCCTGCAGGACGCGTCGGAAGTCGACTCGTCCGTTGGCGTCTCTCTTTATCTTCAGAAGACACAGACCATTCTTCGTCTTCCTGAGATTCGTCACTTTAACGTGACTGTTCGCAGGGTCGACCGTGGTCCGTATCTTCCTCACGATGTCGGAGTACGTCGTGTCGTTCCCGGGTTTCACGAGCACCGCCGTCTCCCAATGTTTGGGAGCCGCTCTGTGCCCCTCAGCCCCGGCCGTCGTGTCCGTTGTCGCGTTCGTCCCGTCCGTCCGCGTTTTTCGTTTCTTGTTTTCCTTTCTTGTCCTCGTCACTGTCTGCCAGTCAGCGACCGGTTCCGCAACCGTTGCCCTCTTCTGAGAGGATTCCGGAGTGGTTCCAGTCGCTTCCCGTTTCCGTTTCGTCCGCGAAGTGTTTTGTGTCCGTTGTTCAGTCTCAACGTCCGTCTCCGTCGTCTCGTTTTCCGTCTTGTGGTCCTTCGTGGCTGCTTTAGCGCGCCTGTTGAGCGCAACGTCGGCAGCCTCGAGGATGGTCTTTATGCCTCATTTCACGGACATATTCATGTTTTTCTGGATGGCCGCTGCCTCGGCCATCCTTGTCGCCGTACTGTGAATCAGTAACAATACGTCCGTCAGGTCCATATCGTCCGTAATTCGTGTCTTCGTGCCGATCGTGTATACAGCGGAAGCGCAACTCGCTCCGCTGCCCGTGCTTGACACGCTGTCCGTCCTGTCTCGTCGTTGGTGTCCCAGTGTCGTCCTGTCCGCTGTTCCAGTTTTCGTGTCCGCTGTCTTTGTTGCCGTCTTTGTCGCCTGGTCTTTGCACAATTTGCGGCCCTCAGAATCCATGCCGCTGCCATGGGCCACCGGGGCTTTCACCCGATCGGAACCGAGGGTGGATTTCACCTGTGCTGGGGCTACCACCTGAGGTATAACGTTGTTACCCTTGTGCATCTCCATAAACGTTCCTACGCGCTACGGGTCTCTCGGGGGCGCGACTCCCCGTACCGCTCCGGAACATAGCACGGCCCCTGAGGTCGCCTCGGGGGCTTTCCGTCGGGCTTGTGCCGACTTCCGTCCCCTCCGACTTACTAGAAAACCCTGGGGTCGTCACTCCCCGAGCAAACTAGGTTTTTACGCCCAATCCGCCTCCTGAGGCCGCCTCGGGGGCCATCCGTTGGGCATGTGCCAACTTCAGTGTCCCTTGACTTACTCGATGTACGCGGGGTCGTCACGTCCCGAACAAGGGATTTAACCCCCCCGCCACCTGCGGTAATTTATATTATTATCATTATCATCATTATCATTATCATTGTCACTATCATCGTCATCGTCATCGTCACCGTCACCGTCACCGTCACCGTCACCGTCACCGTCACCGTCACCGTCACCGTCACCGTCACCGCCACCGCCACCGCCACCGCCACCGCCACCGCCACCGCCACCGCCACCGCCACCGCCACCGCCACCGCCACCGCCACCGCCACCACCACCATCATCATCATCATCATCATTATCATCATCATCATTATCATTATTATTATTGTCAATAATATAGTTTCCATAGTACCGACACCCTACCTAAGGGGTTTGTCGCAGTCCCCAATAGCTATAGGATAAAACTGTAGACGTAGAATTGTTGTGAATATATGCGTTTGATGCCTCGGACGATCCTCCATTAGGCGGAAATGTTTCATCAACATTACGATATTGACTGGATTTGAAAATGTGAATTCACATGCTAACAATTATTTATTATCAATATATCGAGAAATTATTCATATTTATTCGTTCACCACAAAAAAAGTTTTCAGAAAGTGAAAAAAAGTTTTCTCAAAACGAAAAAGAGTTTATGCGGGAATATTTGTATATTCAAAGAAAGTACCACGCAAACGGGAAAATCAACTTCACGTGAAATAACTGGCATTTGATAGTTCGCACAATAGTTGGGTAGACAGGGTTGATATGTAAGACAATAAAATACATACATAAATCATACAGAATGAATTTTTATTCTTCATTTTTACCTATAATTAGTTTAAATCGGCAGTCAATAACACTTGATACCATAATTAAACTGATTCCCTAATATGTTGTTAGATCTACTAGCGATAATCATGCTCGGTTGATTTCACATATTACAACTGCTCAGGTATGATTGGCTGGTGGGCGTGACCAGTTACCGATGTTCCATATAATATCGGTTGGCGGTTGAAAAATTTGTACGTTATTCAGAAATTATTTGCTTAGTTCGGTATTATTCAGCAGTGTTCCCGAAAGCATAAATGGGTAAGGTGAAGGTTGCGAATCAGGAATTGACAACAAGAAACCATCGAAATATAACAGTTGGCAGGCTTGAGAAGGCACCTTCCCATTTGTGAGTGTTCTCAAATTATCGGAGTTTACCTCACTCGATCTTGGGATTCACGATGATAATACAAATGATTTTCAGAATTCTCATACTATGCGAAAAAAGAGAAAAAGAAATGACCGAAAATAGCCCCAACCAATTCCCCGCAGAAAAGGAAGAGGAGGAGGAGTGGGGAAAGGACGAGGAATTAATCATCGGGTTTTCGGACGGGGTGTCGGAGTTCTCGCAGGAGGAAGTTTGGACCCCATTGAGGACGTACGGTCGGCCCGAGAGAGACCGAACAGCCTATACATCCTGAATTACCTTAATTATAACATATCTATAGAAATAATTTTTGGGCGATGGGAAGACGGGGTTGTCGCAATAATCTCAGATATCAAAAGGAGTGATGATGATCAATATTATTTTTGCCCTGGGGGTAAACTATTAGCGTGAAAGTTTACGGATCATCAACAACATCCCCAGCTTATCTAACTGCGGTGTCGCAATCTGGTCGATTAACACAAAAGAATGTATTCGAAGTATGTGAAAAATATTATTTTCGCCCTGGGGGCGAACTATTACTGTGAAAGTTTACGGATCATCAACAACATCCCCAGCCTATCTAATTGCGATGTCGCAATCCGGTCGATTAACGCAAAAGAATGTATTCGAAGTATGTGGAAAATATTATTTTCGTCCTAGGGGTTAACTATTAGCGTGGAAGTTTTTTTTGTCACTTTGTTGAGTTCCGATTTCTGGTTCATAACGGTCTTCAAGTCGTAAATATTTTTTAAGAACAGATCGATTCGCTGTTTCAACTTTGCTTTGTTTGAAGTTCTCCGCATGAAAGCTGAAGATGCAAGACCATCTTTCTAAGCTGAAATTCAGACTTTTACAGCCGTATTCCTCCCACACAGAATCCTTGAAAAACTTCCAGAAGCTACCGAAATGATGTGTCTTCGATTGTTTGGGTAACATCAGATGTGTACGGTTCGGTTTCTTTCTTACTCCTCGTTAAGCTGACGACACTCGATAAAATCGGCTTTGCGTTCAACATCATCTGGTTTGATGTCCGATAATATTGCAATTACTTCGTTTTGCCATTTTTGAAGAGTCAGGATTAACATTTTGTCCTGAAAATATATCTTGTGTGGTCTGTGCGGTTGCACACGAGCGCTCCGGACAAACTTAACGAGCCATCGAAGATCTTGTAGCGAAAACTCTGACGTCGCGTTGCTAAATCCGATGATTATTTCGTTGCCTGTAAATTCGTTATTCCGTATCATCGTGATGTTAAGGCTTCCGTCTTACAAGAATAGTAGTCTGACTAATGTACAAGTTTCATGTGCTAACCCATTTTATACAGGCTAGACGATGGACCTGGTGAGATGTTACAGATTTACGTTTGTGTATGCGCGCGCACCTCGTCATCCAGTCAATTAACACAAAATAATGTATTCGAAGTTTGTGGAGAATATTATTCTCGCCCTGGAGGTGAAAAACTATTAGCGTAAAATTTTACGGATCATCAACAACATCTCCGGCCTATCTAATTGCGGTGTCGCCATCCGGTCAATTGACACAAACCCGAAGACTTCAATCAGTTTCTACTTCTGTGATTACGTTTTAGAATGTGTATGATACTGTGGATCTTATTGAAGAAAAAGATTTACAATTATTCATTGTGTATTTTACAACAAATAAAATTTATAACATTTTCATATTTTCCTACCAGATAAATTCGTATGAAAAGAACAGATAAAATTCATAAAGATATATGCTATGTATAAGCTGGGATATATATTGTAATGAATTCTATTTCCTAGAGTAGTAAATAATTTTATCGAATATTCCATTTCAATTCTATGCGTAAACTATAATATAATTGTAATGAATTCTTCTGATATTTTTAGGCATATTGCGAACATTTTCTGAGCAGACGGTTGCATTCCAGACAGTCTTCAACTATAGGATATGACACGTTCACTATATCGAGATCGGGTCCCGGTGTATAATGTAGGAGGCATCTGCGGCAACTGGCGATCTTGTCATCCATTTTCATATTTTCAGACAGTTTATCCCACACATCATCGATGCCGTTTGATGCGAACGCGTAGATGAATTCTCTTGGTAGAAAAGCGATGTCCTCGGACATCATCGCCCTTAAACCACCCAATTCTTTGTACAGCCGTAAGGATTTCACAAGGGAGCTGGTACATTCCTTCAAATACCAACTCTTCAGTCGTTGCATATTTTCAAAGGCGCAGTTGGATGCCGGGATGTATTCAAGGCTTTCATCATACCAAATCGAGCCTTGCGCTGCTGCCTGCTGTAGGTTTTCCGATGGAAAGTATCCATGGTTCAAGTCAGTATTATGACAAGGCCGGTTCTTCGTAGAAACACCTTCTTTACCGACCGAGCCGACCAATTCGCCTCTACGTGCATCCCGGACGCAAACCCTTGAAGGTTACCCCTACTCTCGTAAGATAAAATGTGCTCTGCCGACCGTACGTTGGTGGGAAAATCTCCTAAATGACCATGATCGTTGGTAAAAAATCCTCCAAATGACCATGATTGTCGGTGAGAAATCCTCTGAATGACCATGATCGTCGGTAAAAAATGCCTGAAGTTGCTGTAGTATCACCCCTTGTGGGATAAATTGTGCTCTTTGTCGGTGAAGAAAACCATGCTCATCGAGCGGGATCGATTACTGCATTACTGAGCGCACTCCGTGAATCCTCAGACGTTCGAGCAAAACCCGTAGATCCTTGAACGTTCGACCGAGAATCCTGGCATGTGTCAGGTTTTGAGAGCTTCCTGAAGGTTCGAGAAGATTCTCACAACCTTGAACGAATCTAGACTGACAAACAATTCATCCGACGTGTTTCGACTCGACGGTGAGCGGCATGCGGTCAAAGGATTTCGGTGCGACTCTGAATTCTGAAAGACCTGCTCTGGCCTTGATCGAATTTTGGACAAACAATTCTTGGAATCGTCCGACGAAAAAAATACTCGGAATCGTCCGACGAGTTTCGACTTGATGGTGTGCGGCCTGCGGACGACGGATTGAGGTGCGACGTTGAGTTCGTGAGCCATGTGAAGAAGCCGCCTCGACCCTGAACAATTCTCGGAATCGTCCGACGAAAACAATACTCGGAATCGTCCGACGAGTTTTGACTTGACGGCGAGCGGCCTGCTGACAACGGATTGCGGTTCGACATCGAATTCTGGAAGGCTCTAAAATTTGTAATAGATTGCTTCGACCCTGAACGAATGTAGGCTGACAAACAATACGTTTGACAAGTTTCGAGTAGACGGCGAGGGGTCCAGGACCGTGAAAAGAAGCTTCTTTGACCATGAAAGATTCTCGGAATCGTCCGACGAAAACAACACTTGGAATCGTCAGACGAGTTTCGGGTTGACGGTGAGCGGCCTGCGGACAACGGATTGCGATGCGACGTTGAATTCTGGGAGTTTCTGAAACAAACTCTCAACTAGCGGGACAGAGGTTCTGAATTAACGGTTTATATTGACGATGCAATATATTTTATTGGAAAAAACAAATTGAGATCACAGTTTTACATGAAATTCATAATCCTGATATATGAGTTTAATCAGATGTTTCTTACTCAACGGTATCGTACCCATGCTTTACGCAATGAAAATGAATAACTGTTGGAGTGAATACCGATTGTCTTCTGTGTTGAAGTAAAAAATTTCGCAGTAACAATACGTTTTGAGCTGCACAGTTTGGACGCAATATAGCATGATGCGTACAGTTTGAATTCGTGTCTGACATTTTATTAAACTTCTGCAACGACGGACAACCCAAATCCATCAAATCAACGACTTCAACTTTTTCATCCAGAATTTTCTGCAGCTAACTTTTCTTCTCCAAAACTTTCACGTAAGTTGTTGAAGCATCACGCAGCGACAAACATTCGATGGTGAAGTCGAGCTTCTCGAAAGGTAAATCACCACCTTCCCAGGATAGTCCATGATAATGCCGTGACAACCACAAATTTTCGCTCTTGAATGGAGCGAGTGAATAATTCCAATCGTACGGAGGTTCGAAGAGAAAAATTGACGGGTTGGTATCTTCGTCGAGAGACACGACTGTCAAACCTTTTGGTGTAATACCGGGACCCGGTCTTCTGAATCCTTGTACGTTGACTATAAATTCCATTGTGAAAAATACTGAATCGATTGTCACAACGTTCAAGGTTTTCATACCAATTTTCTGACCCCACCACTCAGCGGCTTATATTCAATTATACGATCACGTAAAATCAAGCAGTAGGCAGATGTACCGGTAGGAAAGTTATTCTTAGCCTCAAATCCGATACAAATATCTACCGGTCCAGATTTCAGAGCCTCGTTTTGTTTCGAACAGTCCATGAAAATCAAAGATTCGTACTGTGGGAATTCGCTTTTCGTCAACAGAGGCTCAGGTTCTTTGCCATAATAGGTAGCTTGAAAGTTTGCGTACATCTCGTACACTAATGCCAAGCGATTGACGTCAGTAATGTTACAGTGATCAAGATGACTGGCATTTTTGCCGGTTTTGTTTTTTCGATTCGTTTGAAAACCGAGCATGACAAATCGCGGTTTTCCCAAATGGGTGTACGTTTTCACAGTACAAACGTGTTTCGTGGTTGCCGGTAGCAAACGATATTCGTACAACTCCCAACTGCGGAAGCTCATGGAGACTGGTGTATCTTTTTCAATGAAATTCAACAGTGCGGTTTTTCCTTGACACGAGCGTCACATAGGGTACTAACCACTCCAGCTTATCGATCACGAATCCAAAGTCTTCGTCTTGATTTTGAACGATGGCATTTCAATCACTTTTTGATCTTGTAAGAATCAGCTTGTGTTTCGCGTTAACGATGATCTTGCGATAGTCTTCAGCGAAGCCCAATATCATGCTCAAGGGAATAACCACGTCAAAGTTGCCATCGGCATCAGTTAATTTTTTCGTTCCCTGAACATGGAGCCATCCAGCATTTTCCATAAGCCAACTTTGACCAGGGTTCAGCGAAGCGAAACCTTTCAGCAGGCTGGTCAGGCCAACGTTTTTACATTTATCAATCTCTACAGCGTTTAGTTCGTACCGTACATCTTCGAACAAATGACAGATGGCGTTATTGACTGAAGTTGTGATCGCTGCTGCAGTGCCGTCCGATTTGAGCAATTCTCCAGAGATATGCAGCGAACTCTTGCTTGGTAATACGCATAAATCCTGTTGCTGAACGGTGATTCGAATCTCATCGCTGTTGTTGAAAGTTGATGATGCGTACGGTTTGTGTGCGTGTATTTCTTGGTGGGCCATTGATTCGTCAAAGACGACAGGTGTTTGAATGCTCGAGATTTCCTTCCACATGGCACGTAGCATACAACGAAACGGCAGAATCGCAGTTTTATTCGTCGGAAATTCCTTTTCTAAAAGGTGTCAGCTTTAGACCCAAGGCTATCAGGAACTCCACGTTTCGACGTGTTAGCGGTTCGCGAATCGATCGATGACTGACTTGATCGGGACATGCTGACTGACTAATATAACTCTTTTTGGACAATCTGTTATATACAATACCTATCTTTTATTGCGATTTGATGTGCAGTCTTACAGTTATAACTTTTCCGCGAAAATTAATCAGATCTCCGTCTTGATCGACTTACCGCAACTGTACGTGATCTATGGTCTTGACGGTGATCGGAAGGTGAATGACGTGCGACGGCACTTTCACGATCCTATATCCCGGTGGAACGACAGGGGAAAATTCGTGAATGGTATGCACTTTATGTCCATTAACGTAGGCGCCCGTTGTAATGCTGTATTCGACTCGCAACGCGTTGACGTTGAGAATAGTTACAGGCATATCCGAATGGTGAGTTTGGTTAGCTGCCAATATGCGAGATGTCAATCCGAGAAGCTGACCAATAAAATCGTTAGGTTCTAAACCGTCTTGAACATACTTTTCAATATCCTCAATTTCGTAGCTGCCAGTGGATATATTGACTACCTCATGGGCTACGTATATTTTATTGTGACCGACATCGACGTTCGGAATGAAATTGAAGGTTGACAGTTCAACGAGACCGACACTATAATTTTTGTTCAGAGCAAGTTCGATCGGAGAAAAATATTGCGCTTTTAGAATCGAAGACGTTCCCGATATTGTTAAGGTAAACAAATCATCCATGACTGCAAGTGCTCGACCGACGTTATTAAATTACGTGTCATGTTTATGTAGCTCATCGCTTAGAAATTTCAGACACAAGTGTCCGCAATCAAATGTACCGTAATCCTGATACCTTTCGTCGTTGTACTCAACGCTACCAACACCAAGATATTTCACGAGGTCCCACGGAGGTTGAAGATGACCGAAACTGTCGAAGTAAACTACAACGCTGCCGCGTTTCGTATGTACAAGCCAGTTTGTCCCAGGGCCATCTTTATCGTCGAGATTGACTACAGCTGTCTCGTTTTTACGCGGTCCGCTTTTGGGCATTTCGTTGCGCATAAAGACTCCTCGGAAGTACGGAATTTTCATGATTTTTGCATACTTCGGCAAATCCCAGTTGGTCAACGCTCGGCATGGTAGCTTCACATTTAGTTTTTTGAAACATGAAGACCGAAACCCTTTTTTCAAGGTTTGAGATGGAGACCTTCACCTAAGGCGATCGCTTTCATCGTTTTGTTATGCCGTTTGCTTGCCCCCAATTCTCGTTTAGCCGCGCTCGCATCGTTTACAGCCTTTGCTATACCCGCAGCACCTCCCGCTCATGCACCCGTAGCGCTGAGACCGGAAAAAAAAAGTATGAGAGAAGGTAGAAATCCGCTAACTTTTGAGAGTACCGGTAGAACGCGCGGTGATCTCACATTATGTTTATCACCTTCTTTTTTCACAGCTTCTCGAGCACCTTTGAGTGCAGACTTGATGCTCGTTTTCGCGTCGTAGCTCCGAATCATAGACTGTTCTGCCACTCGTATGATTTTGTTCAAGGAGACGTTCTTTGGTTTTCGACACCCTATGCCCAACTTTGTTTTCACCTTCATCATGTTAGCTACAGCCCAAGCGGCTGCCTCCTCACCTAAATTTGCGTCGTTTGCGAGAACCCGTTTCCAGGCTTTTGCAGCTTATACTTCATCCGCTACGCTTCGAGCTTCAATGTTCTCACAATTTTTCGAATACGCTACATCGTGTTCCTTACACGCTGCACCGAGAGGATTGATACCGGAATCGCCTCTCGCGAGTCTTTCCGTCAACTTCGTACCAGGACCGCAGCATTAGTAACCGGAAACATGCAACTCAAACGGAAGTTTGTTGATAATGCTATTTAGCAAACCTTTTGCACATGATCACTTTTTTGGCGATCGCTCACGATCACGTGTGTGCACAATCATGTCCGCTCTGCGGTAGAAAGTTGTAATAAACGATGCATTTATAGAAAATCCAGCCAGTCACGTTCGAGATGAGGTTCGAGACACAATCGATCAAGCTGCCCGTGATGAATTTTGACAAATTTACGCAGAACAGTACAAAACGGAAAAAACGTCATGGCGAATTGTTGCCGAGTAGTGTACGTGCGATAGTTTGCGGACCATCTAACTGTGGCAAAACCAACGCATTATTTGCGCTTATGACGCATCCGAACGGTTTGAGGTTCGAAAACCTGTACGTGCACTCAAAATCTCTCAATCAACCGAAATACAAGTTTCTGAGTCAAGTGCTCGAAAATGTCGACGGTGTTGGGTATTACCCTTTTAACGAGCATGAGCACGTAATTGCACCGAACGAGACGCAACCTAACTCGATCATGATATTCGATGACGTAGCGTGCGAGAAGCAGGATAACTCACGCGCGTACTTTTGTATGGGTAGACATCACGATGTAGACTGTTTCTATCTTTGTCAGACATACGCTCGAATCCCTAAGCATTTCGTGCGCGACCACACTAACTTGCTGGTCTCATCCAGACAAGACGAGATGAATCTGAGACATGTGTACAAAGATCATGTGAACACCGATATGTCGTACGTAGAGTTTCAAGACTTGTGTGCGGCATGGTGGAACGGTGACAAATATGGGTTCGTAGTAATCGACAAGGATAGAGAGCTCGGTAATGGTCGGTATAGGAGGGGATTTGACAATTTTATAAACATGACAAAAAAACAAAATACACGATCTTCGAAGGCGACGAAACAGTAGCTCTCCAGAACTAGTTGTGTGAACATGCAGGGAATTCGTAAGGAAAAAGAAGTCTTGCATCGTATCGCTCAAGCGAGTAATGTGATTCGTCGTAAGCATAGAATCCTCAAGACGGGAAAAGAGTCGCTGCAGGAAAAAATGAAGGATGTCTTCAAACCTGTGGTAACCCCGCTGCAGGAATTAATCAATGTTTCTCGAGGCAAGAAACTTGTCTAGAAAGAGGTGAAGGAAGAACTCAAAACTGAAACGAAGGATTAACCGAAGAACGAACTGGAAGCAGAAGATTCTTTTGCAACCGAAGAGGAAGAGGATCAAACTGTCACGGAATCGTCGGTAAGATCAGAAAATGAATATCTTGAGATGCTCAACGTTAAAAAAGGACAGCACGATTTGGATACCGTGTACGGGGTACGGAGTCTTTTTACTGCCGGGCTGATGGTTGGTGAGTCACCGGTAAGCTACGAGCGCGATTCCGTTCGTATAGGCGGCACGCTCTATCCGAAAACTCAGGGACTGCTGGACCTGCTGTTTAAAAAGATGCCCAACAGCGCTCACGTTACCCGAAACGACAAGGAAAATGAGAGAAATATCCTTCTCGCAACAAATGCTTACAGTAAGTACTATAGCGCCACCGAGCCTATCCGAAACGCTCAGAGCGCCAAATTCAAGCATTTAATTACTGAGCTGCTCAATATTTCTACGTCAGGCAAAGGCGTATCACCATCGTCACAGATGTCGAAGCGTACGGGCAAAGTTGTTCTGCTACCTCGGGCTTGGGTTACTCGAGGAGGTGTTGAAACAGATTATATTTTCCGGGACGACGCTAACGAGCTGGTGGAACGTCTTCGTTTGCTTATGGCATCTCAAGCGGCTGGGAATACAAGTCACAACAATGAAATCGTGTCGATTCTCGGAGAATTACGGGAAGCCGGAATCATTCATCAGTCAATTCTCCTCGACTCTGCAGTCACTTACGAGATGAGCGTCGACGTGGTTGAACGTCAGCTGAATAAAAACACAGCTGCGAGCACTCGCGGTCCTCTGGGTGTCGGGTTTCAAATAACAGCGGACGGGCATTGCGATGAACGAAACAAGAGACTGTCCGATGTCGCAGATCATGCAGAGCCAAACAATGCTGTAGCTTCAAAAACCTTAAGACGGAAATTCAACGTGCTACAAAAAAAAATCAACAACCTAGATCAAATGATCAAAGCTTTGGAGATCACCCCGGAAAAAACATTGGATATCTTTCACACAGACTTTGAAACAGGCAGAGACCTGTCGATTCGAAACGCGGAAATCATTTTAAAATTGGACACTAGACTAAGAGCGTTGAAATATGAACGAGAAAAAGCAAGCACTGGTGACGAAACTGCATAAGCCTGCACGCCGGAATTACCCGCGTCGACGTGTAGACGTGCGCGGCATCGACGAGACCTGGCAGGCGGATCTTGTTGAAATGACGTCGTATGCTGGACAAAACAAACGCTACAAGTACGTACTCACAGTCATTGATATTTTTTCAAAGTATGCGTGGGCTATACCGATAAAGAGCAAGTCTGGAGATGATGTTACGAAGGCAATGGAATCTGTGCTTGTCCAAGGATGGGTATCAAAAAATTTACGCGTCGACAGATGAACGGAATTTTACAACTCGAAATTTGAATCGCTTATGACACGTTACGAAATCAAACTTTACTCCACGTACAGTAATTTGAAGGCTTCGATCTGTGAACGTTTCAATCGGACGCTGGAAGGTGAAATGTGGACACGGTTCAGCATGCGAGCAAGCTACAAGTGGCTCGACATCTTGTCTGATTTGGTTTCGGCTGACAACAACGCCAAACATCGAACCATAAGAATGAAACCGTCGGATGTCACCGTCGCAGACGAAAGACTGCTATCACGTCAGGCGTACGGAGGGCTTCTCGCGATACCTGCCATATCGGCAAAATTCAAATCCGGCGACAAAGTTCGAATCAGCAAATTTGAAAATGTCTTTGAAAAAGGTTACACTTCCAATTGGACGACTGAAATATTCACGATAAGTCGAGTGGAAGATACTCATCCTGTAACGTACTAGCTCAAAGACTACCGAGATCGACCCATCGCTGGTGGTTTCTACAAACAAGAGCTCTTCAAGGTCAAACATCCGGATATCTATCTGATGGAAAAGATGCTCAAGAAGCGTGAAACAAAAATATATGTCAAATGATTAGGTTTCGACAATACACACAACAGTTGGATAATTTTTTTGTAAAAAACTCATGTGTCTCTTTATTTCATACCCGACCCATAAGAAGTGTGCATCTTTATTTTTGAGACAATCAACAGACATATGCATCGTGATACAATTGTTTATATTTCGAAGCGATCTTATTCACCATCCTACATAATGATATTTTATACATCATGATACAGTTATAAATCAAGTCCTACGTAGATTACGATACGGTAAGTACAATGCTCAGGTGCAGGCTTGTAACCCCACGGAAGCGTGTCGGTTCTGTTTCAAAACACGATCCGCTTGTCGTCATTCCAGCTCAGTGCCATTTTCTATTGTTCTACTGTGTATACCTCGTGCTTTCAACTCAATATCAAATGCTGATTTGTGGACAAATTTTCACGTTTCAACGCACATTCCAGATAATCGTTGGAAGTTATTTTTCTCAACGCTAATCCTCTATTACCTTTGGCACGTTTATTGTCTTTTTCATTCCCCAAGGCTCGGAATGCGTACACTTCTGCTCCTAATCCTACAAATTCCAACATTATTTTCCCGTTAATCTCGTCTTTTATTAAGCCGAGAACTTTTTTGTTCGCTCGAGGCATTCCATAAGCGTTGTCAAGCGGATAATCAGACGTATCAAATTCATGCAAGTCCTCCTCTATATGTTTGTATATGTCGGGGAAGGTAAAGTTGTAAATCAAACTGTCGGTATCCATATACATTAATTTTACTCGGTTGCCAAATTTCTGCTTAATATAATCACAATGAAAATCATAGATATATGTTTTGGATAGATCTAGGATGGAGAAACCTGCATACAATGTTTTATTCAACTTGACTTTCGTCTTACTCATTTCGACGATAATCATCTCTTTGTCGAAAATGGTCCAGCTGTGAAAATTAGGCTTGGCTACAATAGCTCTAGCACCGTACCGTCCATCCTGTCCGGTGATCAATCGAACATCTCCGTTCTTTCGTACGTTTTCCATTGTTTTGCCAAAAACTGCTTTGTTCATCAGTTTGTCAAAATTTTTCTCTTATTCGTTGTGAAATTTTTCTCCGCAAATCGGTATTCAAATCTATATATTCTCTGAGCCACGGGGTTTCCCTGAATTTAAGAACTCTGTGAATTTTGAGTAATTTCAAGCCTAATTGTGAGCATTGCTTCAAAACGCTGTGGTGAACAACGTAGTTTTTCTTGGAAATAGCCTAGACTTTAATTTGGCTGTTTATTATTCGAAATCGGAGGTACATAGTGCTCCGGACACAATGGTAAATCTTTATGAGTTTTATGCAGTTCCGCAGGATATTCCAAATCTACCTTCAGCATGTAACTAAACTCCGCATTGTCCGAGATGGTAAGAACGTCGCATTGTCCGAAGTCCGATACCCATTCGAAGAAACTGTATGGCAGAGCAAAGCTCATAGCAGCACCGTACTAATTCTTAACGTCAAAGTACATGAGATAAGATTCTTCGACCTCAGGATCGAATTCCTCGCCCATATATCTATTGTTGGCCTTTGCGTATCTGTTCGAACACTGTGATACACCACCTCGAATACCCTTTTCGATAAACATAACCATGTCTATGTCGGTGAGAAGCTCGAGTTCGATGCCTGTACATTTTAACATTGCATCAAACGATAGACCGGGCGCTGAGTAGTAATGTTATGGGTCCAGTTTGTACGTCGTCCAACAATTCTGTCGAGAATTTTGAAAATCGTCAGCCAGTGAAAACACGTCCGTCTGTAAATACAAGTCCAAATACTCTCCCAAAGTTTGAACGTTAAAGGTTTGCCATACGTTGCACGTGTGTGCGTAATCGTCGTCTGACATATTCCGGTCATTCAATTTTGAATAAAACTGTTTTTCGACTGGTAAATGTTTCTCCTCGAGCTTCTTCCAACTGTCTATGTATTCGTACGGGAAGACACCTTTTCTAGTCGATGACCGAAATTTGTTCAAGCTACTGCAAAATTTACGTGGTAATGTTTTTTTACAATCGTCCAGATACGATGATAATTTATCGAGGCTGCTAGGCACGAAACGGTACGAATCTATGAAACGAAACGTTACATTCGTTCCCTTAACGAATTTAGTGAAGGAAATGTACTTTTCTTTATTAACAGGTAATAGTTTAACAGTACCTTCGAATGACGTTGCCAGGGCTCTGATCAGAAAATGCGAATCGTAACCCGACAGATTGTGGAATATCACTGGGATAGTGTGCGAATTTTGGTAATTTAGATTACAGCTGCGGTAAGCAGCACCACGGTACTTTCCCACGAAATGACAGTGATCCCGATGTTTCACGTCTTTGGGTGTAAACGGTTTTCCACAAATATGACAGACCGCCGATAAATCAAATTCGTTGATCCGATTGAAATTTAGTGGTTTCATCGGTACAACAGTTTTGTGGTTTCCCTCTAACGAATGTGCAAATTCCTTTAACTCATTCACAAACGGTTGGATGCAAGTTTCTCGGCGATTAATTTTGAATTTTGAGAGCGAATCGTCAAACACACACTGCAGATAGTGAGCTATACCAGATGGAATATGCTCCTGATGAATTGTTCTATTTTCCCCAAAACTTTCATGTGTGGGCTGCGGTAAACATTCTAAATCTGCGTGAACGCAGAACGGAACGGTTTCTTTGTGTTGAAAATATTCATATTTGAAAATCTTGTCCTCTCTGCTGGTGAGATGACTTTGGTTTTGTTCTAATTCATGCAATTAACTCGGTGATTCAACAAACATCTATCGAAATTCAAATGAGACAGACACCAATCGCACAACCACGTCTGATGTGAGCGTTTGGAAATTTGGGAACTTATTAATCTTGACAAATTTCGAATCCATGCAAAATGATGTGTTACATTCTTTTCAATATTTTCCATATCATCATCGTCATCGTCGTTTTCAGACTCTATTACTAAAAGATGGATTGTAGGTTTATCAGACTTGTTTCGGCTTAGATAAATGGGTACAATTTCACTGCGCTTTTGTTCTTTCCTCCTATCTATACCATAAACGTTAATTAAAAGTTTGGTAAGTTTCTCAAATTTTGGAATCTGGTCTAAAGACATTGGAAAATGCAAACCGTCGCATTGTAGCACTGAGCTGAAATGTGGATATGAAGTCATTTCATTGGGAGTTTTGTTGTTGGTCGTAAAGAGGGCTGCGGTGACTGACCATAGAAAGCAATATGAGTCGCTGTTACGGATGTTGACGACACCCTTCTTATCGTGAATATCTTTGGGTGGTGGTCTGTATGTGAACACACCGCCTCGCAGTGGCACGTACTTCTTGATATTCGCAGTCAAATTAATCATTTCAGTTAGCGACCAACCAGAGTTTCTCTCTCGAAAATCTCCCACCTTGGCCAACAGTTTTTGCTTTACGTTCTCTTCGAACCACCCGTGTTTGTCAGCGGCTGGAGGATGATCTGGTTTCTGGTGTTGAAATATTTCATTTCTTCAACAAGTTCAGCGTTTTCCGTAATATTGAATTTCCAACACAAGACACAGTATGCTTTTAAACTTCTCACTTTTCGCAGCTTTGTCTTCAGTCTTGCAACGACGAGGTGTTTCGCATCTTCCAAAACCCTGTTTAAATCTTCATGCCGCAGATGGATAATGGCTCCAATTGAATTCGGTTCCCGAAAGCTGTCTCCAAATCTTCCCACCGTACTCGATCGCTTCTTCGTCGGCTTCGTAATCCGTCACACACTTTTTGAAACTGTTGAAATTTGACTGTCAACGATTTCAGAATTACAGTTGTAGTCAAAATTCTTGTCTTCCCCCCGATCGATGAGGCGTTGTTGCGTAAGAGTTCATTCGAAAGCCTGGTATTCTGGGTTCCGAATCGAATCCATTTTGAAATCTCTGCCAGTGACAATTTTTCGGATAAAATTTTGAACGCCGTTTCTATGATTTGTATTAATTTCAAACACTTCTCCGAATCCATGTTTCTTTTTCTTTCGATCATGCACTTGACAAAGATAGAGTTGCAAAGCTTGCTCTTGAATGACCGCTCCACGCTGAAACAGTCCCTTTTATGGGTAAACACCGACATGACTCACCCATCGAGGCGGCTTCTTCACAGGGCTCACGAACTCAACGTCGCACCGCAATCCGTTGTCCGCAGGCCGCTCACCATCAAGTCGTAACTCTTTGGACGATTCCGAGTATTGTTTTCGTCGGACAATTCCAAGAATCTTTCAGGGTCAAAGAAGCTTTTTCTCACGGTCCCGGACCGCTCACCGTCAAGTCGAAACTTGTCGAACGCATTGTTTGTCAGCCTACATTCGTTCAGGGTCGAAGCAGCCGCATACAAATTTCCAAACCTTCCAGAATTCGACGTCGCACCGCAATCCGTTGTCGGCAGGCCGCTCGCCGTCAAGTCGACACTCACCGGACGATTCCGAGTATTGTTTTCGTCGGACGATTCCGGGAAATGTTTGTCTAAATTTCGTTCAAGGCCAGAGCGTGTCTTTCAGAATTCAACCTCGCACCGAAATCCTTTGACCGTATGCTGCTTACCGTCGAGTCGAAACACGTCGGTCAAATTGTTTGTTAGTCTCGATTCGTTTGAGGCCATGAGAATCTCCTCGAACCTCCTGGAAGCTCTCAAAACCTGACACATGCCAGGATTCTCCGTCGAACGTTCGAGGATCCACGGGGTCCGCTCGAACGCCTGCGGATTCACGGAGTGCGCTCGGTAATGTAGTTATCGATCCCACTCGATGAGATGATTTTCGTTACCGACAAAGAGCACAATTGATTCCACAAGGGGTAATACTACGAAAATTTCAGGCATTTTTACCGACGATCATGGTCATTTGGAGAATTTCTTACCAACAGTCATGGTCATCTGGAGGATTTTTCACCGACGATCATGGTCATTTGGGAGATTTTCTCACCTACGAGCGGTCGGCAGAGCACATTTCGTCTTACGAGAGTAGGGGTAACCTTCAAGGGTTTGCGTCTGGGATGCATGTATAGGCGGATTTTTGCTTGGTCGGTAAAGAAGACGTTTCTACGCAGAACCGGCCTTCTTATACTATTCAAGTCACGCCAGGATGCCGCTTCCATTTGCCTCAATTTTTCTAGTGCAGGGGGTGTGATGTGCAAATCTTCGATAATAATAACTTGCGGCGTACCGTTGAGAATCTCTGTCAATCATGAGATCTTCTTGACTTCTTTCACGGACACGTAGCACGCATTTCCCACCATTTTTCGCACAATCTTCGATACATCCTCGTGAGATTTGTTGCCAGCATTCCATGATATTCCGTGGTGATTGTGCGTGAACCAGACATCGGTAGCTCTACATTCAAGTGGTAAGCTTGTCAAATCGTAGGGCGGCCTGAAAATGATGTAATCCAGACCCTGGCCGTTTACGCTGATGACTGCGACTTCCTTGGGTACAAACTTTATGCTATGGCCAATAAAACATTGCACCTCTAGGATCATTGCCATGTTGAGGAGTGGGTATGTTGCGATCGATTTTACTGACAGACCGCGGGTAGAAGAGACTGGCTATTCGATCTCCAGCACACCTGCTTTTATCCCCTCGCCGCTGAATTCTTGTCGAAGCGGCGGAGGGGATCGCATAGTTTATTTATGGCACATGACTGCATGAGAATTCAAAGGGCATAGCCGGATAAGCAGGTCGAATCGGCCCCCGCTGAATTTTTTGTCGGTACTTCAGGGATCAATTTGGACCCAAATGAAAATAATTCAGTGAAAATTTCAGCTATTAATCTTAAACGATTTCCGAGTAATTGAAAAAAAACCTATTTTTGAGTATTTATTTTTTTTTTAATAGTAAAATTAAAAATTTTTTTTTGCTGATTTTTTTTCAAATACTTACGAGTAAAAGCTGTGAAAAAAATTTTTTTTTTATGATTTCTAGACTAATAGTTGATTTTTAAACTAAAAAACAAAATTACAATTATTTTTTTTTATGCCTATTTTAAAACATGCAATCACCAAATTTGGACAGAATACGTCTTTTATACCCTTCTGTACTCAGGAATTTTTTCAATTTTTTTGGTTTGGTGCAACGTCATGAAAAAAATTAAAAACCAATTTTTTGTTAATTATTTTATATTTCAACTGCTTAGAACACTACTTACAACTAATTATAAAATGTATTTATTCATAAAAATATTCATCAAAAACGTAAGTGGTCATCAAAATATTTGTTAATATTTTCGTCAATCTTCATCACTGTCTTCATTAATAACTACACAGCGCCCGGTATTATTGAAAATGCGACTTAATTGCATATTTTACTGACAGGATCATACCAGCTTTCTCAAGCAGTGTCATACTTAGCTGAGATGATGGATGAAGATAACAATATAAGCCTTCAGTACGTAAGATCGGCTGAAAACATTCTCAGATTTCAAGTAAGATCTCGGCATATTAATGCAAAAACATATCGCTGCTTCATTGAGTATCATCGTGGCAAAAATGGAGTTAACGGAATTTCTCGATATTGCTGTGATTGTGCCAACGGTCGGCGTACAGTTGGTTGTTGTTCGCATGTAGCAGCTATTATTTATTACCTATCACATGCTAGATATTTATCGAGAATTGTAAGACCAGCAGAAATTTTAAGTCGCATTTTCAATAATACCGGGCGCTGTGTAGTTATTAATGAAGACAGTGATGAAGATTGACGAAAATATTAACAAATATTTTGATGACCACTTACGTTTTTGATGAATATTTTTATGAATAAATACATTTTATAATTAGTTGTAAGTAGTGTTCTAAGCAGTTGAAATATAAAATAATTAACAAAAAATTGGTTTTTAATTTTTTTCATGACGTTGCACCAAACCAAAAAAATTGAAAAAATTTCTGAGTACAGAAGGGTATAAAAGACGTATTCTGTCCAAATTTGGTGATTGCATGTTTTAAAATAGGCATAAAAAAAAATAATTGTAATTTTGTTTTTTAGTTTAAAAATCAACTATTAGTCTAGAAATCATAAAAAAAAAATTTTTTTCACAGCTTTTACTCGTAAGTATTTAAAAAAAAATCAGCAAAAAAAATTTTTAATTTTACTATTAAAAAAAAAATAAATACTCAAAAATAGGTTTTTTTTCAATTACTCGGAAATCGTTTAAGATTAATAGCTGAAATTTTCACTGAATTATTTTCATTTGGGTCCAAATTGATCCCTGAAGTACCGACAAAAAATTCAGCGGGGGCCGATTCGACCTGCTTATCCGGCTATGCCCTTTATTGAATTCCCCACCAAGGTTTTTCATTTGCAGACGATTTTTCCTGGCCATGTTGCACATTACAGCCAGCTGATTGGAATCTTCTTGCGGAACTCCTGCGATTCTCGGTGGTAAGAAGATGTTGTATTCCCCATCGATCACCGTTAGAAGACGTACCACAAATTCCGTTTTGACCAGTCGTAACCCGGTGATGTTGTACACCTCTCCAGTTTCAAGTTCCGACAACTTATTGGCTGGTGGATTCTCCAGACGGCCTACGTGGTTAACTTCTGTTAGACCCTTCGCGTTTTAATCAGTTTCTCGGTTTTTTACGAGTAAGAGTAGTTCACGACGTGAAGAGGCTATGAAAACTGTATGATCATCGGAATAGGCTCACGTTTTATACACCACTCATCACATGGAATGGAAAATAAGCCTGGAGGTAAACTATTAGCGTAAAAGATTACGGATCATCAGCAACATTCCCAGCCTATCTGATTGCGGTGTCGCGATCCAGTCAATTAACACAAAAAGAGTTTATTCGAAGTATGACGAAAATATTATTTTTACCCTGGGGTTAAACTATTAGCTTGAAAGTTTACGGATGCCGGTGAAAAAATCAAAATGGCTGCTCATTCCCCATCGAATGGAAAATAAGCCTGGAGTTAAGCTATTCGCGTAAAAGTTTACGGATGACGGTGAAAAAATCAAAATAGCTGGTCATCCGACTAAGCAAAAATCAAAAATGGCTGCTCGTCGGGCGGCAAAATCGAGCAAGAATGCTGGTGGCGCCATCTATGTCTGCTCCTTCGACGGTGAAAAAATCAAAATGGCTACTTATCCGGCTAAGCAAATAATCTCATTATCAAACTGTCTGACGATGAAAAATCGAAATAGCTTTTCATCCGACTGAGCAAAAATCAAAATAGCTGCTTTCATAATGGCTGCTCGTCAGACGTCAAAATCGAGCGAAAATACTTGTGACGTCATGCATGTTAACAGCTTTTAACAACATCATGGGTTAGGCTCATCATCGTGGGGGTAACATATCGACTGCCGGTAAGGTTGGGACGGTGGCGGCAATTGGTAGGCCGCCATTTTCTGGGTTGGAACTCTCGTATCGATACTACTCTGTGGTATTTGACGAATCGATTGCGCACTCTGAGATTCATGCGCATCAACCGTTTGCATCATCCACTTTCCAGAACAACGATGAAATCCATATTGTTGTTCAACGTCAAGACTTGTGTCTAACGCCCTGTGAGAGCTTTCTCCACATTTATGGAAAAATTACAAAGGACGACGGTGTGAATGTGGTGACGACTACGAAATTGATCAATATGACTGTTTGCCGTTTGTTTAAAGACATTCGCTACGAGTGAAACGGTGTGGAGATTGAACAGAATAAAAATGTTGGTATCACCAGCGTTATGAAGGGGCACTAATCCCTGAGTTCGGGTCAACAATGTAGTCTGGAGAATACCGGTTGGTTGAGCGATGATGCCGAACTACCTGATGCTTCTGGAAATTTCGACGTTGTTCTACCGTTGAATTATATCCTGAGCTTCGCCGAAGATTATTGTCGAGTCACAGTGAATGGCAAACACGATTTGATTCTCACACGCTTAAACGCCGATTTGAATGCGGTGATTCAGACTCCGCCCACGGAAAACTTTAAAATTACCCTAAATAAAATCGAATGGTTGCTACCCCACATCAAACTGGCCGATAAACCGAAAATCCAGCTACTCAACTACATTGCCAAGGATCTGGCCGAATCCATGAGTTTTCGTTCTTGGGAAACGTGCGTGTATCCGACACTCCCGTTAAGGACGCGACATGTGTGGGCGGTCAAGACATCGACGCAGTTGGTGAAGCCAAGATATGTCGTTCTGGGATTCGAAACTGCAAGAAGAAACGATCCCCAGAAAAATGCCAGTGAATTTGATTATTGTCGAATCAGAGATGTAAAACTCTTTCTCAACTCGCACTGTTATCCCCATGGAAATTGGAATCTCGATATATCCAATAATCAGTACGCCATTCTCTACAACATGTATATTCAATTACAAACGGTCTACTACAACAAAGAGGCCGAACCTTTGTTATCGAAGCGTAAATTTATAAACCAAGCTCCCCTCATCGTTATTACTCGAAACAGAATGAATCGTTGAAAACCGGACCGGTGGATATTCGATTGGAATTTGACGCGAGCGTAGAATTTCGCGCAAACACCGCAGCCTATTGCATGATCTTGCACGATCGAGTCGTTGAGTACAGTCCGATTAGTGGCACGGTTGAAAAATTAGTATAAGTCAATTGTTGAATGATAATATGTTAAATTAATATGGATATTGAAAATAATATGTATAATTTCACTTCTTGAATTCAGAATAAGTTAATTTAGAATAGAATAAGAAACTAAATGTAATCGATGTTGGATGAAAAAATTATTAAAATCATTCAAACTCCATTTTGAACCTTCCTTCAGGGACCATTTCCTGGAATTTTTTCAATAGATCTAGCGGGTTTTTACCCCATCCGATTTATGCGCAATTCTCCGACGCCAAACAAGTCTCGACAGGAATTATTCCGTGTGTGTGTGTGTGTGTGTGTGTGTGTCAAATCCCATGAAAATAGCCATCTTGCGGCAAACCGCGAAAATGATCGAAGGGAGTGGGGGAGCGAGGGGGGTAGCGCGCGGGTTCAGGGAGGAACGAGGCGGGTAGCGCTGCGGATTTAGAGGGGAGCTAGGGGGGTAACGCCGCGGGATTCGGGGGAGCGAGGGGGGAGCTAGGGGGGAACTAGGGGGAAACGCCGCCATCTTTGAGTTAGAACTCTCGTATATACACTACTATAATACAACAGCCATTTCCTACATTAGTAGAATGGGCGGAGTCCGTTTTGAAGAACTCAATAGGTTGGCTAGAGCGATATGGGACTATTCTGAAGAGAGAAATATTTGAATTTTTGCGTCGTTTATTAGCACAAAAGAAAACACCAAAGCGGATTTTGAATCGCGCAGATTGGGGACGGCAACTGAATATGCGCTGTCAAATGTCGCATTTAGCAAAATTGTGCGTTCTTTCGGAGCCCCCGACGTTGACCTTCTTGTTACTCGTGTTAATACAAAGTGCAAAAAGTATGTGTCGTGGATTTGCGATCCGGGTAGCATAGCCGTGGATGCGTTTATTATATCTTGGAACAGTTTTCTTTTTTTTGCCTTCTCGCCGTTCGTAGTTATTCCACGAGTTTTACCAAAAATAAGAGACAAAAATTCGACGGGTATTCTTGTAGTTCCTTAGTGGCCCACACAAGCCTGGTATCCACTGTTTCAAGCTGTCCTCATTACCGATCCGATTATTTTCAAACCAAATAGGGGACTATTGGCTTCTTCAAACAAGGAACCTCATCCTCTCTGGAGAAACAATACCCTAGTAGCCGGAATTTTATCCGGAAGTCCTTCGAAATCAACAAGGTTCTGAGAGAATCTATCGAGCTAATGATTGCATCGCTTCGTGAATCATCACTCAAGCATTATAATACCGCATTGAAGAAGTGGTGTAATTTTTGCATCAAAATGGAATTAAGTCTGTTCAATGGCTCAATTGAGAATGTACTGTTACTACTCACTAAGGAGTATGAAAAAGCAGCTACTTACGGTTCGTTGAGTTGTTTGCGTTTTGCAATATCGCTAGTCGTTGGTCCAAAGACAGGTCAAGATCATAAGGTCAAAAGGCTTTTCAAGGGAGTGTCTGAATCACGCCCTTCTCGGCCAAAATATGATCATACGTGGGACCCAAAGCTGGTCCTGGACCATGCGGCTACTCTAATACTGAACGAAGATATTCCCCTAAAACGCTGTCAATGAAGCGCGTGACTTTACTTGCTCTTGTAACCGGACAACATATGCAAACACTCTCACTGATGAAGTTACCAAATATCGTGAGACTAGAATATTCTATTCAGATTAATATATCGGACAAGATCAAGACGTCACGGGTCAACAGGAGACAACCTTTATTGAACATACCGATTTATAAAAGCAATATAAGTATTTGCGCAGCCACAACATTAGAAGCATGTATACAACGAACGAGAGATCTTCTCGAAAATATACAGTCACTTTTTATCGCTATTAAAAGGCCACACAAGGCCGTGACTTCTCAAACTTTAAGCCACTGGGTGAAAAATATGCAATTTCAGAGCGGTGTTGACACTCAGATTTTTTCAGCCCATAGCACGTGCCATGCTTTGACATCAGCTGCAAAAAACAAGGGTGTTGACATAGATAACATAAGGAAGGCTGCAGGATGGAGTGCTCACTCTCAAACATTTGCAAGGTTTTATGAATTGCCTGTTGATAACGATAAAGATGCCTTTGCTATGGCCATATTAGATAATTGAGTTTTTCCCTGATCTTCCAAGTTTACAGCCTATATGATTATGATGAGTGATGTAATAAGCAATCAATATATTGGATGAAGCAAATAGTAGCGATAATTGTTGCCGAAATGATCTTCAAACATCTACACGATGATCTTGAGGAAGAGGCGCGAAATAAAATTGACTGATTAAACGAACTTACCTGTAAGTGAAGTTCTATCATGATTGTATGTAGCGCCTTTTCCGAAAAGATCAGTCCCACCCATAAAAGAACCCATCTCTATACATAGAGATATACCCAACATATTTCGGCAAAATTTTTCAAGAAATGAGTTTCCAGGACAACACAGCCAACAGTTTGGACGAAAAAGTTTATAGTTGGCTTTAAATATGTGGTGATACTGCCATGAAGTAGGGTACTACACGATGATCTCTTCGGAAGAGGCGCTACATACAATTATGATAGAACTTCCCTTACAGGTAAGTTCGTTTAATCATTTATAGAAATTCAACATTTAGTGTCATACAAGTAACAATAGGGAAACGGGTATATATTGCCGTTACACGCATTTTGCTTAATATACAGGTAATAGCATATCAAAATTCAAAGTGTTACGGCGAGAAATAAGTGCACGCTACTTAATATGGTTCTTGGAGTGTTTAATTACTTATGAAGAGTTCTCTTCTAACGCTAATCCGAATGGGATGAGTGAGTGAGATGGTGAATGAATAAAACCTTCATTTTACGAGAGAAAAAAAGAATGCTTGCTTCGGCATAATTTCCCTCACGAGACAGAGGGTAAAGCCGAAGCAAGTCAAATATTTATTCAACACAGATCAAAGTGACAGGATACAGGGCAATAAATTCCAAGGTGCGTTCTTTCTCAACTAAATTAAATGATCATTCAATAATATTGAACTAACTTACCAAGTACGGATTTAAATAAATAAAACGCCGCGACTTCCGACGATTACGTGGAAGCGGGGTAACGGGAAGCATCCAAGATAGCCCACAGCCGTGCAAACAGCGGTCCCGACGTCTCGAGGACCAACGCTGAGATGGTTGGGCAACAGATCTGTCGCCGCGTCGACGCTCGCACCAGGAACGTGTATCTCCGATCACCGCAAGATGAACCGCGTCCCCACAAACCAAACCTAGACACGCGCGAACATTGAAACTACGCGGAACGGAAGAAAATCAACGCAAACGAACGAACGCGGAAAAAGATGATGCAATCGCAACGCATGAATAGAAATAAAAGCTTCGCAACACGTCCTAATTATTCGAGCGCTTGATCCTAACTAGCGCATGCTATACATATACCTCCACTAAGCACAGCAAGCGCCGTCACGTGGCCGGAAACCCTCAACGTCCTGGGGCCTGAGCGGGCCCGCAAGATTTGAGCGCGAACAGGCGTTCATAAGAATCTCACAATTTAACCCGTAATATCACATTAGTTGTAACGTGTGAGTTTTCCTTGAGACTTGCACCTATGAAAAAACCCTGTTATTGTGTAATTCTTTTGCCTTAACCCTTGAAATTAAGGTAAATATGGATAATATAAAAGACCTCCTCTGATGGGCAAGAGGAAGGATCGGTCTTGCGACCCGAAAACCATCCTGAATCAATTAGTTATACCGACTTAGGTGATTTCAAAGCCGCCTTGGTTCATGAAAAAGCACCTTCTTCTCATGCTCCCTCACGTAAGACGAGAGCTGTGTTTCTGTTGCTACCGATCAAAGACAAGAGAGTGAGATGTATGTTATCCGTTTGGAGACACGGGTTTCCGGGTGCTCCCTTCTGACTGCGAACTTGGAGTAAACCGAGTCGCCTTCCTACTTTTAGTTTTGGGTTGATGTTAAGGTTGAGGTGAGCGGGAAGTAGCCGAGGATCGTTGTTCGGTTTAATTTATTAGCGCCGTACAAAGTTTTACGACCGAAGGGCGACCTGCCTGGTTGGTGATCAGAGCCGAAGTGATAAGACTAGCCGCGCCCCTCACGCGTCTCGCTATTTTTTCCCCACCACCGCGCCGCTGGCCTAGAAGGCCTGCTGGTAGGGCCCGACGCGCCTTCGGCGGTCGCTTTTCGAAGTTTTCTCTCTCGCTCGCTCCTATGCTCGCCCGCCCATCGGCCCCGGATCGGTCTTGCGACCTCCTCGTGCCGTTTAGGGTGACCTGCATGGGCTTGAGAAAAACGAATTTCCCGGGAGGTCTATAGCCTTCAGGGAAAAACTCCCCAAAGCTGAATTGGCGTTACGTACTCGATGACACATATCATGTGTTCGAGCACGTTCGTGGGCGAGCGTCGAACCGCGAGAGAGACGCGCAACCTTTTCGGTCGCTCGAATCCACTAATTTGGAAATGACTATCCGTCATTCTCGGGGCCAGAACTTGATTCTACTGGCTCTTGCGCAATCAGACATGTCGCCCTTTCGCCTCAACAATTGCCATTATTTTAATTTTCGTAAATTAACATATACGTCAGATGCTGATATAGTTTCCAATCACTATTCTATGCGATATTGTAACATTAATGCTTGCTCGTAATAAAGTTGTCGCCTGTGATATTTCGCGTTCTATCGTGTTACGTTTCAACTTACAAACTTAACATAATAATCTTTCATCGTAACCAATTAAACTTATCATAACATAAACATAATTATCCAAACCAGCTTACTAGATCTCTACCCTTCCCTGCACCCTTGTATTGAAATACAACGAGCATGATAATAGCGCCTAAAGCGGCCAATCCTTGATTTATCGGTGACGACAATAAATTAATGACGACAATAAGAAATTAAACATTAAATTTTCTTCCAACTTAAACTTGAATCATTCTAACCGAGCGATCGAGATCAGCCCGAGAACAGCCGCATCTTCGCGTTTTCACCGTAGCAAAAATTTTATTTAGAAACGCGATAATTGCGGAGTAAATAAACAAAATCAAAAACTATCAAAAAAAATTTTTTTTTTGTTCTCTACGTTTCTAACAGTTGATGACTCAAACACAACGCCGATCCTGCAGACCAGGGACAACCTTGTCTGCCTGTCGATTTTTTATGCAAGGTGAAATTCTGAATAACAAAACCTTGCAGGACCATAGAGGTATTATAGATTGAGCAGACAAGCCGTAGGCTGGCCTGTAAGTGGAAGTGTCCGTTCGCCCGTAATGAGAAAGAAAGAGATAACTAGAGCCCCTTTAGCTATCCGTCTTTGTTCAACACAGCGTATTGTATAGCGCATTCGCACAATTCAAAGTCACAGTTTGCTCGATCAGCTGTGCTGTTAGTTGATGTATCCATGCAAATACATAACGTACTTTTAGCCTTTGATTTTTGCTCTCGAGTAAAATACTAGTCGCAAACTTGCAAAATATATTTATGAAATATTATTCAGGAAAAAGTGACGTGCTGCAATTGTGATAAATGTTTAAATATAATATGTAGACATATAATTTCGAGATATAATGTCGAAATATTGTGTGGTATGCAAAAAACAATATGTTTTTGGGGATCAAACCTGCAGCTTTCATTCGTAAGTTGAATATTACATTTGTTATTGTTAATATTTAATATATAATATTTGACTTATTGTTCGATTAGTATAGATGTGTTATTATAACATAACGTAACTGAACGAGAGGTTATGTTAATGCAATGTTACACCATTACAATGCAAGTTTGTACAAGATTTTCATTTCTTTATTCAGTGAAATTTGAATTTTATTTAGCAGCTTTCCAAAAAATTCTGATAAAACAGAGAAATGGAAGACTATCATAGGAATTTTAAAAATTTCACTAGATACTCGAGTGTGTAGTGATCATTTCGATGGCACTTCTTACCATCCAAATAACAATTATTCAAGTGATATTAGAAGGCTGTTGCCTACAGCTTTTGGTGACATAACGAATCTTAAAAATAAAGTTGGGGAATATTTACAGCATAGTTCTTCTTTTGAAAGGTGATTATTCAGTAATATTTTAATTTGTTTGCAATTATTTAAAATTGAAAAATTGTATTCAATTTTAGAAAACGCATGAGTGATTATCGTAGGGATGATTATTCTGACATCCAGCCAGTGAAAGAAATTCGATTAATAACTAATCTAACTGAAGACACATCCATGAATAACAGTACGCCTGATGACGACTGCAGCTTAGAAAGTAACTTGAAAAGGTAACTGTAATAAATAATTTTATTTCAAATTTTAATATTTTTTATATTTGTAATTAATATCCGATTGTAAATTTTTGTTATTTAAAATAAGTACGTTTTATAGAAAAAACTAGAATTTTTATCTGTATTTACAGGAAGTGTGTGAATAATAATAATTCACCAGAAGTTCACCCAGCTAAAAAAGCTTGTTTAACAAATATTCAAAAATATGAAGTACCTGCAAATACCAGTGCCGTCATCAAAAAAGATAATGGTATGCTGCCATCGAGAGAATTTATCAGAAAAGATCACAACTACTGTAAAATAAGGTAGCTATAGCAATATAAAAAAGTTGCAAATTAATACAATTTATATTTTCAAAAATAGTTTTCAACAATTGTAGTCAATTGTATTTATTTGTAAATTTTTTCATTTCCAGCAACAGTTGTTAAAGGTATAGATAACGCAGAAAAAATTTCAATGGATAAGTTCAATTGGAAAGATAAACCAGTAAAAAAGATTCTTACAAAAAAAGATTTCAGATCTGACAAGGCTTAGGATGATTTCATAAGTTTTACAACAAAGAACAAGAAAGAACATGAATCTTTCACGAAAAAATGCAATAGAAGAGGAAAAATAATCAACAGCTTAAAAGATGTTATGAAAGCTTTAAAAGCAAAAGAGGATCAAAATGCAGCAGCATATTCAGAGGTTTTTAATCTTTTACTTTAATCATTAATTACCTTCAATCTGACATTTTCATGAATTAATTTTTCAATTTCAACTGATGATATATGTCAACACCGATTAACTTATCAGTAGACAAAATAATGGCGTAATTAATTTTATCTCCAATGAAATAATGATGTATATATCAATTTAATAACACAATATTATTTGGACAATGACGTATAAGTTGAAGTTTGATGGTTTACAATGGGTTTACACTATGGTTTACACCATTCGATATTGAGTCAAATTCGTTAACTCAAATTCGAGGTAAGATACTTGAAAACGTAAGTGGAAGTAGAGATTGCAATTGTATATTTTATTTAGAATGTTTATGGTGGAATTTTTTGTCTTTGGTAGTGAGCGTAGTGAATGAATTTTTTATTACATTAACTGAAGTAAATAAGAAATACTTATGTCGACTTCATTGTTAAAGAAATTAACTGTATTTTAAACTAATGTGAAACGCAAAAAACATTTATTAATGATAAGTCAATTTATTGTGGATTCATACAGACATCTGCATAAATGTGTTAATATACATCAAATTTTATAACATATTAAGTCGGTATACGTCACAATTACTAAATGTATTTATACAAAACTTATTTATATTATATATGCCGGAGTTATTAATGGAGGATAGAGGTGATCGGGAGAGTCACTCATAATTTCAGATTTTCTCTCTTCTTTCATTCTTCAAAAAAAGTAACACTACTGTAGCAGTGGGTAGGTGTGTGGGGATTTCGAGACGCTCTCGGTCCTTCACGCTCGAGCCTCTGACTATCACTGCTCTCTCGTCTCTGGACTTCCCCAAGGTAAACTTTAGGATCAAAGTTGGGTCCCTTACCCACCCCTGCTATATTACAAAGATCGAAACTTAATAACAATACTCGTGTGGTCTAAATCGAAACAAAAGTGGTACGAGAGGCTGCCGGCTTCTTGCGCCGACATATATGTCTACAAAGTTTGTTATTCAATAAATCTTTGGTAGTCAAAATGAGCATTTTTATTGAAAATATGTTCATTCTGCTACGCAGATGTTCATTGACATTTTTTTTTTTTTATTTTGTTATTAGGGCTTGCCTGAGATAGTAAAGCAACTTATTTCTCGAATGAAAAATAATAAATCCACGAGTCCTTCTCCCGAAAAATTGAAATCTTTTGCAAGAGGACTACGTTATCATTCTGCAGCTGCGTATAAAATGGTCAGATCAACTTTTCTCAAATGCTTGCCAACTGCTGAGTCATTAAATCGCTGGGAGACTCCGAAAAATTATAATACAGGAATGAATAAAGAAATCATTGGAAACATACCGGGACAATCTCTTGAAACTATACATACAATGCGCATGCGTGAGTTTTATCGACTGCAAAGGCAGGCAGGTCACTCCGAGTTTCAGCTGTCAAACTCTGTTTCTGGCGTCGACGTAGTTCATACGGATTTTTGAGGTTAGAATCTCAAACAGTCGATATAGTGACTCGGAAAGTTGATGCTCATGCTCTTTGGAAATTGGCTTTATTAGACTGAAATGAGAAATCTGTTTATATGTTGGGTGATTGGAATAAACGCAGCAGGTAGGTGGGAACACTTTATTTGATCACTTTTATTATCTTGTACATTAGAAATAACAATAAAATTTTTTTCTGTCAACAGGTCATACGGCCAAAATAATTACATATCTGATATTTACTGTTATCTGCTCTTTAATTTATCACACGTAAAAAAATAGTGATATAGCAATGGGGGTTCTGAGTACAAACATCTTTTTTACCGACCAAACCGCTCCGCGCACCCCAGACGCAAACCCTTGAAGGTTGCCCCCACTCTCGTCAGATAAAACGTGCACCGCCGTACCGACTTGAGGTCAAACGCGTGCAACTTTACGGACAATTGTATCGGTTGACGGTGGAAAATCGCACAGCCTTACCGACAATTCTTATCGGTTGAGGGTCAAAATCGTGCTGTCTTACCGACCCAAGGTCAAAGTCTTTATGTAGTGCTCGTCTGCCTACGGTAGAGGGTGTAGCGGGGGCAAGAACTTTTTTACCGTCCCGCATTCTTTTCCCATGATAGAACTGCTGATGTGTAATATTGACTACCTCAAATTCCTTTCCCACGGTAGGACTGCTGATGTGTATCATCAACCACCCCCACATTCTTTTCCCACATTATCAACCACGTGACATTCCAAAATTGATAGTTCCGAGAATTGTTTTTTATCCACTGGGATATCGCTGATGTGTAACATCAACCACCTCACATTCCTTTTCCACGTTATCTACCACGCGACATTCCAAAATTGATGGTTCTGAGATTTATTTTTCACTTACTCGAATGCCGGTTTAATATCAACCACGTGACATTCTTTTTGGCTTGTAACTGTCATGTGAACTCAACGGGGAATTTTGAACGGGTTCAGTCAAGACCAGAGTGCAAAGTCGACCGATAGCTGCGGTACATTTAGAGCCATGGATCTGCGGTGTTGGGTTACTATCGCTCTAGGAATGCGAAACATAACTCGATTTGAGAACAGCTCGGTCAAAAAGGAAAAGCATGGTTGAATCTTACATGAGCTTTGGATTGAAAAAAATTCTCTCTTAAGAGCTAAAGTGAAGGTAAAGGTGCAAAATTATTTCATGATTATTCTTTGAAACACAGTTTCATTGAGTACGATTTTTAAAGTACAGTTGACGATTATTTCACAACAATAGTACAATAATTCTGTTTAACAGTATCATAACCAGGATTATATATTCGGCCGAAATGCGGGACCGTTCTTGTAGACGCTTCTGCGCAGTAATACAAATCGTACACCCTCGCCATCCGAACAGTATAATGATTTTGTAGCCGATTTTGAAGTATCGAAACGTTTTGTGCTGCACAGATTGCGTTGGGTATCGTATGCACGTCCCATCTTAGAGACACAGCTGAAGTTTTCTGCAAGGTGTGAAGCGACGGACAGTCAAAGTCTAGCATATCGATGATTGGAACTTTCGGGACAATTTTAAGCAACCAATCTCGTTTTTCTTCTCCTTTTACGTACACGGTTTCAGCTTTGCACAGCCTGTCTTCAATCGTCCACTCAACTTGCTCAAACAGTATGGTTCCACAGCTCCAAGGTAAACCGTGAAAATCGCGTTCTGACCAAGAATTTTGGCTTTTGTATTTGACCTTCAGACGATGCGATTCGTAAGGTGGCTTGAAGAAAAACATTGATGGAGATGCTTCCGAGTAGATTGAAATTGAAGCCAATTCTTTCAATGTGAAGGTATTGTTGGAAGGTCTACAAAAGCCTTGTATGTCAACAATGAGCTCCATCTTTGAACCGTGCGAGATGGTGGGAACGGGTCAGCTTTTATACCAACTTTTTGAGCACACCACTGAGCGAATTGTATTCGACAATACGATCGTGAACAATCAAGCAGTACGCCGATGTGTCAGTGGGAAAGTTGGCTTTAGCTTCAAATTCAAGAAGGATGTCGACAGGTCCGTACGATGAAGATTCGTTTTGTTTTGAACAGTCGATAACGAATAAGGAGACGTCTCGAAGGAATTCACTCTTTATCAGCAACGGCTCGCGGTTGTTGTCGTAGTAGGTAGTTTGGAAGTTTGCGTACATCTCGTACAGGAGCGCGTACAGATTACGACTCATGTTGAGGTTCAGGTTACCGTACGGATAAGATTGAGAGTTTAAAAATAGCTTGACGTCCGTGATATTGCAATGATCGAAATGACTTGCGTTCTTGCCGGTCTTGTTCTTTCTACTTGTTTGGAAACCCAAAATGACGAACCGAGGTTTTTCAAGCTGAGTGGAAGTTTTCACAGTCCAAACGTGTTTCGATGTTGTGGGAAGTGAGGGATATTCGTACAATTCGCAACTGCGGAAGCTCATCAAAATAGGCAGATCTCTCTGAATGAAATTGAGTGGGTCAACTTTTTTCTGATCCGCGAGTTTCAAATACCGTATTAGCCATTCTACTGCATTGATCACGATTTCGAATTCCTCCTCTTGAGTCTGCATGATTGCGTTGACGTCCGTTCTTAATCTCGTCGAAATTAACTCATGTTTAGCGTTGACAACGATCTTGCAGTAGCCTACAGCAAAACCTAATATCATGCTGAGCGGTATCAGTACGTCAAAATTACTCTTGGCATCGGTTAATTTTTTCTTCTCTTCTTCGTCAAGCCATCCAGCGTTCTCCATCAGCCAAGTCTGACCAGGGTGCAGGGAAGCATAACCCTTCATGAGACTTGTCAAGCCACCGTTCTTGCTTCTATCAATCTCAACTGCATCAATTTCGTAGCGAATTTCTTCAAACAGATGACAGATCGCGTTGTTTACGAGCTGTGTGTTCACAGTAGCTGTACCATCAGGTTTGAGGAGTCGTCCATGGATATGTACCACACTTTTGCTGGGTGATATGCATAAATCCTGATGCTGAACGGTGATTCGAATTTCATCGCTGTTGTTGAAAGTTGACAAGGCGTAAGGTTTGTGAGCGAGAATCTCGTAATGCGCAACGGATTCGTCAAAGACGACTGGTGTTTGAATGTTTGAGATTTCTTTCTCCGTGGTACAAAGCAGATGACAAAACAGCAAAGTCGGATTTATAGTTGTCGGAAATTCCTCTTCCAAAAGTAGCCAGTTTCAGCCCCAGAGCTATCAGGAACTTCACGTTTCGAGGTGTTAACGGTTCGAGAATCGATCGATGACTGACTTGATAGGGGCATGCCTACTTACTGATATACCTACTTTTTGACAGTCTATTATATACAATTTCCATCGTTTATTGCGATTTGGTATGTAGTCTCACGGTAATAGCTTCTCCACGAAAATTAACCAGGTCTCCGTCTTGATCCACTAACCGGAGCTGAACGTGACCTACGGTCCTGACGGTGATTGGAAGGTGAATGACGTGCGATGGTACTTCCACGATCTCATATCCTGCTGGGACAGTCGGGATAAGACTTGTGAATAGTGTGTACTTTGTGTCCATTGACGTAGGCGCCCGTTGTAATGCTGCACTCGACTCGCAACGCATCGACCTTGGGTATAGTTACAGGCACGTCTGATTCGTGAGTTTTATCAAACTCAAATACACGTGGTGTAAATCCCAAAAGTTGAACAACGGAATCATTCGGCTCAAAGTTAATTGTGTGGTTGCATGTGATTTCGCTGCGTAATGTATTATTGTTAGGTTTGATGGCGGGCCTGATATCTGTATTTCTTAGCACGTTTGGAAGATACTTCTCCATGTCCCCGATCTTGTAGCTGCTGGTAGGTATGGCGATCACTTTATCAGCTACGTAAATTTTATTGTGACCAACATCAATATTGGGAATCGAATCAAAAGTTAACAATTCCCCCAAGCCAGAAGCATAACTTTTATCACGAGCAAGTTCGATCAATGGGAAATATTGTGCCTCGAGAATCGGAGAGGTTCCCGAAATCGTTAACGTCAACGAATCATCCATGACTGCGAGTGGTGGACTGACTTTGATGAATCACGCACTATGTTTATATAGCTCACGACTTAGAAATTCCAGACACAAGTGTCCGGATTCAAATGTATCATAATCCTGGTACCTTTCATGATTGTATTTAACACGACAAACGCCGAGGTATTTTATGAGGTCTGAGGGTGGTTGAAGGTTGCCGACATTTTCAAAGTATTCGATATTATTGTCGCGTTTCTTGTGTGCAACCCAGTGTGTTCCCGGACCGTCTTTGTCGTCAAGGTTGATTATAGCTGACTCGTTTTTTCGTGGACCGTTTTCGGACATTTCGTTCCACATCAAAACACCACGGAAATGCGGAACCTTGAAGTTTTTTGCATATTTCAACAGGTCCCAATCAGTCAACGCTCGACGTGGTAGCATCGCATTTAGTTTTTTTGAAAGAGCAAGACCAAGACCTGTTTTGTACGGTTTCATATGAAGCCCTTTGCCCAACGCAATGGCTTCCATAGTTTTGTTGTGTCGATTGCTCTCTCCCAGTTCTCGTTCAGCAGCACTTGCATCGTTCACAGCTTTCGCTATACCTGCCGCACCACTGACTAACGCGCCTGTAGCACCAAGTACAGCGAGAATAGGAATCAGAAACGGTATAAAACCACTGACTTTTGAAGGTACTGGTAGGACGCGAGGTGTTCGCACTTAACATCCACCACCCGCATTCTAACGGCGTTCTCAGCACCCTTCAGAGCAGATTTGATAGCTACTTTTGCAACGTTGCTTGGAACCATAGAATGTTTTGCAGCATTTGTTATTTTTTTCAAGGTCTCACTTTTTCACTTTCGAATTCCCATTCCGAGTTTTGATTTGATTTCCATTGTATTAGCTATCGCCCAAGCGGCTAACTTCTCAACCAAATTTGCGTCCTTTGCGAGAACCCGTTTCCAAGCTTTCTCAGCAAACACCCCATCAGCCTCGTTTCTAACTTCAAGATTTTACGATTCTGTAAGTGAGCAATGTCATGGTCCTTGCAAGCTGCGTCAAGAAGATTGATTCCCAGATCACCCCACGCGAGTCTCTTTGTTAGTTTTGTACTAGGCACACAGTACTGATAACCACGTGCATGCAATTCGATTGGACGGCTGTTCATGATTTTGTTTACCAGACCCTTGCCACGATGTTGCCACCTGCTGCTTCGTTCACCTCTGCACACAATCATGTTCGTGTGTTGACTGAAGAAAAGTGCTTCAAAACGGGGTATTTATAGCAAATCCGATCAGTCATGTCCGAGATGCGGTTTGAGAAACAACCTACTAAGCTTCCCGTGATGAATTTTGACAAACTTTCGGAGAAAAATGTCAAAAGGCACAAACGGCACGGTGAATTACTTCCGAATAGTGTACGTGCAATATTCTGTGAACCGTCGAATTGTGGTAAAACTAATGCGTTGCTCACACTGATAACCCATCCCAACGGACTCAGATTTGAAAATATCTACATCTACTCGAAATCTCTCAACCAATCTAAATACCAATTGTAGAAGCAATTGTTGGATCATGTTGAGAATACGGAGTATTTTGCGTTTACCGAGCATAAGCAAGTGATTACACCCGAAGAAGCACAGCCCAACTCAATAATCATATTTGACGATGTAGCGTGCGAGAAGCAGGACAATATTAGAGCCTACTTTTGCATGGGTAGACATCACGACGTTGACTGCTTCTATTTCTGTCAGACGTACGCGCGTATTCCGAAACATCTCGTGCGCGACAACGTAAACTTACTCGTGTTATTTAAACAAGACGATATGAACCTGCGACACGTATACAACGACCATGGAAACACCGGTATGTCTTACACAGAGTTTGAAAGTGTGTGCTCTGCATGCTGGAACGGTGAGGCGTACGGGTTTCTAGTGATCGACAAAGACAGTGAGCTCAACGAAGGAAGATACAGGAGGGGATTCGATCCTTCTCTTAGCCTGGAAAAGAAATAGAATCTAACGTTTCCGAGCGAGAGACGCAGTAGCGTTGCAGACTCAGTTGCGTCAACATGCAGAGCGCTAAAATTTCCAAGCTAAAAAATGTCCTACATCAGATCGCTGAAGCAAGTGCTGCGATCCTTCGTAAACACAGATTGCTCAAGTCGGTCAAGGAATCTACGACTCAGGAATTGAGTGACGTTTTTAAACCTTCAGTGACTCCGTTGCCAAAACTGGTTGATGTTACAAAAGATACTGAACCTGTGAAACAAGAGGTAAAAGAAATTGAAGAAGATATGATGCAAACGAAAAATGAAACTGTCTCGGAAATGGACGATGCCTCTGCTTCAACAGGAGATGAAACAATCGTAGAAACACCGGTCGAGAAAATCGAGGATGAGTATTTTGCACCGATGAGAGATGCAAAGACAAAAGGTGAATTGGACAAAGTGTAGGGTGTACGCCACCTCTCAAACGGACTAATGATTCGTGATTCGTTGATATCTTTTGAGAGTGACTACATTCGTATTGGCGATACGCTTCACCCGAAAACGAAGGGTTTGCTGGAACTTTTGTTCAAAAAGAAGCCTGACGGTTCTTCTGTGAGCGCCGGAGATCGGGAAAATTTCAAAAACATAATCCCCGCAACGAACGCGCATAAGAAGTATTACTCATCCGATGGGGCTGTTCGAAACGATAACAATTACAAATTCAAAAATGTCTTGCTGAATTGATGGATTATTCCCCATTACCTCGCCGAAAGGGTAAAGGTTTTCTTCCGCAAGCTATGATCACTCGACAAGGTGTTAAAACAGAATACATTTTCTGACATGATCCGAACAAGTTAGTGAAGCGTCTTCGTTTACCCCTGGCATCTCAGACAGCGGGAAATCCGAGTCATAATGACGGAATAATCTCCATTATCAAAGAGCTACGCAAAGCAGGAATCATTTATTAAGCAGCTCCCATCGTTTTTGCATTCATTACCGAGATGAGCGTCGACGTATTTGGACGGCATTTAGATAAAAACACGGCCGCGAGCACTCGCGGTCCTCCAGATGACGGATTTCAAATAACAGCGGACTGGCATTACGATGTACGGAAAAAAGACTGTGCAATGTCGCCGATCCCGCAGAGCCGAACAATGCTGTAACTTTGAAAATCTTGAGATAAAAATTCAACGTGCTGCAAAAACAAATCGATAACCTCGATCAAATGATCAAAGCTTTGGAGCTCACCACGGAGAAAGCCTTGGATCCATTTTACACAGACTTCAAAACAGACGGAGACCTGTCGATTCAAAACGTTGATTACATTTCTCAATTAGACACCCGACTAAGAGCGTTGGAATATGAACGAGGAAAAGCAAGCACTGGTGACGGAACTGCATAAGCTTGCACGCCGGAATTACCCGCGTCGACGTGTAGACGTGCGCGGCATCGACGAGACCTGGCAGGCGGATCTTGCTGATATGACGTCGTACGCTGGACAAAACAAAGGCTACAAGTACATGCTCACAGTTATTGATATTTTTTCAAAGCAGAGGTGGGCTATACCGATAAGGAGCAAGTTTGGAGATGATGTTACGAAAGCAATAAAATCTGTGCTTGTCCAAGAACGGGTTCCGGAAAATTGACACGTCGACGGAGGAACGGAATTTTTCAACTCGGAATTTTAATCGCTTATGACACGCTACGGAATCAAACTTTACCCCTGTTACAGTAATTTGGAGGCTTCGATCTGTGAACGTTTCAATCGCACGCTGAAAGGTAAAATGTCAAAACGGTTCAGCATGCAAGGAAGCTACAAGTGGCTCTACATCTCATCTGATTTGGTTTCAGCATACAACAACGCCAAACACCGAACTGTAAGAATGAAACCGTCGGATGTCACCGTTGTAAACGAGAGGCTGCTATTACGTCAGGCGTACGGAGGGGTTCGAGCGATACCTACCATATCGGCAAAATTCAAATCCGGCGACAAAGTTCGAATCAGCAAATTCAAAAATGTCTTCGAGAAAGGTTACACTTCCAATTGGACGACTGAGATATTCACGATAAGTCGAGTGGAAAATACTCATCCTGTGACGTACAAGCTCAAAGACTACCGAGATCGACCCATCGCTGGTGGATTCTACAAACGAGAGCTCCTCAAGGTTGAACATCCGGATATCTATCTGGTGGAGAAGGTGCTCAAGAATCGTGGAAGAAAAATATACGTTACATTGTTAGGTTTTGACAATACACACAACAGTTGAATAAACGAATCGGACATGTAACATTTGAATAAATAAATTTTCTGTAAAAACGTATGCGCCTCTTTATTTTATATCCGACACACGACAAGTATGCATCTTTATATTTTCGACAATCGACAGACATATTCATCGTTGTACAATTTTTCATATTTCGGCGCGTTCCCATTCACTATCCTACATAATAATATTCTATACATCATGGTACAGTTTGTAACCAATTTTTGTTAGTTGAAGGTAAAACGATAGAAACGAGATAATTGGTTACCCTGCGGCGCAGTCACTAACCTGAATAATTAGATAGAGAGAGAGGTAATAAGAGAGAAAGATACGATTGTTGGGCGCCAGACGCACATGCGTCAAAAATAGATAATCAGAGAAAAAGATAAAGGTAAAGGTAAAGGTAATAGATAGAGGTAAGGTCAGGTTCTACGACGGTTTTGCACAGTTTGCTCAGATAGACAAGATGATGGTAGAGGGGCGGGGTCGAATCCAATAGATAAAATAAGAAACAGGTGAAGCAGGAATAATATCAAATATATTAAGCAAGAAGCTATAAGTTTAATGACAAGCAAGTAGCTGAAGAGATTGAGATACAACTACGATAAATGCGGTAATTAACAATATTTACAGTCAGAGAAAAGCTAAGCGAGAGATTTAACAAATAACGGAAGGTTTTCCGAATAAGCGGGAAATATGCGCAAGCTCGTGATACTATGATTCAAGGTAATAATTAACACGGTTTTATGGTAAATAGGCAGAACAGAAAAAGATATACTGTACTTAAATTAAGCATTAAGCAAATGAACCATGAAATATGAGAAGCGATTATAAACACATGCGAAATACAACAATTGTAATAGTTATCACATTACCAGAATGATCAGAAATAGGCAGACAGCAAATTATGAATTACAAAGTAAATTCAAGCAACAGGTCAAGTAGAAAATTATCATAAAATATAGGTACTAACAGATAATACGTAGTCTCTAGTTTGCGGTAAGTGCGAGAGAAAGAGAGATAATATTGGGTACGATAAAAGGTAATTCAAGGTAAGGCAAACAATATTCAAGATAATTAATATGCAACGTACGGCAAACCAAATAGACTACGGACAACTACGATCAGCGATATTAGCGATGAAAATAATGAAAAAGATGTTATGCGATACGGCACAATACTCCAATGTCAAATGAACGACGAGCGGGACCGCGCAGCGATGTAAGATCGCTCCTGCGGTACACTCACTAAGATACGATAATCAACGGTAATAGGTAAAGAGACAGATATGAACTAATCAGAGAAAATATAACGAAATAGCAATGCTCAATAGCTAAGATAAAATTTGATCCTTTAACAGAACGCGCTGCTAGACAGCGATATTAGACATTCAAATATTCCAGAAGAGAAAAATAATAAAATAAAGCAATAGTCACTACAATGCGTAAGTAATAGTCAACCTGTCGCAAAGTTACTTGCAATAAGACAGAGAAAGGGACAAGATAAGAGATAAGAGAGAATAAGGTACGAGCCCAGGTGGCTCAAGCAAACCAACTGCAAGATAAAGAGAGAAAGAGTACGAGCCCAATTGGCTCAAGCAGACCAACTGCAAGATAGAGAGAGAAAGAGATAAAGGCAAAGGTACGATATATTGCAAGTAATCTCGTGGCTTCACAAAATAGAAAAGGAACCTCACTTACGTAAAAGAAAATATAGCAGGTACTAGCGAATGCGGTACAATAACGAGAACTAAGTCGATAGATAGCGATAATGGCACTGAATATCAAGATAGCACGTCTTGGTTAGTCAAAAACTGAACGTAGAGTGACGAGATGAGCGATGATCCTGATTTTCGTCAAGCTGCTGTCACGTGATTCTTCCTCAAATTTGCGGTATTCTAATTGGACCAGCAGGTCGCGTAGGTCTGGTCTACGGGTAGGCGGCGATAATCCCTCGCCGCTTGTTTTTCTTCTCCCTCGACGACAGGTATCGAGGTATCGGGACGTCGGAAGGTGGTCAGAGATGTTTTCCTTCAGCTGTGCGGTATCGTTGGTGAGAGGGGAGGTCGTACTGCTCATGTGTTGCGATATTGAGGTGTGCGGCAATATTACGTCACCGGTCCCTTGGACTTGCGACCGACTGTAACTCACTCCTTGCTTTACTGGTACTCTCCGTTGTAGCTATTTCATCGGCGCTGCATCCCGGCCCTCGCTCATTAAAGCCCTCATGCCGGAACGATCTGGTGGTGATGGCCCTCAACCCGGATCCCCATACTAGATCCACCAGATCCACGTGGTCAGCATATCATCAACCTATTCCACGCCGCAGTCCTTCGATAGGACGGTTCGTGAAGAGAAAACCGTCCTCTATTTGGTGGACAACGACTTAGTAGATCTTAGGGTCGGTTAAGCTCCAGGCTGATAAGTATCGTCGACGGGAGGCTTTGTTGTGTTTTTGACGCACAGCCCTGTACGCCGCCTAACGATGCATCCGAGTGGTAGAAGCATTCATTCGTGGTTCGGCTCCTGGCCGATAAGTCTTAAATAGTCGGAGGTACTGTTTGTGCATCACGCACGACCCTGTTCGACAACTAGATAGGCATCCACCGGGAGTGGTTTCAGCGGTATTCGTTCGTCTGTAGTCGGTGGTGGTCGATGTTGAGCTGGTACGTGACCCCTGTCAGGCAGTGTCCTGGTATCTTAACGCGAAGGTGTCGCAGATGGTTCTCGTAGAGTGTTACAGAATGAGAGAATAGCATACAATTAGATTAGTAAAGAGAATTCAACTTAAAGATAATTAGTCGTTCATTTTTGCAGTATTGGCCTCAGACGTGCTTTCGTTATTTTTAGCGATATCTGCCCCTAGGGGAATGCGATAATTAAACAAAGTGACGGGGTACGAAATACCACGTCACAAGTTATAAATTACAAAGCTAAGGTGCATGCGTGTAGCCCCACGGACGCGAGTCGGTTGCGTTTTGAAACAAGATCCACTTGTTGTCATCCCAGCTCAGTGCCACTTTCTGCTGTTCTACGGTGTATACCTCGTGCTTTAGACTCAATATCGAATGCTGATTTATAGACAAATTTTCACGGTTCAAAACACATTCCAAATAATCGTTGGAAGTAATTTTTCTCAACGCTAATCCTTTGACACCTTTAGCACGTTTGTTGTCTTTCTCATCTCCCAAGACTCGGAATGCGTCAAATTTAGCTATTAATCCTACAAATTCCAGCATCATTTTTCCGTTATTCTCATCTTTCATCAAGCCGAGAACTTTTCTGTTCGCTAGTGGCATTCCACAAACGTTGTTAAGCGGATAATCAGACGTATCGAATTTATGCAAGTCCTCCTTCATATGTTCGTTTATGTCGGGGAAGGTGGAGTTGTAAATGAAACTGTCGGTATCCGTATACATTAATTTTGCTCCGTTGCCAAATTTCTGCTTAATATAATTATAATGAAAATCGTAGATGTATGTTTTAGCCAGATCCATGATGGAGAAACCTGCATACAATGGTTTATCCAACGTGACTTTCGTCTCACTCATTTCGACGATAATCATCTCTTAGGCGAAAACAGTGCAGCTGTGAAAATTAGGTTTGGCTATAGTAGCTCTAGCACCGTATCTTCCATCTCATTTCGTGATCAGCCTGACATCTCTACACTTCCTAACATTTTCTATTGTTTTGTCAAAAACAGCATTGTTTATCAGTTTGTGAAAATTTTTCTCGAATTCGTTGTGACATTTTTCCCGCAAATGGGTATTCAAATCTATGTATTTTTTGAGCCATGGGGTTCGTCTGAATTTGAGAACTCTGTGAATTTTGAGTAATTTAAAGCCTAATTGTGAGCATTGTATCAAAAAGCTATAGTAAACAACGTAGTTTTTTTTGGAAACTAGCCTGGGCGTCAATTTCGGTTCTTTATTGTTCGAGATTGGAGTTATATAGTGCTCTGGACACAGTGGTGAATCCTTATGAATTTCATGCAGTTCCTCAGGATATTCCAAATCCACCTCCAGCATGTAACCAAACTCCGCATCGTCCAAGATCGTAAGAACGTCGCATTGTCCGAAGTTTAATACCCATTTGAAGGAACTGTATGGCAGAGCAAAGCTAATAGCAGGACCGTAAAAATTACTAACGTGTAAGTACATGAGATAAGATTCTTCGACCTCGGGATTCGATGCCTCTCCCATGTACCTGTTGTTGGCCTTTGCGTATCTGTTCGAGCACTGTGACACACCACCTTGAATACCTTTTTCGATAAACATAACCATATCTATGTCGGTGAGAAGCTCGAGCTCGATGTCGGTACACTTTAACATCGCATCAAACGACAGACCGGGCGCGGTGTAATAATGTAAAGGACCCAGGTTGTACGTCATCCAACAGCTCTGTTGAAAGTTTTGAAAAACGTCGGCTATTGAAAACACGTCCGTCTGTAAATACAAGTTCGAATACTCTCCCAAAGTTTGAAGGTTAAAAGTGTTAGGTATGTATTGATATGCTATATTCGCAAGCATAGCGTTTATGAGAGTGGGAGCGAATTCGCACGTATGTGTGTGAACAAGTATGTGTGTACAGGAGCATGCGCGCAGCGCGGCAACGCGAGCGCCGGCAGACTGAAAATGGCTATCGTGCTCGCCACTGCTTGTATCTAGAGTGTAAGTTATATCAGAATAAATCTAAGACATCTTTGTGATTCGCGAGTTATTATTTATAACCTCCTCTCCTGCATCTGCCATATTTTGCACATACATAACAAATTGGTGACGAGGATCAACATTTTCATTATATTTTCGGTGCCAAAAACTTCAATAAAATTTCGCTCAAGTCTCCACGTGTTTCATACATTATACATACGTTCAAGCCTACCCACGTGTCTCGCAAGTGAACTTCGCTTAGCTTTCTTCTTGTGATATAGTGCTAATTACTATAGTGAAAAATACTTTACATACATTGAACTACGTTTAACTCTTGCCTTTCCACTTGTGCATACATCCGTGCGTACTTTTCATGGTGTGAAATTTAACGGTGTTTAGTGCTCCAAAAAGTTTTTTGTGTGTTGCTGTGTGTGTTATTGCAAGCGCTCGTGAGTGCAGAAAGTTCATCTCAATCTCTCCAAAATTGATTTGTTCAAATCTTTCGCGAAGCTTGGAGGCGGAAGCACTAGCGAAAGTGAAAGTGATTGTGAGAGTGAGACCGAAAGTAAACCTTTGGCATCGGTCACTGAAATGTCAGCACCACAGCAACCTGCCCCAGCAGCCGGAGCGGCAACCGGAGTAGCAGTTACGACTTCAAATGCATTACATATCACACCGTTTATCCCGGGGGAGACGTCTTGGGCTCGTTGGTTGAACAGATTCGAGGGCGCTTTAAAAATTATGAAAATCGAAAATTCAGATAAAGTAGTGTATCTGCTCCATTTCGTCGGCGATACAGCCTATAATGCTTTGTGTGATACTTTTGGTGAAACGCAAGTCGATCAGAAGTCCTACGCCGAACTTGCGGCTAAGTTAAAAGAATTGTACGCTCCTCCGGTGTTAGAAATCGCCGAAAACTTCAAATTTAATTCGCGCAAACAGCTACCTGGTGAAAGTATTCAAGAATTTGCAACGGCTTTGACAAAAATGAGCGCCAACTGTGGATTCGGCGATCACACATCAAAAGCCTTACGTAACCAGTTTGTGTTTGGCCTTGCTACGCCTCGTATACAAAGCAGGCTTATAGAAACCAAAGATCTCACCTTCGAATCCGCCCTCTCTACGGCTCTTACAATGGATAATTGCGATCGTGAAACTTCTTGTATACGTGACAGTGCGTCAGCCGTTAATTACCTTAATGCTCAAAAGAAGAGATCTGACGCATCGAAAAAGAAAATTGCAAACTCTGCTCCAAAACAGCAAGTTCCTCCGGTGGATTTCACTAAGCCCTACTGTTTCAGGTGTGGAAATCCAAACCACAAAGCCTTCACTTGCAGACTACCTACGTCTACAGTTTGCCTTTCTTGCCAGAAACCTGGACATCTATCCAGAGTTTGCAAATCTAAATTTAATCAAGTACACCAAGTTGAAGATACCGAGTACACTGATGAGGATTACTACGGCGTGGAGATCGTGGACATTCAAATAGTGGATTCTGAGGACGTCAACTGCCTGGCTCTCCGTGAAAAGTTCATCAAGCAATTCATCGTCAATAACCAGAAGGTCGAGTTCGAGTTAGACAGCGGTGCAGCGGTCTCACTGATGTGGCTCGAAGACGCAAAGAAGCTTTTCCCAAGATCCCGGTTGCAGCGCGTCTCAATACAATTGGTAACATACTGTAAAACCAATCTTGATGTACGCGGTCTCATTGAAGTCATTGTAACGTTTGAAAACACTAAATTCAACTTAGACTTGTATCTTACTGATGTAAACCGCCCTCCGTTATGCGGTCGCGAATGGATACATAGTTTCATAAAAATGCACGGCGCGCAAAGCCTATTTACACCTATACTACAAGTTAATGTCAAAGAAATTTCCAGTTTCGATAAAATTGCGTTTACCAAAGAATTGTCCGTTAAATACAAGAATGTAGTTCGGCAAGATTTTTCCCCTATTATAGGACTGGGACTTGTCTCACTAAAACTCAAACCCGACGCCAAGCCGGTGTTCTACAAGGCTCGGAACGTGCCCTTCCGCCTCGTTGAGCCAGTCGACTCAGCCCTGGATAACTGGGAATCTTACGACATACTTGAACCGGTGCCCGCCTCTCTCTACGCAACTCCTATCGTCCCAATACTGAAGAAGGATGGAGATGTCCGCATCTGTGGCGATTACAGTGTCACCATTAATCCTCAACTCATCATCAACGACTGCCACATGCCTACTACAAACGAAATGTTCATGGATCTGGCGGGTTGTATCTGTTTCGCCCGCATCGACTGTTCTTGGGCCTACATTCACATGCCTGTCGATGAGGCTACGGCAGACCTTCTTACCATCAACACGCCCCGCGGATTGTATAGGGTAAAACGTATGTTATTTGGTATAGCTGCTGCGCCAGCTATTTGGCAGGAAAGAATGAATTTCCTTTTCCGCTCTATAAAAGGCGTTTGCGTCTTCCAGGATGATTTGAGGTTGGCTGCCAAAACTCTCCCCGAGTTAATTGCTTTAATTCATGTAGTGTTAAAAATTTTCGATGAGCACAACATTAAAATTAATCTACGTAAATGTTCCTTCTGCGACTTGGAAATTTGTTTTTGCGGTCACGTTATTAATGCTCAAGGTATACACAAAGATCCTGCCAAATTCGAGGCAGTCACTAATATGCCCCAACCTCAAAACATCTCTGAATTGCGTACATTTATCGGCATGGTGATGTATTATAATCGCTTCATCAAAAATGCAAGTACTGTACTAGCTCCGTTATACAATCTGTTGAAAGAAAACTCTAATTTCTCTTGGACAAAAGAATGTCAAGATGCTTTCGAATCCATCAAACTTGCCTTTACTAAAGATACTTGCTTGACATTCTTTGACCCAAAGAAACCGCTTATTCTTGCGACCGATGCAAGTCCAGTCGGGGTCGGTGCTGTCATTTCCCATAGCTTCGAGGATGGTACCGAAAGGCCTATTCAATTTGCTTCTCAAAAATTAAACGAAGTTCAGCAAAAGTACAGCCAAATCGATCGTGAAGCCTACGCCATTGTTTTCGGTGTTAAAAAATTTTATCAGTACCTATACGGTCACAAATTTACTCTCATTTGCGACAACCGTTCTCTTGTACAAATCTTCAGCCCAGATAAACCCCTACCAGCTTACAGCGCCATGCGCATGCAACATTACGCTATTTTCCTACGCGGGTTTATCTACGATATCAAGTATCGCAGGTCGGAATCTAACAGTAATGCTGACTGCCTTTCGAGACTACCTCTAGCTATGGAAGGGAACACGCCTCACACCTTAGATGTTATAGAAGTTTATCACGCGCAGACCCTACATATAATGTCTGTTGACGTCTTCGATATGCGAGAACTTGTAAAAGATGATGCGAAAATTCAATCGGTCATCGAAAATTTGCGTGCTGGTAAAAATTTATCTCCTCAAGACACCTGGAATGTCGACCCCAGAGAATTCTCTGTTGAAGATAATCTCTTATTCAAGTCCGATAGAATTGTTATTCCAAAAAAGCTCCAACAGAGAATTCTTGAGGAACTGCACGTCGGCCATTTCGGCATCGTGAAAATGAAAAGTTTAGCGCAAGGCCATTGCTGGTGGTCCAATATTGACAAAGATATCGAGAACTTGGTTCAATCTTGCGAGTCTTGTTTGCGCAACCGAAATAACCCAGCAAAAGTGCCTATTCATTTGTGGGAACCTGCCACCAGATCATTTGAGCGAATACATATTGATTTTGCAGGCCCCTTCATGGGCGTAATCCTGTTCATTCTTGTAGATGCCTACTCCAAATGGCCAGAAATCCGCGTTGTCAAAAACATGTTAGCCTCAACTACCATAGATGTTTGTACCGATATTTTTGCTCAATTCGGCTTTCCGGAAGTACTCGTTTCTGACAACGGCGGCACTTACATTTCTTCAGAATTCGAATCATTCCTAAAACTACACGGTATTGCTCATAAATTCTCTGCACCCCACCATCCCGCCTCAAATGGTCAGGTTGAAAGGTTCGTTCAAATGATCAAATTTGCTTTAAAAAAAGTCGACGATGAAAAGAATGTGAATGCTAGTCTAAGGAAAATATTAATCCAATACAGAAACACACCGCATAGCACTACCGGTAAAACTCCAGCAGAACTATTTTTAGGGCGTAAGATAAGATGTAAACTGGATTTGTTGAAGCCAGTAGTAGCCAAAGAACAAGCTATCAATGTAAAAGCTTGTAAATTTTCTATAAATCAAAGAGTACTAGTCCGTAATTACACTAAAAATAATAAATGGGTCTTCGGTAGGATTCTAGAACACAGGGGCAATCTGTTATTCAAAATTAAATTAGACGACGGAAGAATCTGGATTAGGCATGCTAATCAAATCTCTGCTATATAAGGTACCTTGAAACAATGTAATGACTACGACTACTTCGTACCTGAATCGGAGCACGTTTCTCTGTATGAATCTAACAATGCCTCCGCAAGCGTGCCCACGACAAACCCAACTATTGTAATTAACGAGCCAGATGCTTCATCTGATGATGCAAGCAATTCTAGACCTAAGCGTAAAACCAAAAGCCCTATCCGCTTCCCGGATTCTGAACATTACTTTGGTGATAAAAGCTCCTAAAGCTTTCCTTTCTCACAGGGGGAAGTGTTAGGTATGTATTGATATGCTATATTCGCAAGCATAGCGTTTATGAGAGTGGGAGCGAATTCGCACGTATGTGTGTACAGGAGCGTGCGCGCAGCGCGGCAACGCGAGCGCCGGCAGACTGAAAATGGCTATCGTGCTCGCCACTGCTTGTATCTAGAGTGTAAGTTATATCAGAATAAATCTAAGACATCTTTGTGATTCGCGAGTTATTATTTATAACCTCCTCTCCTGCATCTGCCATATTTTGCACATACATAACAAAAAGTTTGCCAAACACTACATGCATGTGCATAGTCGTCGTCTGATGTATCCCGATCATTTAATCTTGAGTAAAATTGTTGTTTGGATGGTAGCCGTCTATCCTCGAGCTTTTCCCAACTGTCTATGTATTCGTACGGGAACACTCCTTTTCTGGTCAATAACTGAAATTCATCTGAGCTACGATAATATATTCGTGTGATTGATTTTTGATCATCACCGAGATACGTTGCTAATTTCCCAAGACTACTGGGCATGAAACGGTACGAATCTACGAATCTAAACTTTACATCTGTCCCCTTGCCATATTTTGTAAAAGAAATGTATTCTCTTCTTGTTTACGGGTAGAAGCTTAATTGTGCCTACGAACGATGTAGCCAGTGCTTTGATCAGAAAATGTGAATCGTAACCCGACAGATTGTGGAATATTACTAGGAAAGTGTGCGAATTTTGGTAATTTAGATTGCAACCTCGATGAGCAGCACCACGATACTTTCCTGTGGAATGGCAGTGATCACAATGTTTCACGTCTGTGAGTGTAAACGGTTTTTCAAAGATGTGACACACTGTTGTTGAATGAAATTTGTTGATTTGATTGAAATTGAGCGGTTTCATCGGTACAACAGTTTTGAAATAAACTTCTAACGAATGTGCCAATTCCGCTTACTCATTCACAAACCATTGAATGCAAATCTCTTCGCGATTAATTTTAAATTTCGAAAGCGAATAGTCGAACGCACAATGTAGATTACTATGGCTTACTAGCCATACTATACCGAAGATGCTTCTGATAAATTGTTCTTGTTCCCATCTTTTTGAGCGTAGGTTTCAGTAAACATTCGAGATCCGCGTGAATGCAGAATGGAAAGGTTTCTTTGTGCTTGAAATTTTTAAATTTTAGTATTTTTTTTCTCGTGTGTATGTAGAATAACTTTGGTTTTGTTCAAATTCATGCAATCTACATGCCGCTTTGTCAAACACTTTTCAGAATGAAAGTAAGTCAAACATCCATCACATAACCAAGTACGACATTTATGCTTAGAAATTTGAGATCTTATTCATCGAGACATATTATTACACATATTCATACACAAGTAAAGACACGAGACATATTCGAACACAAGTAAAATGAAAAATTCTATTTTTTTCATAATTTTCCATATCAACATCATCATCGTCATCGTCAGTGATTTCAGTTTCTATCGCTAAAAGATGAAACAAGTATGTCAGACTTGTTTCGGCTCAAATAAATGGGTACGATTTCACTGCGCTTTTGTTCTTCCGTACTATCTATACCATAACCGTTGATTGAAAGTTTGTCGAGTTCCTCAAATTTTGGAATCTGGTCTAAAGACATTGGGAAATGCAAACCTTCGTATTGTAGCACTGAGCTGAAATACGCATATGAAGTAACTTTACTGGGATTTTTGTTGTCGGCTGGGAACAGAGCTGCGGTGACCGACCAAAGAAAGCAATACGAGTCGCTGTTACGGATGTTGACGACAGCCTTCTTATCTTGAATATCTTTGGGTAGTGATGTCTATGTGAAGACACCGCCTTGCAGTGGCACGTACTTGTTAATGTTGACGGTAAGATTTATAATTAAGAAAAGTAACGACCAGTCTGAATCCTTTTCTGGAAATCTTCCACCGTTTTCAACAAACGCACCGTCGCGTTTGCGATGAACCATTCGTTGATATCTGTGAAAAATTTGATCCCTTTCACCGTGTGATCATCTTTTCTAACTTAAAATTTATAATCCAGGATGACGTTGGCTTTCAAGCTCCTGTCTTTCTTCAGAGCGTTTTCTAGTCTTGTCACAGCTAGTACCTTTGCGTCTTCTGGAAATCACTTTACATCTTTATGCTTCAAATTGACGATAGATCCAGTTCGAAATCTCCCCTTGAAAGCTGATTCCAAATCTTCCCAGTGAACTCGAACGCTTCTTCTTACTTTCCGTGTACCTCCACCCTCTGAAGACGTTTGAATTTTTCCGCGAGCGCTTTCAAGAGTCCGATCGTTGTGATAATTCTCATCTTTTCTCCAATCGATAATGCTTTTCGAAAAATTTTATTCAGAAGCCGAATATTTTGACTTCCAAATTTTATCTATTTCTGAATCTCTGCTGTTGATGATGATTTGTCCAAGATTTTGTACGCCGATTCCATAATATCGATCAATCTCAAACACTTCGCGGATTCCATCTTGAGCTTTTTCCTCACGTATACTCGACAAGTTGTGACTTAATGATCTTTTCCAGTGATGAGCGTCCTTTTTATAGGGCAGCTGTACGTATGTTGGTGTATGCGCGTGCACTTTTCAGCATTCTTAGAGCGATAGTAACCCAAAACCGCAGATCCATGGCTCTGACCGTACCGCGGCTATCGGCCGACCTTGCACTCTGGTCCTGACTGAACCCGTTTAAAATTCATCGTTGAGTTCACATGATAGTTACAAGCCTCAAAGAATGTCACGTGGTTGATATCAAACCGACAACCGAATAAGTGAAAAACAATTTTCAGAACCATTAATTTTGGAATGTCGCGTGGTTGATAACGTGAGAAAGGAATGTAAGGTGGTCGATGTTACACATTAGCGATATCCGAGTGGATAAAAAACAATTCTCGGAACTAATAATTATGGAATGTCACGTGGTCGATAATGTGGGAAAAGAATGTGGGGGTGGTTGATGTTACACATCAGCAGTCCTACCGTGGGAAAGGCATTTGAAGTGGTTAATGTTACACATTAGCAGTCCTATCGTGGGAAAAGAATGCGGGACGGTGAAAAAGTTCTCGCCCCCGCTGCACCCTCTACCGTTGGCAGACGAGCACTACACAAAGACTTTTACCTTCGGTCGGTAAAACAGCACGATTTTGACCCTCGATCGATAAGAATTGTCGGTAAGGCAGTGCGATTTTTCATCGTCGACCGATACATCTGTCGGTAAGGTTGCACGTTTTTGACCCCAAGTCGGTACGGCAGAGCACGTTTTATCTGACGAGAGTGGGTGTAACCTTCAAGGGTTTGCGTCTAGGGTGCGCGGAGCAGCTTAGTCAGTAAAGAAGGTGTTTGTACTCAGAACCTTCATTGCTATACTACTAAAGATCATCGCCATTTTCAAGCAACTAAGCGACTTTCTAACTCGCTTGTGATTTCAGGCGGTAATATTGAATTTTATCACTTTTGAAAATGGGACATTAAGGGGACCCGGTGGTCTAGCGCACGAAAATGACACCTATTTTCACGATTTTTTTTTTGCTATTAAAAATAAAAAAAACGATGTTCTAAATTTTCGAGCTTATTACTACGTTTATTAATCATACAAAAAAATTTTTTTTTTCTTTCAAAAACAATATTTATTATTATAAAAATGCCGCTAAAGATGACCCTCTCGAAAAATCGGATCCAGACTGCGGAGGTGATTTCGAGACTTCTACTCATCTGAAACAAAAAATTCAAAGACATTCTCAATCAGAAAGAGTGCAGTTATGGTCGGAACTAGAACAAATCGAAAAAATTAAAAATTGACGAAATGGCGGGCGTTGAAAAAAAAGTTCATAAAATCGGGTTTTTTTTCACTAGTTTTTTAGTGTAAACAATAGGAAATTATTTAAATAAAATTATGATTCCAGTTCTGACGATAGCCATACATGTTGTGAACAACGTATCCAAATTTCAAGTCATTCGGTTGAATAGTTTTTTTATTTTCACCCCCGCCGTGCCGAAAAAAGTCGTTTGGAGATAAATGAGTTTAAAGTTTGAGGTACAGATATTTTCAAAAATTGAGCAAATTTTGAATACTTACAGTTAACTTGCGATTCCGGCACCATAGAGGATCCCTTCGGAACGTTTGTATTCCTCGATTTCGTCACTTCTTTCATTTTTTGGAGCTGTTCGAGCTTCTTTGGAGTTGTCGGTGCTCCTACGGTTGGCGCTGGATACTCGCCGCTCGTCTCGGTTTCGCGCGAGTTGCTCCGCTTGTGGCCCGATTGTTATGCCCATGGTCTCCATTATTTTTAATAGCGATATAAAGCCCTCGTTGAATATACACGCGGAAAGATAGGTGGCAATATCCACTATTTTTTTGCCGGCAAACATATGTTTCGGCGCAAGGTGCCACACACAAGCGTTGAAACTTTCGTTGTTGTTCTGCGTATTGCTGCCAATACACCTTTCCAATAAATTTTCGGCGGTCAAGTCTTCATAAATCGGTTTACAAATGTAAAGGTGACGGTTACAAATGTAAAGGTAAAATGCGGAGAAGGGTCGGGACAGCTCCCGCGCTCCGAGTGCTGAACCCGTTAGGAGCGCGCGGACCGCTCTCTACCTGGAATGGGCTGTAGAAACTATAATATTGGGAATTTCCGCATGAAAATTTCACAGTATATTCTTAAGATACTATACTTTCAAAATACCAAAAAAAAAATCGATTTTTTTGAAATTTCTAGACCACCGGGTCCCCTTAAACCGAGTGTTCAAGAAATTTAAATATCGCACTATCTGTAACAAAACTGTGAATCTTTTTTTTCTCGAAAATAGTTCAACAAAATGTACAAATAGTCGATAGTCAATGTATTTTTAATGATGTTTTAATGATGTTCAATTAAATAAGTGAAGGGAACCTAATACTCAAATTGAAAATTCGACTACTATTAGATTTATTAAAATGATTTCTGTATTACATGTTAGTGCGGTTCGAAATAAAGAAAATCTAATCTGAGGCGCAGAACCCAGGAACGTAGATCACATACTGTGACACAAGTTGAAAATCAACTTTCTCAAAATGCGCCCTAACGTCACAATTAGCTTCAAGGACAATCATGTTTTAGAGTAATGTCAGAACATTATTACAAGGATATTGACTTATCGGATTCAAGATTGTGCCCCTTGTTCCATCAAAATAAATGCATATCTAATTTTTAACAAAATTCATGAAGATTTTTTTCCAAATAATGTAATCCGATACAATATCTTGTTCATAGTCCTCCGAACATCACCTTGTAACAAGGATATTTGGAAAGAGTCCGTTTGTTGCAGGAACCATTATAAAATTCTTGGATTTCAATTCGTGCTACTGAATAACTTCTGCGTTTCAGGTTCCATTTCCAATCTCAAAATGAGATTTTTCTTGCTCCAGACAATGCTAATATGAAATGCAGAAATAATTGCGCTAAATGGAGATTCACAAGCTTTCAGTCTTAGCGTAGGACCCTATAAAGAGTGAAAGATTGAATTGGGTTTCAAGTTATCGTGCAACTAGCTAGCCAGATGACACCGTCAACTGAAGTTAAATTTAAAGACATTTTTAACTGAAGTTTAGTTTGAATTTTATCATTGAATTCATGTTAAAATATTGTAATTGTCAAAGATCACGTAATTAGAAATTTACCTACATGCTTCCATGCCTGACAAACTTAGTTCCGCTTTGACAATGAATTATTCCGTACCTGAAAATATTAGAAGCTATTATTATCAGACTGGATCTTTTGGTATTTTTGGATACAACTAATTTCCAATAAAATGCACACAACATAAATCGTTAATGAGTCGCATTTTTAATTTTATGTAAATAAAGAATCTGTTCACAATAAACATTGTTTTTACTCACCTACCTCTGTTTGTCCAGACTCCCACTTGTTAATGAAATTTCACATTGAATTTTAGATTTTTTCTTTGAATAAATAACATCCAATTTCTGTATCATTTGATATTTGCGGCGGTTGAATATTTTCCGATATCGACCACGGTATTGCTGAACGATAGTATTCTTAGACAATTCACGCTACGTAAAAATAAACAGCAACATAACCTCAATCCGCGGTTTTATGCACGAGAGATTTACAACTCTTGAATCTTGTCTCATTTTGTGTACGTTGGCCCCCTGCTCAGCAGACGATAACATCACCGCGGGGCGATTTCACCGACCAATGAGATTGAATTATTTGGCGCATGCGCATTGTGTGTATAGTTTCAAGAGATTGTCCCGGTATCTACATTTGTCAATAGTGAAGAAAAAAAGGTAATAAATTCAAATTCAATGTGACATTTGATGAAATGGAAATTAAAAAGTGGGCGTGTTATTGTGAAGCATCAAAAGAATGAAAAGGACTAGTGGATTTAGGAGGACAATTAAGTAAAAAGGAAGTAGTAGATAAGGATGGAAATCCTATCAAAGCGAGTGAAGCTTTAGTTTTTATGCTTGTAAGTATTAATGGCAATATCAAAGCTCCTATTACGTACTATTTGACTAATTCTCTAACTGGCAAAAAAAAAGTGTACTTTTAAAAGAACTACTTATTAATTCACACAAACAAAAAATTGATGTATCAAGTGTTACATTTCACGGTGATGAATCGAACAAAAATTCTTGTAAAATTTTAGGGGCAAATTCCAAGTACAGTGATAAAGATTTTCATCCTTGGTTTCCTCGCCCATCGACATCTAAACCTGTATATATTTTTTCGATTCATGTCACATGCTTAAATTAGTAAGAAACTTCTTTGCATTGAAAGGTCCACTTTACAGAAATTCGAATCCTATAGAGTGGAAGTATATGGTTAAATTAAACAAAAAACAATATAGAGAAGCGTTGCATTGTACTAGTAAAATAAAAAATCGGCATATCGAATTTGAAAATGAAAAAATGAAAGTTATTCCTGCTCAACAAGTTTTAAGTTCTGGTACATCAAAAGCTTCACATTATTTAGAAAAGTTGAAAAGAGATTCAGAGTTTGAAGGTGCTGCTGAGACTGCTGATTTTTGCTTGCAATTCAACGACATTAGTGATTTATTAAATATAAAAAATAAACTTTGCAAATTACCAGGAAGATGTGCCGTTACAAAAGAAACCTTAGGAGATTTAAAACAAAAAATTGACAAACATGTTGCTTACATCGAAAGCTTGGAAATCGATGTTCAAGTTCTAATTAAAAAAAAAAAGTTTGCAAAAGTAAAAAAAGTAGAGATAAAAATGAAATACTGATAAAATATGTAAATAAAAGCGAGATAAGTCATACATTGCCAAATAAAAAAGTTTGTGACACTGTCGATAGTTCGAATGAAAATGAGTTTTGTGATAATGAATGTGATCTGCAACAGCTATTTTCAGATGAAAATTTATTTATCAATAGGGGAACTACTATAAATAATAAATCACAAAATTTATCAAATGAGAAAATATGTAATAAGACTGACGTGATAAATGAAAATTGTGATAATAGTGAGGTGATAACAGTAAATAAGAATTGTAGCGGTGGTGAACTTACTTTCAATGTTGTAAGAAAAAAAGTTATTGAAACATCAAATGTTCGAACTGGTTTTGTTGGGTTTTTATCAGATTTACAAAATTTTTACTCTTTATGTAAAACGTTATTTAAAGAAAATATATGCGAGTATGTTTTATCATGTAAACTCTCACAAGATCATCTTGAAATGTTCTTTGCATTGGTCCGTAGAATGAATGGGTTTTGTAATAACCCTACGACCGAGCAATTTAGGTCTGCATTTAAAAAGTTACTATTAAATAGCGTAGACGTTTTAGTGTCTCGTTCTGCAAATCGTCAGCCGCAAGATGATACCTTGTTGATTTCCGATACTACCGATATAAATAGTATTAATAAAACTTCGGTTGAGCAAAAAAAAGATGTTAAGAACACGGAAATGCTACTGTGACAAATAAAAGAGTTAGAGCGAAAAAGAAAAAAATTTCTGTAAATTTGACATTAAAGATTATTTTCATAATAATTATAATATTGATGACTCAACTAAAAGTGAAGCATGGTTGGAATCTGAGTATTTAAATGATATTATAAGACATACGGCTGGTTTTATTGTACGATCAGCAACAAGCAAAATTCATTGTGAAAAATGTTTGGAGATGTTAAATGGTCCTACGACATCTAAATCAAAACTAACTGTTTTAAAAAATAGAGGAAAATTAATCTTTGCTTCTGACGATGTTAATTTCATTTGTCGATGTACTGAAAAAGTTATACGCGGTTTCAAAAGCTTTATGTTTACAAAAGGTATTTTCAAAAAAATTGTTACTGCAACTCTAACAATTATACCGCCATCAATTTTAGATGATAACAATCATACTCTTGATCAAGAGTTTTTGAACGACCATCGTCACAAAGTTATTTACTTGATCGTACAAACTTATATAGATACTAGACTGAAACACGAAAGTGACAAATTAGCAGACATTAAATATCGTACTCGTATGAAATATAATAAATTAACAATATTTAAAGGTGAGTGAATAAAATTCAGAACGTTAATCTACTGTAGGTCTATATACGATAAAGTATTTCTACGCATTGAAATGTATTCATTATATGTAATCTATGAACTTTATTGAATTAACATTTTCATCAAAAGAATGTTAAAATAGTAGATTATTTATTCTCATATTTTTTATTAAAAAATAAAAAAATCTTCAATTTCCAAAACAATTCAACCGTTATATGATATTCCCGTTTGCAATTGCGTATATGCTACTACCTCGGTACATTGCACATGCGCCATTAGAGAAAGACAGCAGCCACCCTGATTTGCAGCTATCTCTCTCTTCGACACGGCCGCGTTGAGAGCTTGCTTGTCTGCTCTATCTATAATACCTCTATGTGTAGGACAGAGAAACAAACGCGTTGTGTAAATTTTGAAAACCACCCCAAATAAGTTTTAATCCAGGTAAACAAAGTTTAACTCAACAAATCAGATACAGTGTCGCCCTCTGCGTTTAGATAAACTGAATTCTAAAACGAACCGTGAAAATTAATAAACAAAAAATATAGAAATAAAATAATACTGACAGAATCTATATGTTCTGCTCCGTGTTGTTTTCATGGTTCTAATTTCTATTCTATGCTCTATGAAGTAATTCCTATCACTCCAGACATCCCGTGCTATCGTGGATTCTACTTGTATGATATGTTTCGAAATCGGAACTAAGCGCTTTGCTTGAAGTTCGATAATACAATTCACTGAAGCTAACAATAAGTTCGATGCCCTCCAGACGAGGAACACCTATGGCGCTATGCCGGTCAACTGCTCTTTTACAAAATCTACACCTGAACAGTGAGTCAGTTCGGCGCTGTGCCAGTCAACCAGTGTTCACAACCTTGATAGACTAAATTATGATATCAGGGCCGTAAAATTATAGTACTGACAAGAAAATTATCGTACATTTGTTTATTTTCAATAAAAACCACAAACAACGTCAGTTCATGCATTTTATTGCCACGAATATCAATAAATCGGACTTTTTATCATTAGTAGGTACGGTAATTGGATTTTACAATTTCTTAAAATTTTTAATATAGAATCATCTCTTTCAACAATTAAAATTAATATTAATTCGGCATATCGACGTCATCTTCCGATTCTCTGTCTTGGGATGAAGCAAGCTTTTCCTGACTAGCTTGGTACAATATATTCTTTGTCATTCTATTATAATCATTCTTATCTGGTTAGAATGTCACACAGTTATCTTTAATGCGTTGTCTGGATAAAATAATTCCATTAAGTGTCGGAATTATTAATTTATTTCGTGTTTTCGTCTTTGCCAAATTTACTGCACTGAAAATGCGCTCACAGTCGGCATTAGCATGCGGAAGTGCCAAAACGTCAAATACAAATTTGGACAAATTTTTAAACGAAAATCCGACTTGGTCTTCTTCTTTGTATTGAGATAATTCGTGCTGAAATAGATCTGGCTCGTCAGAAATGTTGACGTGAGGCGGTATTTCATACTGTGGTAGTATTCTTCACTCATCATCGACTTTTTGATGCATTTCCTCTGGAATTATACGCGGCAAAGCTTGCATCAGTGCAGGCAATAAACTTAGCATTGTTGCCCGAGTTTTTTCGAGAACCGCCAGGGACGGTTTAAAGACCTTGATTTTCTGTAACGTCGAGTCAGTAAAGTCGAATCTTTTCTTGATCTGCTGACAGCTAGACATCAAAAATTGACTCCACCCCTTCAGAAAATCTATTTTTAGATTCTTATTATCTCGTATCTTATCTCGTTGCAAAAAATTGGCGACTTCTACCCCGAAATATATTTGGTCCAGAGGTAAAAATATCTCAGCATTTTCTGAGTTAACTTCAGAAATTGGTGTGCAATTTACGTAGTCTCTATGCATGTACATTTCCAATAGATCTGAGTGCGTTTGGCTGATCATTTAAGACGTTGTCGCGATGACACATTTTTCAGATTGAAAATGTTGATTTAAACGCGTGAATTTAGGCAGAATGTATTCAGGAAACAAATAGAAAAGTTTGATGAGTGGATTACTGAGAGAATCAAGAATATGCTCAATTGCGTGCAGTCTCTCGGAACACCGTTTGTCGATAAAGCAGAGTCGCAATGCTACCCACTGCTCCAAGAGGCGCAAAACGACAGCTTCCAGCGAAAGCCATCGCGTTCGCGATGGATAGAGTATTTTATGGATGTTTAAAGTCAGAAAACTGAAATTTTCGAAGTTCAAATTGACGCTTCGCGGTGGCTTTGAAAAAATTATACACGTTTCGTGCTACATCCTCGCACATCTTGGGCAGTACCTTGCAAGCTTCACTTGCGCACAAATGTAGTGAATGGAAAATACATTTAAAAATTAATATTTCGGGACAGGCAGTACGGAATCTATTCGTTACGGAATTATTGGCACCCATCATTGTACCGCATCCGTCAGATCCGAAGCCAATCACATTCTCGAACGGTACATTATATTTTTCAAAAGAATCTTTGATAGATTTGAATAAATGTTCAGCAGTCGCTGACTCGTCATTACTTTTTTCTTCAAAAACTTGGCGAAGTTCCAAAAACGGCTAACAATTTGTCCTTCATTTTCATCATAGAATCTAAAAATTACAAATAATTTTTTTTAAAACGTTTGGGTTGTTTGGGTCATTCGAAAACAAAAATGAAAAAAATGCATTTGTTGGTATTGTTAAGATAATTAATCGTTTTTAGAGCACAACTGAATATTTTATTTTCTTTCGAGCGACATATAAGACTTCTTGACACTGATATCCGGACACTGTCGTTCACTAGTGATAATCCTTCTGCCGGAGCATGTCATATCCGTATGGTTCTGAGGCCTTTGCTCTACTACCTTTTCGGCTGTTCGCGATTAGCCAAGTAAGCTCTGTCCCCGCCCCCTTATCGGTATCATCTGTGACGTCGATCCGGTTCCGTGGTGTTTACCTCGCAGCAGGTCTTATATCGCTTACAGTACATGCCTTTCTTAAGGTCATCAATTTCAACGAGATTATAAATAGTATACTCACCTAACCACAATGCATAGTGACTTTGTAGCAGTAACGTAGGTAGACTCATCTACAAGGATACTGAATTTTGTAAACCTCAACTTTTTCATAAGATACGTTTTTTGAGATTCACCAATTACGTTCTTTATTATCGCCTAAGTTTTGGTTGATTTTAGCTGTACATCTTGAAGTATTTTTGAGTCCGGGAAGCAATCTTTCATAACATCCGTCAAATGATTCATAACTCTGAATGGGATGTTATGGTCAACCATAAGTGCTGACATTTTTATTTCGGCTCGTTTAACCGAAGTACTGGCAAAACGATCAACGTTTTGCGCTCGATTTATAAAGCTGCCAATCGATTGTTAATTGGTAACAGCTTTTGATTTTGCCACATGAGACTGTGATTTAGCGTTCTTGCGAATCACCGTCAAGTCGGCGGTAAAATTCGTACAACATGAGCGGCATTTGGCTTTCAAATTGTTTTCCAGGTCTCGCTCCAACCAACCCTAAAAATCTTTATCTTGTGTCCATGCTTCTCGGAATTTTTGTACTTTATGAGTGTTGAGCCGGATTTTTTTATTTGGCGGAGTATTTGGAGTATTATTTTCATCCGCTGACTCGTCGGAATCCATTTTTATTACTGGTATAAAGTATATTTACGTTACAGGCTAAAGGACTGTCTGTCATTACTAAGGTAATATTGAGAGAGGTATGTACTCCTCCAGATGGCGTGGTAGGTACCATTTTGGCTATCGCCCTCTAGGTGCAAGTGCCACAAGTAAGGAACCGGGACCACGGTCCCGCCTGAACAGATCTCCCACAATATTACCTTATCATCACCTCGTTTCTCGCTAGTATCGCTACAATTCCATGTAAAATGAACGTCTACTCTCTCTCTTTCTTTTTCATCTTATACCATACATTTTTTTTAAATTTGCACGTGTTATTTTCATTTTTTTCTGACGAAAATCATCGTAGATTTGCATTACATTGTACAAGCGTTATGCTACATTGTACGTACACCAGAATTATGCTACATCTACGATAATTATGGTACGGTTGGTAACGCTGCGGTCAACTGTTGACGATGCTCACCGCGCGCAGTTCACCTATTTATACTCGTCGTGATTGCCTATCATGCTACATCATCGACGTCTCTTCCTTATCTATAACGTTGTCGGTGAATCGTCGAGTTGGTATGTGTCAGCGAGGCGTCGGTCACCGTTTGTTATTCTTGTGATCTGTCGTATGTATGGCCATAGTTGATATCGGAGGTGACCTCGACCAGCTATCCGATGCAATATATGATATATGTACTAAGGGGATTCACCCCCCTACGCATTTCGCGCGCCATCCCCCATTTTTGGGTTTGGATGGGAGGGGGGAGGAAAGGTGGTAAATGGTCAAATTTTTGTAGGTATGGGGATGTATATGTACAAAGGGTGGCGTGTTGAATCCCTGATTCCTAGATGGCTGTGTATAGAGAAAGTTCAAGGTCATGTCTTCATAGGTGTTGCGGTATACTACATAGAGGATAAAGGGTTCAATCATCGCAGATATATACGTAAGGTAAAGGGTTGAATCTTTATAGCTATAAGGGCATATTCGTAGGGTGGCGAGTTAAGTCTTCACAGGTACAATGTATATACTTGGAATAAAAGGTTAAATCTTCATAGCCATATAGCCATGTGCGTTGCAAAGGTCAAAGGTCGAAAGTCGAAGGTCAAGAGTCGAAGGTCGAAGATTGAAACTCGAAAGTCAAAAATCGAAGGTAGAAGGTCAAAAGTTGGAGCTCGAAGATCAAAGAGTGAAGGGTTAAATAAGGGGAGGATGGGCAGTGAATGAAATGGCTGCGACGGGACAGGTAGGGAAGGAGGGTGAAGGGAATCTGTGAAGGGATGAGGGCGTATATATGTGGGGTTCGAGGTTAAATCTGTCAAGATCTGAAGGCATATACATGGGTTCAAGACTGAATCTGTCAAGATCTGAGGGCATATACACTGAATTCCTAACACGGCGGCGAGATATCTTTATAATATAGAGAGATATATTAGGGTGATGCAAATAAAATCGATAATTCATTTTTCGATTGAGTTTGATGGCTGTAAGTACTTGTCAAAAAAGTAGCTCTTCAAAAGTTTAAGCTTAAAAAAAATTTTTTAGAGTTCGTTCGAACGACTAATGTTTTTTTTTTTTGTGTATGAGCGAAACCGCCAAATCGAGACGACGTTTTGGATAACCCATTCATGGAACTTTTTAAAATAATGCCGGGATGTAGTCCTCGATAATTGACATGCACATAATTTTTTTTAGATTTTTTCCTCCATTATTTCGGCTGCAATTATACGGTACATTTCATCACATTTAATTTTTTTTTTTTCTTCATTCAACTTTTCGGTATTTTATGGGAAGATAAAAATATTATTAAGAATGATTGTTTTTAGAAAATTTTCTCAGCTTTCCGAAAACAATATTGATTTTTTTCTCGAACTTGCATAAAGCTCTCAAAATTGAGTTTCAAATGTGAAAAGCTGTTTTTATGGTATTGCGCATGGATTGACATTTTTTTCAATATTTTTTTCCGAAAGCTGAGAAAATTTCACTGAACATATGTCAAATTGAAGTTGGGTTCTCTGTAAATACGGCGAAAATCAATAAAAATGCAGAAATTCAATTATTTAGAATTTTTATTTTTATGCATATTTAAAAATTGAAAATTAATGGATTCTTTTACAATCCATATAAGCTCTTGATCATTCAAGGTTATTTCCGTCTGTTACATAGAAATACAATGTGATAATATGTTACCAACAACCCGCATCGGAAAATAGTTATTCGATTGGCGGTTTCGCTCATATATATTGTTACAAAGGGTGAAATCCCCCGTCTTACCCCCTTTTAATGATCTAGTAGTCATCATAGATGAAAGAAGTTTATAAACCTCTTATATCTTTGAAAAGAATAAGGTTGCTGCGTCAACCAACATTATTGTAAAAAACAGTCTCGTTTCAGACTTTAAACTAGAAACACGTTCCGTGCCATTAAAGCTTTTTCACAATATTTTTATTTACGCTTTTAATTTGTCTCGAATTAGCTCACGAATCCTTATTAATTTTTGCTACGTCTTAGAACGTTACAATACGTTGGGCGTGCGAAAATAAGTTCCAAAAAAGTTCACTGGCTCCCGGATTATGAATCCTGTTGGGCCCCGGCTGGACGAACCCATTACAATATATTTTTTCCATATACGATCATATATAACATATGCGCTGAACTCTACCGTTTATTTGCTTCGCAGCGGCTATTTTTGTAAATACACAAACATTGAAATGCAATTTTTTTTTAATTTTATTTATTTAATAATAATAACTGTCATGTAATGCTTCAAGCCAGTTTGATACTAGTAATCGAATTAATTGTAACGTATAGACTTTCGATTTTTTCGTTTTCGATTGAGAGCAAATGAAGCGTCTGTATAAGTCAAAATAAGTAAAACGTACTCATGTGCTACGCCTTGACGTACCGCCTTGGCGTACCTTTTTCAAAATTCCATTTAATTTCATTTCTTTAATTTCTTCAATGCACAGATATTATTTCATCAAAATCTCATATTCTAAGAACGGCGAGTTCCACCCCACCTGGCAAAAGTCACGTAGAGACCAACAATGATCCCTAGTATATGGTTCAAATTTGTTTCTTATAACTGGTACCAAGAAATGAGATAAGAGACTGCTGAGCTAGTAACAGCGGAGCTCAGCCTAATAATACCTCTCTTTTTAAGGCAAAATCATCATTAATATTTAACATAAACTATTCATCCATTGTGAACTGAATTAAAATAGATTACATATTAAGATGTATGGATGAATGTGTGAACGTTGTACGTAAATATCTCTTGTTCATATTTTTAATATGTCACGGACGAGATTGAGAATCGTCGGAACATCGTCGAAGAGCGTGAAGTAACACTGACCGTATGGATTTGGGCATCGGGAGGTTGCCTTCGCACCTCATTGGCTAATTACCGTTGTAACTTATTACAACTGCAGCTCCTTGGACCCTCAGGCCCAAGAAGCCGGGTCTTTCGTCTGTCAAGTCGCGAGGTGCGTGGACGTCAACCCGTATTAGCCCTTCTTGAGTAATAATAGCGTTCGGAAAATCTTAGTTGTGACCGGCCTAAAATCTCGCGCTAATTCGTCAAATTCGGGCATTCAGTTATTCTGTTAGCTGCGAAAGACTCACTATCTTCTACGTTTCCATCTTTACTGTGCTTTACTAAATCTCATTATTTCACGAATAGACATTTTTATGCCATTCCATTTTCCCTAATTCAATTGAGTTCGGTCCTGATTCAAAACGAATTAGATAATATTAAGGGCGTTGCCTAGCTAGAAAGCGCGGGCTACTCCGCTTCCCGCGTTAACCGTGGCGAGAGAGAGAGTAAGAAACAAGTGAGACGGAGCAACCGAGCTGTCGCCGGAGTGGGGCGGGTGACGCGGCTAGCCTCTTCCACCCCTCACGGGCATTCGGATTCAAATACTTTTAAACAGCCCAGTGTGCCGCGCTCGGCACGACGCAGTACCTGATGAATAATAGAAAAAAAAGAGACTCCTTTCAGATTACACTTGAAAAATTTACTAGTAATACAGAATTTAATAAGGAACCCAAAACCATTTTTTTTATAATTCAAAAACTTATCATTAATGAGGTAAAAATCGTCGAACATTTGAATTGTTTATAAAAATTGGGATTTGCAATAATGTTCAACATAACATTTTTTTTATGAAAGCTTATTCGTTCACCTTCCGAATGCACTGTAAATGATGTCTTTACGTCGAATAGAACCGGATATATGCGCGCTCCTTTTGCATCAAAATTGAATGATTGTCTGGTAACTTTCGAAAACAAACATAATTCGGACGAACACCAAAATGCGTATCGATTCTTTTTATCTTTATTTCATGTGAAAAGAAGTATGAATAGATTGAAAAAATACGAGGTCATTTTTTGATTGACGTGACGTAGAATTCCCCGTACGTATGATGATATAGATATACATTCTTAATATTTCAACAAAAATTATATTCACCGGCATCCGTATTTCTACGCAATGCGATCACGGGACTGGTAATAATCTAATAGCCGGTATTCATAGTCAGGTTCGATTTGTCGGACTGTCTTGAGTCAGCTCAAAGCATAAGCTTGATCGGCTGAGAGCTGTTCCTAATACAGTTTCGAAAATAATACGGAACTATTTATGAATACCGACCAGACGTCGTCACAGGTAATTTTAAATTGAAAATTGCAACGAATAGCTGTTAGCAAATTCATGATATAACAACGAATATATCATCAATCTCCCAGGTGGAGGTCGCTATCAAACAGAGACCCACCTAACCCGTCCCTACCTCCCAACCATGATCGGGTTTGCACCAAACAAATAAAAAATGATAAAAAATAATATAAAATGATGAAAGTGAAATTAAACTCGTTTAAACTTAATGAACATAATCACGAAATCTTTATGAAAAGTATCTCATAGAAATTAAATTGAAACAGTATAAGTGAAACATGACAGTAATCTCGATCGAGAAAATTGATATCATAACAAGGCATCGAGCATTGTATACATTATATGGCTAAATAAATTCTATAGAAAGCGCAACCTATGGAAAGTAGTACGTCACGAGTGCAGGTCACAGATAGTAATGAAAAAATAAGCTACAGAATATTTACATAATATATAGGTATATACGCAGTTTGGTCAGACTGCAAAAAGTATTCCTAGAATGAATAATCAGATATATAATTATAACGATATGACTAGCAAATTTTTGGCACAGTAATACACATAACTAACTAAACATAAATCACAGAAATATTGCACGTAAGGTATATACAAAGCTATTATATTTATGAACATATGTACATATATTTATATCACAGTTTTTTATCGTCTGTCGGTCGGGAATTTACTTTTTCTTACGCGCGGCCTTCTGGGCTTCGATGATTTGAGGGGGTTCGCGGATTGAGAGTTGTCGGGCGCGTCTAGAATCTACGATCTCGGGTAATAAACAAAAGTGAAAGAAATCTGCTAATTTATTCTCCATTTTTTCGGTCCAGAATTTATCGTCACGTTTTATTTTATCAAAAATCAATCCCTTTGGCGTCCAAACTATAAAATAGCACCACTTCCTATTTGTAATGTGTAGAAGACCTTGGACCTGATACATGTAATTATGAGAAAGATCTAACTTTGGTTTTCCATCGATTATTTTCATGAATTTAATTTTCTTTGACTCTATGCCCTCCATTGGAGTCAACTCTTTTGCCGATGCTGGACACTTGACTTCTACGACCGCGTCTTTACCTATAAGCCCATCCGGCGATGCCGCAAGGAAGGGTAACGCCTTGTCCACCACTAGACCACTGCTATCAACAGTAACAGAATGTTCGGCAGCGAACTGACCTATTGCTATGGGCTCTTTTTCTGTGCCCCACCTTGTATTTGAATTTCCATGGAAATCGCCGTAGCGGATGCGTTCTACTAATTTAGCACAAGATGTTCGTGGCCTTCGCTTACAAATTTCACCGAAAATTGAGGCAGTCAAACGCTTTCTTCTCTGTTCGTACCATGCGATTGACGAACTCTGCCCCATTGTTTGTCGCTCGATTTCCAATAGGTCCTCCGAATACAAGCTCTGCACGAATGTCCTTTGAGCAGACGCCAATTCATCCACCGACATGTCTGATTGCCGTGGACAAGCAGCATCTGGGCCATAGTCGGCGTCAGCGATCTGGGTCACGAAAGTTTTTTTGCTACCCTTAAAACCCTTTTTTCTAATTTTTATTGACCCCGTCTTATTTTCGCAATATTTTTTCGTGAATTTACCCACCCTTCCTGTCAATTTTTCCTGCACTAATACATGAAATTGTCCACCGGCATTCATTCTCATTACGGCAGAATCGCACCGAGCTCCATATGAATCGCGCAGGGCAAAGTTGACTCTTTTGCCACCTATAGCCTTGGCAACGTGTGAGTTGTATAACTCAGCTACGTTGTTATCCACGTCCCATATGAGGCTCGATGCATGCTCAATGAGTCGATACATTGCCGATTGAATCTCTTGGAAGACACCAGTCAATTTCATATCCTCGACCAGGTTAACTTCCCCTGGTTTGGGGTTACCGTCACAGAAGTAACCTCTCTCCGCATATGATCCATGTTCCCCGAAAACATGGTTCGGACTGTTTTTAATATCTTTGCGCAAATCCTCGACTCGAACGTAAAGTGGCTGATCAACTTGCCCTTTCCTGTAGCGAATTGCGGAAGTTACGGCATATCGTAGTCGCCTCAAGTTTTTGCGCAAATTATTACGTAGGATCACAGTACCAACCTTACGGTTGGTACAGAGATCCCGAAGTCGAGTTCCATAGACGCGGAGAACATGGTTGCGGCATTCAATTTTTTTGACAAGTGCTTCCGGTCCATACGGAAGCGCATCGATAAGTTTTCGGTGAACACTACTATCCCCATCCCCAATTAATTTATCGTATTTAATACCGTGCATTTCTACGCTACACTTAAAACCCTCGACGATAATGTCTGACTCCATCGCGGTACTAGAACCCGTCCAATTTTTCACACATTTATGTTCGCCTACAGATGCCTCGGTATCACCCCGCTTCCTATCACACGTTGAACAATATTTATTTCTTACCCCAATGAATAAAACTTTTCTGGTTTTGAATCCCACTATTACTGCTACACCTGATAGAGAGTCATATTTTGTCCTATACGATCTTTTTGCCCAAGACCCATCGGCGACAACCGCTATGCAAGGGTACCCGTCCTCGTCAACGTCACCCGCCTCACGGGCCAACCTAGCTTCTTCCCTACCTGCCTCTAGCATTTGCTCCCGTGAAATGTCGTGATACGTATCGCTAACTATCCTATGAAATTTTTTCCAAGTCTCTTTAGCCATACATGGCATATCTACCGATGCACTAATCTCTGCGAGTTGAGAAAAACCACCACCTGTGGACACTACACCGGATACTATAGCTGCATTGACGCTTGAGGAACCTGAACTAGAATTCTCTGACGTTATTGATTTGACTAAATTACACATACTACATTTGAAGGTGATGGTGGTAATGAATCCTGTCCGGCTTTCGGATATTGGACACATGTCTGCAAAAGTACAATCAAAAGGGGAGTGACGACCAATTTTTGTAATGCTATCTAAAAAATGCCTAATGTCTACTATTCTTCTCCCAGTCAACTCCAATGGGGGACTTGGTTCGGCCTTGGCATTACCGACTACAAGCAAATTTGAATTCATGTCTTCGACAACATTACTTTCGGTCGCAGGCTGGATACTCACGAAATCCTCCGCGGTGTTGCACTCAGTCGTCTCGTCGTCGTTTCTCGCGTACTGTATCGGAGATTCAGGCATTGTCTCCGAGCAAAACAAATCGGTATCCTGAAATTCGTCGGCAAGTACGACCTCATTAAACGGAGCAACATCTTCTGTTACCTCTTCCGCTGAAGTCATTACTTCGCGAACCATTTCTCCGTCGTTTTGTTGGCTCGCAGCAATTCTACACGTAAAAAAATTTGGCAATGCATGGACGCGAGAAAAAAATCTTAGCAATAAATTATAATGACCACAAATATAATCAGTAACCAAAATGACCAGGTCCCAGGAGACGGTGGATCGAAGAATGCCCAAATTTGCCGCGCAACGATAATTAGGGAATAGCAGATCAGGAATACTTTCACAGTATCACTGTTATATAATATATATATAGTAAATCTTATCGTCTTGTCATTTTTTTTTTTTTTTCATTTAGTGGCACTTGTCGGGTCTTTTTAAAACAAGCACAAGAAAATACAAATCGAGCCATATCAATGTTGTAATGGCAATATCGAAATGGGCCCGCCAAGTATCACGCACTGCAATTTTTTTTTTCTTCTCAATTTCAATTTTGGTATCAATTTTTTTTTTTTGTCATCATCAGTTATAGTATATCAAAATCATCATTGGTGTCTAAATAAATTATACTTGGCAGTAGTATCTGATTTGATAACAGTTTTGTGGGGTGGCTGTTTTGTAGGTAATGTATGCATGTATAATTACCCCAGAAGTACGTCAAGTTTATTTCTAAAAACAAAACGCGCGTATTTTAGTGGCCTAATACGTACGCGCCGTATTTACTTTGTATGGAAAATTCTGCCAGATACATTGTAATTTTACATCTCTAGATACCAGGTTCGATTCCTGGCTCTGTCGTTAATTTTTCGAAATCACCAGTTTTTCAAATTCATATCTCCCAACAATGAATTTTCTCGTAACTAATGATACTGCACATCCGCATATCATTTATTTAACCGCTTTGACCGTCTTGCGTGTGCTTCCCATCGGAAGCGTAAGATTCCAACATGTAAACATTAGACGGGGCCAAAAAAATTGACTATTTTTTTTTTTGAAAAATATATTGAGAATATCATTCAGTATGGCAAAAAAAAAATTTCATGAAATTTTAAGCCCTTAATATTAACTTTAAGAGGTCTATCATCGCTATTTTTGATTTTTAGTAATAATTTGATGTTTTACGTCAGAACTGTCGAAATATTGAAGTGAAAAAATTTATGTTCACTTATCCCTTTATAAAATTAAATTCCCTACAAAAAAGGTCTGATTATAGATTTTTGTCAGACAAGCCGTTTCCGAGTAATTAAGCTTAATAAATTGATATAATTTCTCGATTTGACTTTTTTAATTTGGAATTTCGTGACTAACGAATCAATGAATGTATAAAAAAGATCATGACAGATTCTTAAAGGAAATTGATTGTTCTACAAAAAAGATCTCTTAATATTTTTGCCTCAATTTAATTTTTCAAAAGTTATTCTCAATTAAAGTTAATATTAAGGGCTTAAAATTTCATGAAATTTTTTTTTTGCCATACTGAATGATATTCTCAATATATTTTTCAAAAAAAAAAAAATAGTTAATTTTTTTGGCCCAGTCTAGTAAACATTCATCTTCATACATTCTTAGATCGGGTGCTCAAGAAACGAAAACTTTCTATTTATTGTAATTTTACCTTGGATACTTGGGTAGTCACAATAAGTGATCAGAATATTCCTTATGATCGACAAAGTGTAAACACTAATGCAAATAGCCGAATAGTGATTTCGATCATTTAACCTGAACACGTAACAAATTGATGACACATTTTAGCGACTAATGCAAACCGGGCTAGTACCACACGTCACAACGCATTCTAGTTTATGTTTTCATACGTATAAAAAAACTTGAGAATGAATTTGTACTGCTATTATGAACAGCAATATCGGCTCTTGAAAGTACTTTCTTAGATCAAAGCCCTGCGATTGTTCGTACTCATGTGATTGAATCTCGAAGTCAGAGAGGGTGCGACATCAATCATATAAATAATTCAATTTACCTCATTTTTTCCCGAAATTTAGCCAAACTCTTTATGCCGGGTACTTTCTTCTTCTTCACAGACAGATTCCTTCTCTTCTTACCCATCGCGGGAATAAATACTGACTCGAAATAATAAAAAACACGGTAGAAAAACACAAGCAAAAATAAAAGCGCGGAACACTATCCACGTGCCGAGCGATGAGGATTCGAACGAGGGGAATTGTAGTGGGGGGGTTTGAGTCTACTCTCTTCGCCTGTAATTCGCATGGTCGCCGGCCAACGCGGTCGTGGCGCTAGCAGCCGCCCGCCTTTGGCGCGAAAAATTTGCTGTTTTATGCTTCGTGATTTTCCTTCTCATTTCTTCATTTTTGAAGATAATTAGGTTCTTAGGGAGTCATTTTGAAGATAAAGAATGGATCTGTGTCGCCGTTTTCGCCGAATTTCGAAAAAAAATTCACTGTCCGCTGTGTCTCACTTCAAAGATAACGTACTTTCAAGTACATTTTTCGCAAATCTGAGAGCGAAATCGAAAATTCGGCAAAAACGGCGACACAGATCTATTCTTTATCTTCAAAATGACCCCCTAAGAACCTAATTATCTTCAAAAATGAGGAAATGAGAAGGAAAATCGTGAGTCTCTGTTCGCGCGCGCTCGTCGAGGCATAGGCAACGCCCTTAAGTGCTCATAATAATAACCAGCTAGATTATCATTTTCAATTAATAATCGTTAGAATCATTTTCAACGTATATCAGAACCGCGAGTGAATCAAATTGACATTCTCAAACCATTGCTTCCGATAGTAGAGTATCATTCCAAATACACAAAGACTAAGTGGCCGACGTTCAACATGGTTCGGATTCATCAACCCTTCCGATCTCGAGGTGAGGCCCTGCTCCAGAAATACCACTGACGACACGATCTGATGGCTCTTAATCTCGCCGAACTACACGTCTAAAGATAAGTCAATCCGAGTGCTAATCTTTAACATTGAACGAATTCTTGTTTTCACCTTTCTGATCAAAATTTACTATTATAGTATCCATTCAAAAGTAAGATTAGAGCTGATGGCTAGCTTCACTACCCCCAGTTAGATCAAACGTATGGTTTCCAAGATTTAAGCACAACTTGATATAACAGCAACAAGAATTGGTGTCCAGCTATAGAAAATTCCCTTGAGAATTTAGAGAGTTATTCTCCGGTCATCAGCTCCGCCCCCACTTTATAATTAATTTAAAATAATCTCAAAAGATAGATCCAATATCGAATAATCACGACCAGTTAGTTATAACCATTGTTTAGGATAGATGTTCTTGGTACCAAATAATAATATCATTTAGAATAGAATAACACACGATTTGTATAAACTCAAACACTTTATAAATTGTTACTTTCGGCTTTTATGTCATTATCACCATTGATTGTTACCAGACATTTTAATCACTAAATCGAAACAGAATATACCTTATCTTTTACCAGTTAAATTATTTCAAACCATTTATTTTGAACGACAACCTTTTCCTATTTTTATTATTATAAATTACCCTCAACAATCTGAACAAACCTCACAGACCTGTACAGGACTATAGCTACACGACCCTACCAACTACCGGCTTATCGAGAGGTAGGTCTTTCTTAGTTTTAATTTTTATTCATTGTCGTTACGTAAGAGCATCTTTGATTATTCATTAATCATTCACTACCATTCCTCAGTACACTCTCACCCCCACGTAACGCACGGAAAAGTCATTATTTCGCAATCCGATAATTTTGATGATTCTGTTAAATCTCATGACTTATAAATCATTTGAATCGGAAGGAACAATGCGTTACGTTGCATCTTTCCGCAGATATGTTCAATCTTGTCAATATGCACCGGAATTTCCTTCTAATGACAATACAACGAGATAAAGGAAAGTAGTGGAATGGGAAAAATTCAAAAGCTGTGAAGCTGAAACTGAAGATTGATAAAGATAATAAAATCAGAAATGACCTGCATAAGACACAGCGCATTACAAAAACTATCCGTGGTTTATTGTGCGTAGCTGTGTAAAATAATGTTCATTGAGCAATTCAAAAGCCCTTGTCGTGTCCACGTCGGGGCGCCGGCGCCCACTATTGATTCCGTCGTCAGCAAAGTCCTTCCTTCTCTCATTTCATCCTTATTCCCCTTTCGAAACGTTGTAGTCAGTTGGATGGCGCCAGAGTAGCAAACTGCCTACCGAACGCTCAGCAGTACGCGTCATCGTGCATTATTTCATTCATTTTTTAAGGTCAGTGCTGAACAAGTAATCATTTTTATTTCATACTTGTACGTGTAATACGATTAAGAAGAAAATTTTTTTCATCGTTTTTGTCATATTCTTACATTTTCGTGTAGAAGAACATATTATCAAGTATATTTTACTATAATCGAATCAGTTTTCAAAAATAAGTTATAGATTTTTAAGAAATTACTATAGATGGTAACGACAAAATACCCATGTTGTGAAGTCTCAAATTTTTAGTTTAAAACAGTATTCTTCCGATAGATCAGATAGATAATTTTAAAGCATTTTCAAAAGAAACAGTTGTATCGGATTATACGTGAATGATCTAGTAAGTTATTTTCACAGTGTTTTCAAACAGAAATAGCATTTTGGCCGGTTATTTTTTCACATTTTTTAGAAGTGTGGTGTCGAAGATGAGATTCTATTTATTTTCCAATTCCAAGTGTATTGTGATGAAGAAGAGAAGAGTGTTAAGTAAATCAACAAAACTATTTATTTTTCTATCGATCTGAAGCACTACCGATCAATGTATTGGTAAATCTTGGTGAGCGGTCATTGAATGTAAAACGTATATTTTCATTAACGTTTCGGCCCGGATAGGGGCCCTCCTCAGAACGATCAATTTTTTATTTGACTGTCAAGAACAGAAATTTTCTCAGTAAGACATAAACTTCTATGGATATAATACTATTGAAAGTTATTATCTATTGTAGATTAGAGCGAACATATCGTATATCAGTTATGATTAAAAAAGTATACTGAACTTAAGGAGTAATTTACCTTGTACGAGAAAGAGGATTAAGACACTGGTCAGAATCATAAAATACATATTGGAGAGCGATGGTTCTTCAAATCGGTTGGCAATAGACAATGGCGTCTTCTCCAAATGTTCAAAAGTGTAGGTGTATAAGAATTAAAAGTTAATAAATAAAATAACTAAATATATTCACAATGCATAAGTCAAACGATTGAAAAGGTTGAAGAAAGGGTTTAGGGTATTTAAAATAGTTGAAACGATGTTGACACTACAGTAATGGTGTCATTATCTCCCTATTCTCCATGTCTAAACAATTTCAATAAACCGTTTGAACCAACTGGTAAGCGACAACTGCTGGGAGAATCAAATATGACCCAGAGTGAAGGCGAACAAGTATGAACAAATGTAAAAACAAGCAACGTAGGGACATCAAAATTATGTACAACTTATATTTAAGGTTAAACAAAGTGTGGTATGTGGGCGGTAATTAGCGGTTTGTAAATATTGTTAAGTTATGTAACGGAATTTGGATGCCCTACAATATTGTACATTTCTGAAAGTAAACGTTTATAATAATTGGGCTCTTCACAAAGGATGTTTGCATTATCATAGTTGAAAGAAGGTTCTTTGTTGATCACATGTTTAGTTAATGCAGTATGTCGATTCTCATTATCTTGTACATTACGTTGATGTTATTTGAGTCTAGTATCTAGATGGCGGCCGGTTTGTCCAATATAAACTTGATTGCAATCATTGCAAGGCATCTTATAAACAACGTTGGATCGTTTGCCCATAGGGATCCCATCCTTTCCCGAATCGAAAACAAATTGTAAATCTTTTGAGTTTTTTCCTACAAACTTGACATTGCGTTTGGTAAATAACTTATTCAACGACTCAAAGAGACCAGATACATATGGGATGGGGATAAATGTAGTGGCTGGTCTGTTGTTGTCATCTGCGGAAACAGAGTTAATATTGTTGTCGATTAGGTTATTGATATGGATGCGTCTCTTTTTTATATGTTTGTACAAAAGGCCGTGTGGATAATCATTCCATCTTAAAATATTGTATATAAGTGACAGATTTTTTTCATGGAATTCGGTACTAGATAATTTGATGGCTCGATCAACAAGATTGAAGATGGTACCTATCTTGTAAGACATCGGGTGGTGAGAATTAAAATTCAGGTATCTTTGAGACCATGTTTTTTTGTGGAACTAATCTGATTTTATGTTAGAGTTGTTGTGTATCAGCAATAAATCCAGGAAATTGATACCGTTATTAACTTCTATTTGAATGGTGAATTGTAATCGGGAATGATATTGGTTGAAGATGTTCAATATGAAGTCCATTTTTTCTTTTGGGACAGCAGTTAAAATATCGTCAACATATCTGAAATAGAAGGGTAAATCAAAATCAAGTTTGCTGATGCATGACAACTCAAGGTATTCCATTACAAGGTCTGACAAGATTGGAGAGAGTGGGGACCCCATAGGCAACCCGAACTGTTGTCCGTATGTGTCCGTATTAAATTTGAAGATTCCCGAATCAAAACAGATGTTTAAGGCTTTAACAATTTCAGTAAGTGGGATTAGGATCTTTTTATCTAGAAAGGCCCATCGGTTCTTTACAGCCAGCACAGCGAGGTCTATAGGTACATTGGTGAATAACGATATTACGTCTAGTGATATTAAAATGTAATTGTCTGGAATAATGAATTTACTTATTTTGTTTACCAATGTAAAACTGTCTTTGACTCTGGAAGTAGGAGGAGTGATATTTGTGGTGAACCATGAATTAATTAATTTAGATAAGGCATAAGTCGGGCTATTAACAAAGGAGACTATGATTCGTACTGCAATTCCTTCTTTGTGAATTTGAGGGAGGCCATGTGCACGTGGCGGTACACTGTTATATGTAGTGATACGTCTGTGTATACTTTTGTTTATTAATTTAGAATTAAACCAACCAGAAGTGAGTTTGTTTACCCTAGACTGTAGAGTGTTGCAGAGGTCATATCTTGCAATTCTATAGGTGTAAGTGTCCGAAAGCTGTTGTCGCATTTTGTTATTGTAAGTCTCTCTGTGCATAGCCACTGACGTTCAACAAAAACATAATGTTCGGGTTATTTTTTTTAAAAGTCATGGTATCACGAATTTTTTGTTAGGGACAAACTTATTGTTGTTATTTCTGGGGTTCTTCGGAAAGCTGAAAACTTTTGGTGAATTCTGATCTTGCTTAATTTCTTGAATCAAAAGGGAAACTCGTTATTTTTGCTTCAAAGTTAGAGATGAGATTGAAAACAGGAAGATCGTGATTATTGTATGAACGTCCAAATTTAGGACCGAGTTGTACAACTTCAGCAACATCATCAGGAATATTAGTGTCGGTTAGATTTACTAAACAGTTCTTTTTTTCTTTTGAAAGTAAATCATTGTGATTGTTGGGAGGTTCTTTTTGAGCCAACAACATGGTGAATTTTCTAATGTTACGGTTTTTGAGTAAGTTGAACTTAGTATTTAACGTCCGATATTGGGTATCAAAAAACTTTTTTCCAGAAGAACTACCCAGTTTTTGATGGATTTGTTCTGTTAATTTAGTAAGAGTCTTTTCAGATTTGATAATATAGGTATGCACATCATTAATTTCAAGGTTGAGTACGGATAGCTGAAAATTAATTAATTGTTCAGCTTTGGTTTTGGAATTTGACAGATTAAAATTAATATTGTGAGAGGTTGTCCTTGAGAAACTAAAGTGTTTGGGCATTATTCCTTGTTTCTTACATTGAAGTAGGAAGATCCTATGATTCTTCATCTTCGACATTTTTTCAGCTGTGTGGATCCACCGACGTAGGTAGTCAGCTGTCGCTTTCCCATGTGAGAGCTCGATGTTGTGAATATAGCCCATATTCCCAGAAGTAATCCAATTGAAATATGGAGGATTAAAATTCTCTACCTCGTAGATAATGTATTGGTAAATCTTGGTGAGCGGTCATTGAATGTAAAACGTATATTTTCGTTAACGTTTCGGCCCGGATAGGGGCCCTCCGATCAATGTTCTTTTCCGTGAGTCACTTGAAAATCCAGTATTCCATAACATCAAACAATTGCACTTTTCATTTTGAACTATTAGGAAGCATGAGAAAAAAGTTAAACTTGAGTACAAGTTGAATTGAGAATCGTGTGAGCGTGTTTGGATCAAAATTACCAAATTCATGAAAATAATTTAATTGTTTTGCACGGGATACATAGTAAAATCGAATCAACCGAGTTGTTTCTACGTAATGGGGGTTTTCGGAAAGTTGAATCATCGGCGTATGTTGTCAGCACGGTTGGTCATTAAAGTCTGGCACATTTCGAATCAATTGTCACAATTTTACAACAGTAAAGAGAGTGAATAAAATCCAAATCTCCACATATGGACAGACATAAATATCTACTCGAAACATGACAGAGATGTACGAAGAACGCGAAAAAATATGACAAGTAAGTAGTTTAGCTGACCTTCAAGGGCCAACCTAAGAACTTCTCGCTTGAATACGATTCGAAATTGCAATCAAAAATATATTATTCTTAACTATGCGAGTCATCACAAGTGTTAATAATTCGAAAAGCACTATTTTGATGAAATATAAGATTCAATCTGTTCTAAGCTGACATGAATCGCGTCAAGTAAGCCCATAATCGTAAAAATCGGATGACCCTTCAACGAGGTATCATCATGATTTCTTCTATTTTAATGTTGTTATTCGAGTAACTCGAGAACTGTTGGATCGATAAAATCCGAAATTGATATCGTCTGAAGCTAAGAAGAGCTGCGTCAATTGAAAGCAAGAATCGTAAAAATCCATTAATCTGTCTCAAGGATATCAACATTGTGAACAATCTTTTAATATATTCATTGTAATAACTCAAAAACTGCTATATAGATCAGACCTGAAGTCTAATCATTTCTAAGTGACGCATGGCTCCATCGATTTGATTCAAAATCATTCCACTCAGTTCATTCGTTCTTGAGATATCGTTGGCACATGTACGCGCACACACCGTACACACATGAGTGTTATATAAAGTTCCGATAAGAATTGATCACCTGCATGTGTGCCCGATTTAAACTAAACTGCTATGTTAATCTGATATGTCTATGTGTGTAACAATGCCCACGTTTGGAACAATCCGAACACAAGTGAACTTTCCTTATAGCTCAGTTAGGATGGACAAAAAATTACACTTGACAGTGTAAAAATTAAATACAACAATTTTTTTGATTTGATGGAGGGGGGAAGGGTGTAATGAATAGTCTAGGTCCAGTTTTTTTACCATATTTTGCTTGTGTTTTACCTGCCATTTCGAATCTAAGGGTGTATTTGTTTTCGATGAACAACTCTTTTTTTCCCTAACTTTAAACGAAAAATGAAATAAACCCACCTTGTGGAGAACTGAATTTGAAAATGAAAATCCAAAAAAATTTTATTTTGAAACACTCTAATATATAATATATAATATATATATATATATATATATATATATATATATATATATATATATATATATATTAGGGTGTTTCAAAATATATATATATATAATAAAATATATATATATATAAATAAATATATATATATGTCGGGGTGAAGCCTCGGAAAGGCGGAGAAAATTTAGGATTTCCATTTCGTGGATTGCTCATTGTAAAAAGCACGATAATTCCAACACGTCCGGTCAATTCGCTTGCTTTTCCGTGACTGTCGATTTCATGCAAGCGTTGTTATAAACAAACCATTTGTTTGTTCTATATTCAAAGCATGTTGAATAACGCCTGACGCTTGATACGGCGGACTCATTCAAAGTTCAAGTTTCGAATTCACTTGATGATGCATCCTCTTTATTCTTCTCCGACACGGCCATTCTGACAAATCATATATCCCCATGTGAAGTGATCTGCAAGAAATTTAATTCTCCAGCAGTAAAAGTTCGTTTTAAATGAATTCAATTTCGCTTTAATCATTTATATTGAACAGAAATCTCAAATTTCAGTTCCAATCCCACATTTATTGACAAAGCAATTAATTTCGTAACATGTGGCTAATTTTGAAGACTAAATACATTTTTACATCTCCTTCACTTCCCTTGAGTGACCAACATTTCTATCACTTCCCTTGAGTGACTAATGTTCTTAACCGCTTCCCTTGAGTGGTCAATGTCTATTCACTTCCCTTGAGTGATTTTTCTGACACGACTTTTACATGAAACTGCCCACCGCATACTCACAGTTTCATTCAAGAAATTCCGATTTCGACCGAGCTACGGCTACAAACTTCCACGTAAACAATTTTCCAAAAGTAATCATGTATTTAGTTTACACTTCAAATATATACTCATTTTGAATGTTTCATTATTCAAAATTTTCTTTATTCATTTCCAAGTCTTCCGGAATGTTACCCAAAAGAATTTTTCACATCCGGTCATGTGCATATTCAAATGTACGATTGGAATTCAAAGCTTTCAAAAGATATCTGTTACCCTCCAACACGTCAATATTTTTATACAGGTCTTTGTATTTTGCGTATAATTTTGTCTGATTTTTATGAAAAAGAATATGAAAAAGAATTTCTAGGGCAATGTCGTCAATGTTTACTTTGGTAAGAATTTGCAAAGTACTATGGACACGTCCAATTCCAGTCATAGTGACGATATTATCGAGTCTTTTCCCGGAGAACCTTGACGACACTGATTCTTTTATTTAAGAACATTCGGCTCCAGAATCAAAATTAAATGAAAACTGCTCACCTGCATGCCTCAAAATACCAGAATGCGAATTCGCTTCACAAATATCCACACGTCGTTCAATATTAGATCCGTTGAAGCGTCCTGACGATGGCTTCTTATTCATTCCAGGACTTTGCGAAGAATAATGCCCAGATTCCTTGCACTTAAAACAGGTTATAGGCTTCCTCGGGTCACTGCTTGTAGATGCTTCTCTCTGCCACACATTTGATGCTGCATTTTTCTCTTCTCTTCGATAGCAGACAGATGATTTATGCCCGATCTTTCCACAGGTGAAACACTTCAGATGACTGATGAATAGGAATTCTCGACCTCGTATGTAATCTATTATAGAGTCTTGGTGATCGGTCAATTAAGAAAACGTATTTTTAGTTAACGTTTCGACCCGGATATGGGCCCTCCTCAGAACGATTTCAAACAGAACAATTATACAGAAAAACAATAAATATTTTGTAAGAAAAGTTATGTAGAAAGGACTGTAAATGGGGACAAAAAAATTTTTTGTATGTAGTTAAGGTTAAACAATATTTGTTGTGTGGGCGGAGATTAGAGGTTTGTAAATATTGCTTAAATTTTTGTCCCCATTTACAGTCCTTTCTACATAACTTTTCTTACAAAATATTTATTGTTTTTCTGTATAATTGTTTATAATAGGTTCACCTTCACTCTGGATTACATTGTTTTCTCCCATCAGTCGTTATTCACCTGTTGACTCAATTGGTTCAACCAACAATATTTCGTTAGACATGTAGAACTTAATTATAAAGAGCCTACCTCCACTTCATTGACACCTGTGAATTAATTTCATTGCTAAAACGACCTTCTTCAATAACCTTTTAACACAATGACATACTGACTGTGAAGAAACATAGCTCTTTAATCTTTTTAATTAATGACTACCAACTTTTAACTCCCACATATAAAATAACTTGAAGATTGACATAGTCTACCGTCACTCAAAAGAACACTGTTTCCACCAATTGTAATTGTGAATTCGACTACATCTTAGTCCACTTACTTAATTCAAAAGGTAAATAACACTAAAAAACATCCTTATCTCAATTAATCATAAGGTTCTTACTATCAACAATATTTAATAGCTCTAAGAGTATTACATCTACAATATTTATGTCTGATTACTTCTTGTACCATTATTGATATTATAAAATTCTTTTTGTTATTTTTGACAGTTTTTAAATAAATCGTTCTGAGGAGGGCCCATATCCGGGTCGAAACGTTAACTAAAAATACGTTTTCTTAATTGACCGATCACCAAGACTCTATAATAGACTTCAGATGACTGGTAGACGATTTTTCTTCAAATCGTTTTGCTTCGGTCTGACGTTGTTCAGTGTGAAGTTCCGAGTTTTTCCTCTTCAAGTAATATACGGCCTTCAATTATTTTTGTAATTCATTCCGTGTCTCAATTTCTTCCGTGAAAGCAAGGCGTTGAAGTCGTGGTTCAAATTGAGAAATGTGACTGAGAACGAAGGACACAGCGATCTGTTCCATAGAGAGATTCTTCCATCGGTTCATCAACGAAGTTATCATAGTGGTTAAATAAGCGGCGATACATTCTCCTTTCTTTGGCCTACCTTGATTGAGATTCATTAAGAAAGCAGCGAGGGTTTCCGGACATTCAAATCGTAGAGAAAATATTTCTTTAAATTCATTCCAATTTATTCGGGCAAATACGTTTTGGGTCAGCCAGGATAATGCCTCTCCTTTCATCGCACGGCTCAAGGCGTTCATGAGCGACGCTCCTTTCAGCGGATGTTCTGACATACACATGTCTGCCGTACGAATCCAAGCTCGAGTATCGCTCAACTTTTCTGGGTCAAATTCAGGTAACTCGATTTTCGTCTGAGAAGGTTTCTTCATTGCCTGAATAATCTGCATGAAATTATTTTGCTGCTGTAGCAAAAGCATTTGCCATCTTTCGTCGTCACGTCTCTCTTCTCGGTGAGAAGCAGATTCTGGTCGGCAAGAAGCAGATTGTGGTCGGTGAGAAGCAGATTCTGATCAGTGAAAAGCAGATTCTGATCGGTGAGAAGCAGATTCTGATCCCACTTCTGATGTCGGGGTGAAGCCTCGGAAAGGCGGAGAGGATGTAGGATTTCCATTTCGTGGATTGCTCATTGTGAAAAGCGCGAGGATTCCAACACGTCCGGCCAATTCGCTTGCTTTTCCGTGACTGTCGATTTCATCCAAGCGTTGTTTCAAACAATCCATTTGTTTGTTCTATATTCAAAGCATGTTGAATAACGCTTGATGCTTGATACGGCGGACTCATTCAAAGTTCAAGTTTCGAATTCACTTGATGATGCATCCTCTTTATTCTTATCCGACATATATATATAATTGTGAATTTCGTACATTTTGGTTAAACTTAATTTAATTCAATTTTGTTTAATGTAATTTAATTAAGATTATTTTTGTCGAATTCATGTGTGTGTTGTATCGAATGGGTATTGTATTGGATATGTAAAACTAGAAAACTATCCTCTGAAAAAATTTCTGTAGCAAAGTTTTCTGTAGAAAAACATTCACTAGAAAAATATTCTGTACAATAATTCTTTTGTAGAATAATTCATGTAGGATTATATCTGAACGAATCTACCATGCTGAAGTTAGTAACGTTAACAGAACGGAACATCATGGAGTAAATCGTTGTACAATTTTAGAACTACTTTCAAGGAGTTGGCTTTACAAGATATGAACATTAGGGTGTCCCTAATTTAGGGTGTTGACGAATTTTTTCCATCCCCCCCCCCCCCCCCCCCCGCTCCCAAATCAACTTCAAAAAATTCAAAAACAATTGCCCAATTTTTTTCAGATTCTCACTTCAACTCGAACACGTACCACCGACAGGACGGATTTCCCCATTTAAAATACACATGTTTTGGACACGTTATCCGTATGTATTTTATTGTAAAAGTAATAACGTTCAAAACAATCCAGGTTGAAAAAAAAAAAAAACATCAAGGTTTTAGTGAGCAGTAATGCTACTATCTGAGAAAAAATTCACATCACCTCACCAGGCAATCTAGATGAATTACACAACAGGAATCTAATTTTTTTTCAATTCAAAGGAAGTGCAATTGATCTACATTGCCTAGTATGACGATGTGAATTTTTTTTCAGATATAGGACCAGTGCCTACTCAAACCTTGCAGTGATAGATTTTTGCGAACATTATTACTCTTACAATAAAATATGTACTGAGAATGTGTCCGAAACACATGCATTTTAAATGGGGAAATCTATCCTGTCGGTGGCACGTGTTCGAGTCGACGTAACAGTCTGGAAAAATTAGGCCATTAGTTTTGAATTATATGAAGTTGATTTGGGGAGGGGGGATCAGAAAAAATGATTCTACACTCTAAATAAATGACACCCTAATGAACATGCATTCTTTGTTATAATTAAGTAGCCGAATGTCAGACAATCCTGAAGTTGCAAAGTAACGATATTTCTCGTTATTAAATAATCATCGTTAAAATAATGTTAGCAACTTCAACCACATACAAATCTTAAATTCCTTTTCATAGAAATATATTCTGTAAGACATCTGCCCCGTAGAATAATTCACGCAGGTTATTCCTGATGTGAATTTCCAATTCCCTTCTGTAAAAAAATATTCCGTACGAAAATATTTCTGTACAAACGAGTCTGCAGAACATATTCTGTAGAACCATTTCCCTGAAGGCCTCGTTTCTGTAGAACTGATCCTCTTCCATTCGAGCAGTTAGTAAAAGGACGTTCGAGTGTTCTGAGTGGTGAAAAGCGACAAAGGACGGATGTGAGACGTAAGGGGGTCTCAGTGTGCACTACCTTTCGGTGCAGGACATTTTAGCGCGGCAATATTGCCGTGGACATATTGACGCGAGACGCTTTGGTGCGGGAACGTTTTGGTGCGGAAACGTTTCGGCATGGAAGTGTTCTGGTGCGGGGATGTTTCAGTGCAGAAACGTTTGGGCGCGACGACTCTTTTAACGTGAAAACGTTTTGGCATGATACAATGCCCCTGTCATACGAACGCTGGACTTATTCTAACCTTTAGGCTGCGCAGTCACCTTCCGCATTTTCGCAAGTGATGGTGTGTTGTGGTTTCAGTTATGTCCTTGTCACACAAAGGCCAAACTTATTTCAACCTTTGGGTACTAGTAGTAGTAGTAGTAATTTATTTGTTTCATTGTTACATGCGAATGTTGCAATGCAGATTTCCATTGCTCTATATAGGTTCTCTTATTCTAAAGCTTTTTCGCCCAATATATAAAAATACAAAAATTATGACACTATGAATTATTGCGCTTACCACGTAACTTTATACGTATAACTGGCATATTTTCAGATATAGCAATATGAGTCATAACTTTCTAGCAGCCTTCTGGTGAAGTGTGCAAAGGTCTTCAATGTACGCAGGGTTAGATCTTATATTATTTCCCATCTTCATGTTACAATTTAGGCCTCAGGTACGCCCAACTTTTCTCTTTTTTATTTGAAAAATTCATACTCTATTCGTACATGAGGCAAATCATTTTTCTGGCTGCAGTAAACGAAATATGAATTTTCATTGATACTTGTTTTCTTACTTCTGTTATTATCCTGCAATTTATTCTATTTACATAGCCTCAATTGAGCCATTCTTCTTATTATATTCAATGGAATCTTACAGTTTAAATACAATTGCCCTTTCCTCCATAAATTCAGCAAAGGATAAAAGATTATAGAAGAGGACTCTATTCGTTTTTCCTCGTACAAACAACACACATATTTAATAAAATCTTCCAATAGTTTCTCTTTGATGTTAGTAAAGTGTTCTCCATTTAGGTTCTCCCACACTTCTAATTATTTGGTCTGGAATATAAATCCTTGACTTGCAGCATACAATTATGCTTAGTCTTAATCTTCAAGTTGATGTATTCTGCTTTGCTTAGCAGCCAAAGTTTTACAAAACATATTCTGGGGTATCGGTCCTCACTCAACTTTAGTACTTTAATTATGTACTTTAAAATCAGCTTAAAGATTATTACACAGATATAAGATGCACCAACCTTCCTCCTTACCGCGTAGCTTGGCGAGCCCAGTGCCACGCCCAGCAATCTCATATAGTACAGCATGAGACGGCGTACTTTTTGACAAAGACAATTTGACGAATATTAAATAAAAATACACACCACCTGCCGCGGCCGCGGTCCGTCGGCTGACAGGGCTCTAGGCTGATTAGTTAATTAATTCTGTAAATTCGTTGGGCGCCAATTGGTTTGAGGAACCAATACCAAAAATTCCTTTTATAAATTGACCATTAATGAATAAATAATTAAATAAGGAATTCGACTAGCTCAATTATTAAAATAGAAGAGACAACACAAGGAGGATACGTGGAGGACCAAAAGTAATTGCAAGACAATAGAAAAGCGTATAGGCGAAGATATATAAATTTATTTACTTACTACTTGACGATATACTGGATCAAGTTATCCTTCTTAATTGGCGAACTTAGTTAAATCGACGACAGACGGTTGAAGTAACTATTACACAAAACAGTTATGTACGATATTATTTAAATTTGACAAAATCCGACCTTATACGGCCGAGACTCCTCGAGGACTACTCACAACCCAGACAGAACGCAAGATTGCAGCAATGTTGCATTGCAATGTTGTTGCAAGATCTTGGCAATGTAACATTTGCAGCATTGCCAACGGAATGTTACGCAATGTTCCTGCATTGTCACTTTTGCAGTATAGCAAACGGAATGTTATCGCAATGTTCCTGCAATATAACTTTGCAATATGATATACATAATTAATTTTTATATATAGACAATATTATATAATTATATTATATAAACACATCTGCGCATACATATACATATAAGGCCAAGAAATTATGCGCAAATGTATATTTATAATCATTGTGCGCGCATTAACCTATACGTATGTACACTGCAACTGTCGGTATATACAGTCCAATACTTTTCGACCGCAGCCTGCGGGCTTGTGTCAGCGATTCCGCTGCTGATTTTTTTGAAGAAAGTAGGTTATAAAAAAATACGATTTTACAATTTGAGCTTAACATGAGAAAATCTTGTGGCTATAGAATTTTTTTGAAGTTTTTAATCATTCAATTTTTTAGTTTTTTTCACGATTTTTTCATGGGAGCTCTGTCGGACTTAGAGACTCGAATCAAATGGCATTCTCCTTCTCTGACCTTGTATTTTGGAGAAAAAAATAGTTTCTTACTCCAAAGCAAAATCCAGTTTAATTAAGACCCTTTTCATGAACTACTATTTTAGCAAAATTTCGCATAACTTTGAAACGCTGCCGAATCAAGAATTTTCCAAGTAGACGGCCAATCGACGGCTCAAATTTTTCATCTAGATATACTTTATCACTACCTACACGAATTACTGTTAATGACCACGTTCCTTTTTATATACGGCCTTGCAAATCCAACTGATTTCTGAAATATCGCTGTTTTCAGATAGTTGTAACTTTTTTCCATCAACTCGAAATCGCTTGAAATTTTCAGGGAATATACTTCATTCTATCCCCAAACAACGCTAAATATTTCCAGCTAGGAGTCGAAGTTGTTAACGAGCTGTGAATTTTTAAAATGTTCAAGTTTCCCACATAATATTTCGTATTTCATGGCATTATCAACTATACAAACAACAGGAATTAACAGGAACTTGGACTATTGATAAACGCAAATCATTGATTCCGCAACGTTTCGAACATTTTATTTGGCCTTCTTCAGGCGTCTATAAACATACATATAAATACAAAATATTTTAAACACAACGCATAATACATATAACAAGATTATACAATTAATAGCAAATAAATTTACCTCAATTTATAAGCGTAAACAATATAAATCTTCTTAAACAACTTCATTAGCTCCTCATAAATAATTAACAAAATTCAAAAAATTTATTAATTAAAAAGAACGCAGCTAACAGAACCGCCTTGTACATGTAAATAAACTGTCGACCGCAGTCAACCTCAAAATATACATAAATGAGGAAACAGTAAGCGAATGAAGCGCCCTTGTTTCCCACATTCACCGCCGCGGGAATTCAAAACAATACTCTAAAACATTTCTACAATATCTGAGTCAAAACAAAAATTAAATACATTAAAATAGTCTAAACATTCAAAATAAAGTAAAACTAACGTGCGTCACCAAGATAATCGTTATAAACCGATAAAATCTCGTTGTACATTGCACTCAGATTCTGGGTGTCAGTACGCTTGTTTACCGTGTCATTAAGTTTAATCCAAACCATTTCACTAACCGATCTTTTTAACCAGTTATTCTCTAAATCTAAGATCTTCGCTTTGTCAAAATCAAACCTATGACCCGAGTCGAAGTAATGTGCGGCCAGCGCTGTTTTGTTCTCATCCAAGATTTTAACATTCCTACAACTATTCCTATGTTGGTAAATCCTATTTTTTAAATACTGTTTGGTTTGACCCACATAACAAAGTCCACAAGAGCACGGGATCTTGTACACTACACCTGCTCTTTGATCCTGCTGCACTGGATCCTTTAACTTAGTGTATAATGATTTTATTTTATACACGTCATAATAAGCCAGCTTTACATTAGTACCTGTAAAACAACTATTAATTTTATGTGACAAGCCCGGAACAAAAGGAAACCGGCAGTACTTGATGAAATTCGTAGGACGAACTCCACCAACCCCACCATTTGCTTTATTCTCTTTAAACTTAATGATAGCTGCACGAACAAACGATCTTGGATAACTGTTATTAGTTAACAATATCTCAATTTTTTGATAATTGTCCTCATGATACTCCTCGCTGCTAAGTCTAAACATTCTATCCAGTAAACCATGAATCATTCCCACTTTCTGTGACATTGGGTGGTTGGAACAGAAATTCAAAATTCTTCCTGAACTAGTTGGTTTGGTGTACCAATTAGTCTTCAAATGGTTGTTGGATCTTTCAACCATGATATCTAGGAATGGAATACAACCATTCTGTTCCACTTCCATGGTGAACTGGATATTCTCTTCAAAGCTATTAAACAACTCCAAGACTCTGTTTAATTCCGTCTCAGGGACTGCAGCGATAGTATCATCTACGTACAATTTAATAAACGCAATGCTAAACGGGAGGACCGTAATTATCTGTTGTAACACATAATTCATAACAATATTGGCCAGCACCGGACTAGCTGGATTGCCCATACTACAACCTTCAACCTGTCTGTACAACACCCCATTATACGTAAAATAACTGGTTTCAAAACAAAACTCTATAAGTTTAATAAGCAAATATTTAGGAACTTTAACTAAATGTTTGATGTTATCCCAAGATTCATTAATGACCTTCAATACTAAATCCTTACGGATATTTGTAAACAACGAGACTACGTCAAGTGATATCAGTCTATAATCACTATGTAATTCAACGTCTCTAATAAAATCAAGGAATTGAAAAGAATTTAATAAATTAAAACTAAAAGTATCCACAACCGGTGTCAAAATTTCATGTACAACTCGCGACAACTTATAGCTAGGAGATTGTATGCAACTCACTACCGGACGTAACTTGCAAGTTGGTTTGTGCGTCTTACGTAGTCCATATATCCGTGGTGCTCGAGTATAGCTCGACCGAAGGTTCTTCTCTTCAGCTTCATCAATCACACCCGAAGATGCTAGCTCTGCCACCAGGTTATTGGCTCTTTTTTGGTACGTGAGAGTTGGATCTCTATGAAGAGGTAGGTAAGTTGTCCTGTCACTAATTAGTGCGCTCATCTCTCTCTCGTACTCTTCTCGGAACATGATGACAGTTGAGTTCCCCTTGTCTGATCTTGATACCACTAAATCTTCATTTTCTCTCAAAAACTTTTTTGTAACGATTAAATCTTTATTTAACATTAGACGGTCTTCAGAACGTGATTGTCCCTTACAAAAATTGGATAAAATGTTGATACTTTTAGATCTCAGATTTTCTTTCACTGCGGATAAGTCAGCCGCATTACAATTGTCTAACTTTACTGCACTGATGCAATACTCTAGATCTTTAATAACTTCAGGAACTATAGTGATCTTATTTTGGATCTGTAGCCCAAAGTTTGGCTCCAGGCTTAGCGTTCTGTAAACTTGTTTGGGGAGTTCTCTATTAGTGTAATTAAAAACACATTTGTTTGCATCCGGTAGCCTGATGCCATTTAAACGTTGTTGTACCAACTCCTCCAACTTCTTCATGTTAACCTCTTTAATCCTCGTAAAGATTTTTGAAAACCTCACCTTGTTCACAGATTTACAATTGTCAAACAAGGGCTGTGGTATTAAACTCTTCAGTTGGTTACATATCTCTCCCAGCTCTTCATTCACTTTCTGTAGCTTCCAAATAGTAATTTTAATTTCAACGTTCAACACTGACTTCTGAAAATTATGTATGAGCTTGTCCCCGAGATTCTTGAAAGGATGGTATTCAAGAGTCAAGGAATATGTGCACTTCAGGTTGTTACTAATATGCTTGGGAATTACCTTGTTGGAGCGACATTGGAGTAAAAAGACTCTTCTGTTCAGCAAACCAGCACGTGTGGATGTCAATTTTGCCCAAGATTTAATTAGGTGAAGTGCTCTGTCTCCATATGTATGCTTAACGAAGTTGAAAAATCCCCCAGGTAAACTATCCATTATATTAACGTCCATGATATATCATACAAACAACAGGAATTAACAGGAACTTGGACTATTGATAAACGCAAATCATTGATTCCGCAACGTTTCGACCATTTTATTTGGCCTTCTTCAGGCGTCTATAAACATACATATAAATACAAAATATTTTAAACACAACGCATAATACATATAACAAGATTATACAATTAATAGCAAATAAATTTACCTCAATTTATAAGCGTAAACAATATAAATCTTCTTATACAACTTCATTAGCTCCTCATAAATAATTAACAAAATTCAAAAAATTTATTAATTAAAAAGAACGCAGCTAACAGAACCGCCTTGTACATGTAAATAAACTGTCGACCGCAGTCAACCTCAAAATATACATAAATGAGGAAACAGTAAGCGAATGAAGCGCCCTTGTTTCAGTTTATTTACATGTACAAGGCGGTTCTGTTAGCTGCGTTCTTTTTAATTAATAAATTTTTTGAATTTTGTTAATTATTTATGAGGAGCTAATGAAGTTGTATAAAAGATTTATATTGTTTACGCTTATAAATTGAGGTAAATTTATTTGCTATTAATTGTATAATCTTGTTATATGTATTATGCGTTGTGTTTAAAATATTTTGTATTTATATGTATGTTTATAGACGCCTGAAGAAGGCCAAATAAAATGGTCGAAACGTTGCGGAATCAATGATTTGCGTTTATCAATAGTCCAAGTTCCTGTCAATTCCTGTTGTTTGTATGATATATCATGGACGTTAATATAATGGATTATCAACTATGTAACAAGTATTGAGTATGACTTCATGGGACACAAAGAAACAAATATTCAATTTCAAATAAATAACCACAATACGAATGATAAATAAAAATATTTTATACTACTATAAATATCCTATTCTCGCAGTCAATGAGTTTTTTCTTAAGGCGATACAAATTATAGGGATGTAAGACATATTTTTATAACATTACTTCAGTATGTAGTTTTGCAAGCTCTGCATGTTTTTTTTTTTCATTTAGGACAATAATCGACAAGTTTAAATTTTCCACGCGCAATTCAAGAAGTCGTTGATAATGCCATGAAATATGAAATATTATGTGGGAAACTTGAACATTTTGAAAATTCACAGCTTGTTAACAACTTCGACTCCTAGCTGGAAATTTTCAGCGTTGGTATTTTCCCTGAAAATTTCAAGCCATTTCGAGTTGACAGAAAAAAGTTACAGCTATCTGAAAACAGCGATTTTTCAGAAATCAGTTGGGTTTGCGAGGCCGTATATAAAAAGGAACGTGGTCATTAATAGTAATTCGTGTAGGTAGTGATAAAGTATACCTAGATGAAAAATTTGAGCCGTCGATTGGCCGTCTACTTGGAAAATTCTTGACTCGGCAGCGTTTCAAAGTTATGCGAAATTTTGCTAAAATAGTAGTTCATGAAAAGGGTCCTAATTGAACTGCATTTTGCTTTGGAGTAAAAAACAATTTTTTTCTTAAAAATACAAGGTCAGAGAAGGAGAATGCCGTTCCATTCGAGTCTTTAAGTCCCATAAAGATCCCATGAAAAAATCGTAAAAATAACTAAAAAATTGAAATATTAAAAACTTCAAAAATTTCTACAGCCACCAGATTTTCTTATATTAAGCTAAAATTTGAGGAATCGTCTTTTTTATAACCTACTTTCTTGAAAAAAATCAGCCGCCGAATCGCTGACCCAAGCCCGCAGGCTGCGGTCGAAAAGTATTGGACTTACCCATATATATATATATGTCGGAGTAGCAGTCGTGCCGTCAGAACTCTGTGCATTTGCTGAAAGGGAATTCAAATTTAATGAAAGGAATTACAAATGATGCGTATAATCAATGTACAACTTCAATATTACAATACTGAGCTTTCTTAATTCAATGTTTCTTAAAACGATAGCTGGCACTCAATCTATCCCTTATGAGTTATGGAAAGTTCGGTAACGAATCCACGGTCGACAGGATACTCGATGTGTCTTTACTCGACTGCCTCTCAATCAGAACTGCCTCTTCTTTCGCACTTTCTTATTCCAAAAAGCTTCACCGGGCTCATCAGCCCGCTCCCCTTTTCCCTCTTCACCTCTACGGGTAGATAACGGTACCTATCCCGCGACCGTGGCTACGTTCGGTGACCAAATGTGTCACCCCGAACCCAATCAGCGAATGTCATAAACGACTACCCTTATGTTCAAATTAACTACTTATTACGGTTATAAATGTTTAAACTAGGGTCTTGGGAATTCCCACTCTCAGGGAAAAACCCGACCATTCTTCTCTCTCCGACATATATATATATATACATATATACATACATACATATATATGTATATATATATATATATATATGTATACATTTGAAATTCGGCGCGAAGAGACACATTTTTGACTTGTGTGTGAAGCTTGTTGATATGTGCACACATATGCTGTATGTGGCTATTAATGTGAATTAAATTCACTTAGCCATTTATTTTTGAACGGCGGGGCGTTCATTTTTGACGATATGAACTACGCATATCATGTTTATAGCGAGAACGATTTGCTAGAGGAGAGTACAATTTTCGAAATTTTTTAGGTGAGTTGAAAAATTAACGACGGAGCCAGGAATCGAACCTGGTATCTAGAGATGCTTTGCCGGAGACTTACTCCACTAGACCACCGTAGTTCATATCGTCAAAAATGAACGCCCCGCCGTTCAAAAATAAATGGCTAAGTGAATTTAATTCACATTAATAGCCACATACAGCATATGTGTGCACATATCAACAAGCTTCACACACAAGTCAAAAATGTGTCTCTTCGCGACGAATTTCAAATGTAAACATATTCAATGGCACACGAAAACAAAAACAATTTTCGAAATATAGGTAATGAGAGAAATTAATGACAGTGTAGTCAGGGCGGCTAGGTGGTCTAGTGGAGTAAGTCTCCGGCAAAGCATCTCTAGATACCAGGTTCGATTCCTGGCTCCGTCGTTAATTTTTCAACTCACCTAAAAAATTTCGAAAATTGTACTCTCCTCTATATATATATATATATATATGTCGGCGTAAAGCCTCGGAAAGGCGGAGAGGATGCAAAGCGTTCATTTGGGCGTTGACTATTCATATTTAGCGTGACGATCCCGACACGTCTGGTATGCTCTCTAGCTAACCCGCAACTGTCGATTTCGTCCAAGCGTTGTTATAAACAAACCATTTGTCTGTTGCTAAGATTCCGTCATTCAGCTATACTCTTAGCTTGCTAATTACGCTTGACGCTCATTTAGTTTAGTTTCATATTCAAAAGAAATATCCTTTTATTCACTTCATACATTATAAAATGGAATTATTTAACGAGATTTGTGATACTCCGACACGGCCATTCTGACCTATCACACGTCCTCGTGTGATTCATCTACAAAAGAAAAACAAAAACAAAATATCAATAATTATTCGCCTCGGCCACCCTGGCCTTCGATTCAAATTCAAACAGGAAAACTGTGTATTCTGGAGTTAATAACATAGTTCAGGACATTCAAGTGAGAAACATTCTTACACTCAATTTCTCATGAAAAACTCAGATCACTTTAATCCATTGATGAGACCTCCCGCACTTAACCAGTAGCAGGGTACACAATACCTCAAATCACTTAAATCCAGTGATGAGACCTCCTGCTCTTAACCAGAAGCAGGGTACACAATACCTCTGTCACTTCCTTCCAGTGACAGATACTCATTCATTATGCCTTAACCACGGCGCACTCTTACAAAATCAGATTCATACCGCGTACTCTAGAGTTCCATAAATATTACAGATTCAACCCCTTGTTCATGCTTCAAATCAGAAAGGCCTGAACTATATACCTTCATTTGCAAGATTCTAAGACTGTATACACACTTGAAATTTCACCAAATTCGCCTAGCAGGTAGTGTTAATCTTGAATGTCAACTTGAATGCTGGTATCGGGCATCTTTCTTAATCGGTCATGAGAGTATTTGTATCTTCTATTCGAATCAAGGGCTGTGAGAACGTATCTGTCTCCGTCAAGCACGTCGACTACTTTGAACGGTCCTTTAAACTTAGGGTCTAGCTTCGTTTGATTGCGTTCTTCATTTTGAAGCAATACAAAATCTCCAATCACGAATTTGTCAACCTTTGCTTTTGTCCGATCGAATCTAGTTTTATCATACTCAGCGTTTTTGTCCATATTTGCTACAGCCAAACTTCGGACCTCGTCTAAGTCAACTCGCGGTTCAATATCATCCGCAAGCATCAATTTTAATGGCCTAGCTACCTTTCCCATTAAAAGTTCAAGTGGACTGGATTTAGTTACTCGATTGACAGTACAGTTCAGAGCTAATTGAACATCAGATAAAGCATCCTGCCAAGATCGTTCTTTACTAGTTTCCGCAGCTGTCAGCATATTCTTGAGTGTACTCATTACCCGTTCAACTTGTCCATTTGCACGAGAACTCCCAGTTGCTATCAGATGAAGGTTAATTTTGTGAGATTCACAAAATTCCCGAAAATCTGTACTCGCAAAACAACGTCCTTGATCGGCAATCACCCTAACTGGAGCTCCAAACAAAGATACACAATATGACAAGGCTTTGATACTGCTTACTGTGTCAATGCGAAGTGCGTGACGTAAAATTACAAATTTTGTAAACGCATCAATCATTACAAAAACATACTCTTTCTTGTCGTTTTTACCACTGAGCTTGCCAGTTGCGTCGATATGTATTGTATGCCTTGGTATGGCAATCTTTGGTATCGGGTGTAATTCTGCTTGAATTTTTCCTGAATGAGATTTAGTGACTTTACAAGTAACACAATTATCCACAAATTTTCTGGTAAATTTGGACATTTTTTCAAACCAATAGAGATCATACAACTTTTCCAATGTTTTCTCCCATCCAAGATGCATCAAGGATTCGTGTGCGGTATTGATGACTGACCATCTAAGAGCTCGAGGTAAAATGGGCAACCACCGTGATCTTCCATTACGTTGAATCCTTCTATACAAAATGCCCGATCGGATCTCCAAGGTTTTACACATTTCCTCGTCCAGTCGGTTCTCATTTAAATCAGTTATTAGCTTAGAAATTTCAGAGTCCCGCTGCTGCTCAGCAGACAACCAATTTCCAGAAAGATCTATGGTATAAACTTCCTTTTGCTCGACTTTATTAAAGGTCTTTGGATGAGCTTCAGGCAAAGGATTTCTAGAGAAGAAATCAGCATGACTCATGCGCTTTCCATCTCTATGAACAATGTCAAAATCGAACGCCTGCAAAAAGGCCCAGCACCTATGAACTCGTGGTGTGAGATCCAATTTCTTTCGTGATGCTTGTAACGAATTGCAGTCTGTTATCACGGTAAATTTACAGCCATGTAGGTAATGTCTGAAATGTTTCACCGAATTAACAACTGCGAGCGTCTCCAACTCATAAGAGTGATATTTTGATTCTGCAGTCGTGGTGCGTTTGCTAAAATAAGCCACCGCTCGTAGCTTGCCTTCCTTCTTCTGCATAAGGATTGCCCCATACCCTATCGAACTTGCGTCCGTGTGTAACTCAGTTGGATTCTCAGGGTTGTATATTGTTAGTACTGGTTCGTTTGTCAAAAAGGTAATGATTTTCTGTCGTATAGCCTCGTGCTCAGGTTTCCAATTGAGATTTTTCTTTGTAGAACTTGTTAGAGCAAAAAGTGGCGCCAAAATTTGGGAGAACTTGGGCAGAAATTGACGAAAATAAGACGCCAATCCTATGAATTGACGTAACTGGGATACGGTTTGTGGAGGAGGTAGAGCTACCAGTGCCTCGATCTTCCGAGGATTTGGCCTAACTTCACCTCGACTTACTTCATAGCCAAGATATTCCACCTTCTGTTTCATGAAGGAACACTTTTTGATGTTCAAAGAGAAACCTGCCTTTGTGAGTGTGTTTAAAACGTTCTCCACTCGGTTTAAAGATTCTTCTACATCTTGTGTTCCAACAACAAGAATATCATCCATGTAGACTACCACATACGTATTAGCAAGTTCACCCAGAGCTGTTATCACTGCACGTTGGAAAGCCGCAGGAGCGTTACGAAGACCGAAAGGTAAAGCGAGATACTCAAAATGTCCTTCTGTGGTTATAAATGCTGTCTTTTCTATAGAATCAGGATGTATCGGCAGCTGATGATATCCACTGGCCATGTCCAGGACCGTAAAATAATAACATCTTTGGAGTCTGTTAATTTGATCAGAAATTAAGGGCAACGGAAATCTTTCGGGAACGGTGTTGTCATTCAACTCCCTGTAATCGATGCACATTCTGTCTGAACCATCCTTTTTCTTGACAAGAAGAATAGGACTTGCGAAAGCAGAAGAGCTGGCACGAATCACTTTAGCATTTAAAAGTTCGTTTATTTTGTCACGAACAATTTTTCGTTCTACTTCACTCAACCGGTACGGGCGACGATAAACTGTTTTATTTGGATCTTTGAGGCGGATTTTTACGGGTTCAACATCCGCACGACCTTTTGGAGTACCATTCACAAATTGATTTTTGAATTTGTTCAAAATGGATACTAATTTTGATTTCAATTCCAAAGGAATATCGGTGTCCACACTGTCAAGGTCGAACTCATGAACCGTTACATTACACATATTAACAACACGAGTTTTGGTTAACTTCAATGTGTCAACTGTCATTTGTACAGACAAACCCTGACTTAAAATTTCCGCTCCTATCATAACGTCGTGACGTAAATATCGATCAAGCAGAACATGAAAAAGTATTTCAATAGTAATATCGTCAATGTTTACAGTCGACAAGATTTGCAAAGTGCTATTAACGCTTGATTGCCCAATACCAGTCATAGTAACGACATTATTAAATCTCTTTCCACGAATTTTGCAAGAAATTGACTCCTTGATAAGAGAACATTGAGATCCTGAGTCATTGTAAAATGAAAATCGCTCACCGGCTTGTTGTAAAACTCCAGCAGGTGTGTTAATTTCACACATGTCCACACGACGCTCTATAATTTTGCTATTACCGTTTTTCAGTTCTTCCTTCACAGCTTTCTCGTGACAGCGCGAAGCATAATGACCCATCTTCTGACATTTGAAACACTTTATGCAATCTGAAGATCGAACTGGAGAATTTTTCTTCCACAATTCCTTTTGAATACCAATTTGTCTCTCCTTTTCATGATTTTCCTTCCTTGTCCGACACGTTGATGCTCTGTGGCCCATTTTTCCGCATAGAAAACATTTGATTGCAGGAGATGAAGGCGTAAACTTGTATCGTTTGAACTCGGATCCCTCATTTCGTTCATTCAGACTATCTGAAGATCTTCGTTTCAAAAATGACATAGCTTTCAACTCGTTATGGAGTTGATTTCTTGTGACAATTTCAGTAGTAAAAGCAAGACGTTGAACACGTGATTCAAAACGTGCAATTTGCGCCATTGTTGTTGATAATGCTATCTCTTCAGTGGTCAAGTTTTTCCACTGATTCATCAATGAATTCATCAACGATGCAGCATATGACGCTATACACTCACCTTCTTTAGGTTTACTGCTAAATAAATTTATCAAGAATGCTGCTGAATTTTCCGGACAATCATACCTTGATACGAACAAATCTTTAAATTCATTCCACGTTATCCCGGCATATGATACTTGCGACAACCATGCCGAAGCCTGTCCCCTCATGGCACGACTCAGCACAATCATTAAGGATGCACCTTGCAATGGTTGATCAGCCATACAAATATCCGCGGTTGTTATCCATGATTTCGCGTTCACTTCCAGTTTATCAGGATCAAACTCCGGTAGACACACATTATTATTATTGTTCACTGAAGGAGTTTTCATCACTTGTAATAACGCGAGAAAATTACGATTCTGTTGTTCAAGAAGTAATCGCCACTTTTCTTCGTTATCCTCACTTGCTTCTTGTGGGTTAACATCCAGATCCCACTTCTGATGTCGGCGTAAAGCCTCGGAAAGCCGGAGAGGATGCAAAGCGTTCATTTGGGCGTTGACTATTCATATTTAGCGTGACGATCCCGACACGTCTGGTATGCTCTCTAGCTAACCCGCAACTGTCGATTTCGTCCAAGCGTTGTTATAAACAAACCATTTGTCTGTTGCTAAGATTCCGTCATTCAGCTATACTCTTAGCTTGCTAATTACGCTTGACGCTCATTTAGTTTAGTTTCATATTCAAAAGAAATATCCTTTTATTCACTTCATACATTATAAAATGGAATTATTTAACGAGATTTGTGATACTCCGACATATATATGTATATTTATTGTTATAAAGGGTTAAATCATCAATCACCCGTGTTATCGTCTTTCTAATGATCTAGTAGTCATCTTAAACTGAAAGCTTTCATATGTCTTAAAATGAATAGGGTTGCTCGTCAACAAATATTATTGTAAAAAACAGTCATTCTCTAGACTTTGAAAATAGAACTTCTTGACAAAATACATTCTGTTTTTTTCTAATATTCCGCGTTTTGTGAGACTTCTTTGGCTCGGCGTTCGCTCAATTCGCACAGAGAACCCTTTGATTCTCTTAGTCCGTTCGTATTTTCCCCCGTTGTTACACTGGTTCAGCGGAAGGTGTTAAGACAGATCCTTCTAAAATAGAAAAGGTCTCGAATTGGCTTCGTCCCGATTCAAAAGAAGAGGTTCACAGGTTCTTAGGACTTTGTACTTATTACAGACGTTTCGTTGAGGGCTTTGCTTCTATAGCGAGACCCCGCCATGCTCTTACAGGAATTAAAGTTGTTTTTGATTGGACTTCCGAATGCGAAGGAGCCTTTGTTTTCCTTAAAAAATTATCAACTTCGTCGTTGATATTAGCTCATCGCATCACCGATTCTCAATTCATCGTAGATACTGACGCTTCTTTCTGTGGTATAGGTGGGGTTTTGTCTCAAATTCAGCATGACCAAGAGCGCCTTATTAGTTATTTTAGTCGGGTCTTGTCTAAACGGGAACACAATTATTCTGTTACCCGTAGGGAATTATTAGCGATGGTAAAATCTATTTGCCATTTGCATCATTACCTTTATGGAAGGAAATTTGTGATTCGGAAAGACAATGCTTCCTTAACTTGGCTTCTTCCGTTCAAATCATCTGAAGGCCAAGTAGCTCGAAGGATGGAAAGGTTAGGTTAATATGACTTTGAAAATAAACACCGTCCCGGAGTTTTGCGTGGTAATGCTGATACACTTTCTCGTCATCCGTGCGGGGACGATTGAAAACAGTGCTCTCGTTTGAATAAACAGCAAAATCCCTCGCTTGACGCTCTACAAATTTCTCTCGTTGACGATGAAGAAAATTGGATCATCGCCCAGGAGAAAGATTCAGATCTCCTAGTTCGGAATTGAAAATCCACAGGAGTTAGGCCTCAGTGGGAAGAAGTGTCTTCTATGAGTCAGTCTTCGAAAATATACTGGGCGCAGTGGGACTCCTTGTTTCTCCTAGATCAGTTGCTTCATAGGAAATGGGAATCACCTGACTCCTGGTCGGTACGTTAGCAGCTTCTGGTTTCTAGAGAAAAGATAGCCGAGATTTTGTCAAGCTTTCATGATTCACCTGTCGGTGGCCATTTCGCTTCTAATAAGACTTTAGATAGTGTGGTGTATGTGTGTGGCGAGAAGGAGCGAGCACGGGTGCATGAGTATGAGCAAATGCGAAAGTATGAGTGTGAGCGCGGGCGATAAATGTATAGCGAGAACCAGTGCGTCTGGATGAGAGGGCCAGAGTAGACGTGTAAAATAAAGAGTTGCTCTTACATCAAATACCCGTTCGTGTTGTTAACCCACTTGCTCCTGAATCCCACACCCTCAAGGCAATAGAATACATTGCAGGTAGAATCAGGGAAAGGTATTTTTGGGCTCACTGCCGAGCTGACGTTGAAAATTGGTGCAGAACCTGCACGGTTTGTTTAGCCAAGAAGGGACCTCGTGAAAAAGGAAAGAGTTCTCTCCAAATCTGTAACGTAGGAGCTCCATTTGAAAGAGTCGCAATGGATATCCTAGGCCCGCTTTCTCTTTCTAGGTCTGGAAATTGGTATGTCCTGGTGATAGCAGATTGTTTTACAAAGTGGTTAGAAGCAGTCCCAATTCCGAATCAAGAAGCTAGCACCGTTGCTCGAGCTTTCGTTCGTGAATTCGTCTGTCGTTACGGAGCTCCTCTAGAATTATACACAGATCAGGGTTGAAATTTTGAGTCGAATTTGATGAAGGAGTTCCTTCAAATTTTAGGGATTAGAAAAACTCGTACCACCGCTCTGCATCCTCAGTCTAATGGAATGGTAGAAATATTGAATAGGACGCTTCTTCGTTATCTTTCTTCTTTCGTTGATCAGGATCAGAAAGATTGGGATGAGTGGATTCCCTTATTTCTTTTATCGTATCGTTCTGCAATTCACGACACTACCGGTTTTTCTCCAGCTATGATGTTGACAGGTCGGGATCTTCGACTTCCGTCAGATTGAGAAAAGGACGTCAATCCTTCCGTGGCTTCGTCCCAGGTGATTTATAATTCCGTTTTCCGTCAAAAATTGGACGAGGTTCATGAATTTGCTAAGGAAAGAATTCGTATGGCCTCTAATAAGACTAAGGATCGTTATGACATCAGAGCTAGAAATTGAAAATTTGAGATGAGAGATTCCGTTTGATTATTTCAACCTCGTCGACAACAAGGGCGTTGCCCCAAACTCCAGAGTAATTGGGAAGGTCCTTATTTTATTGTTGATCGAATTAACGATGTTGTTTTCAGAATTAGACGTTCCCCTCGTACCAAATCCAAAGTCGTTCATCTGGATCGCTAAGCTCCTTATCAGTCAAGGGCGACGTTTTTGTAGCTCTGTGAACGTTAGAAAGTTCGTTGGCAGGTTAAGGTAAGTTCGATGTTGTTCGATACGGGAAATTTTGTTACATCGATTTCTTTGGCTTGAAGAGTGCTTCGGTTCTGCACTTCAATGAAGTCGAGAGCAATTGGTTGAAGCTCTCTTATTTTTCTAACCAATATGTCAGTTTCTTTGAGCTTTTATAGATTTTCGCCGTCGAATCTGCCGCCTTTACCTGTTCCCGATGATACCTCCAGCTGTGTTATTTGTCTGGTCTTAGCCTGGATTTTCTGGATACTCAGATAAGATCGTTCCTTTTCTTTCCATTGAATGAGTAATAATTCCAATCAATTGCTTTTTTTTCCCCCAAATTCGCTTAGCGAATTGGGAATCATCCGGTTCCTCTCACTTTTGTCCTCTCAACTCTAAGGTGTGCTGTGTCCGGAGGAAACCCCTGCCGGTTCACCTATCCTTGTCCTTATTCCCGCAGGAACTTTGAACGCCAGAAAATCTCTTCCTCTGGGATCTCTCCTGTCTCCTGCCCTTCCGGAACATTCCTGACGCGATCTGTTCCCGAGTTCCTTCCTCAAGGAGTTCCAATGTTCCGTCTTCGGCCAAGGAATCTCATGAAGAACTCACCAACACACCCTTTACACTCACCTTTGTGAAAACACTGAACACAATGATTTTTGGGGCTTTGAATTTAGTGCTCAGGCATCTGCTCAACGGTTTCTATGGTTTCCCTTGGGATCGTTAGCAAATGCCAGATGTTTTAAAACTAGGGCCATAGCCCATCTACGAGCACTTGCTACTAGAACGCTTTGCAATTGTTTCATTTTATACGAGTCGGGACGACTCTTTCCTCGAGGGGGAGTGATGTTATAAAGGGTGAAATCATTAATCACATGTTATCGTCTTTCTAATGATCTAGTAGTCGTCTTAAACTGAGAGCTTTCATATGTCTTAAAATGAATAGGGTTGCTGGTCAACAAATATTATTGTAGAAAACAGTCAGTTTCTAGACTTTACAAAGAGAACTTCTTGACAAAATACATCCTCTTTCTTTCTAATATTCCTCGTTTTGTGAGACTTCTTTAACTCCGCGTTCGCTTAAATCGCACAGCAAACCCTTTGATTCTCTTGGTCCTTTCGTATTTTCCCCCGTTGTTACAATATATATACATATATATGTCGAAGAATGGCCAGATGTCACTCGCGAACTTTGTGTCTTGCGTGTGGGACGCATGTTGAACCACCTTTTTATTCTTTTACAAGATGAAACTGAACTTAACTTATTGAACAAAACTTTTAAAATTCAACGTTTATAACAAGATCCAAAATGTTCAATGTTTATTCGGTTATTGATTTTTGCCGTAGTTTCTCTGGAGACCGAATAGAAGAAAGCGGTGATAATCCTCCTCGTTATTTATTTCATTATCCTTGATATATATACATATATATATATATATATATATATATATATATATATATATATATATATATATATATATATATATATATATTGTGACGTGGATTTTTCCCGCTCTTCGGTCACTCGGAGAAAATGACCGAGAACTTACCTCGTGCACAATAAATCGGCGTCCACGATGTACCCTGGACCTAAAACAATGTCGCGAAATTTGTTGGGCGCCTGGCGTGATTAACACGCCTCGAAATCGGTGATGCGAAATACCGTGACCATATACTCGTTAGCTCAGTACCGCGGAGAGGGGAGGGGTAATTTTTGGGTAGAGAGAAATGCAACACAAGTAAGCCAACGCGTGGTGTGGCCAAATCACTATAAAATTCCAATAATATATTTCTCGTCAGCGATATTACAAAAAAAATAAAAATAAAAATAATAATACGACTGCGCAAGTCGTCCTTCGCGATTCCAAATACAAAGGTTCAAATTTAATCCAAAAGAAATAAGAAAGGGAGAAACAAAACAAACAATAAAAAAAAAGGTGAATGAATCTAGGAGACCTCTACGGCCTACGTGCGCTAGTCGCCGTCTTAATAATACCCTAACTCGCAAAAACCAAAAACAAAATCGGACTCAATGCGCTGCCCGCGATCGTCCTCGACTACGACGCTACTCGTCACTTAATTATAAACCGCTAAACAAAAACGTGATCTAGATCATACTCGACGCGCTCATCGCAATCGTGATTAAATCTAGCTGGTATCTTATTTCTACGGGCGCTAGTCGCCACCTTACTGATGCACAAGAATTCGTAAACTAAATCAAAAAGACGTGACTCGACGCGCTAATCGCGACCGAATTAATAACTCTAGGAAGCTTTTCTGATCGTGCGAGTGTGTAGCGTATTATGACGCATCCGAGCTCCAGTCGTAGTCCCTATTTCCCCAAAGTTCACAACCCTTCCCGCTAAACCAAGCATCTACGCACGGTAACACGCGACCCCCCCCGAGAGGTGACCCTTTTTACGTACGCAGACTCGACGAGACCCCGTGCAGCGGAATTTGGCCGCACTCAATTTCGAACCGAAATTGTTCCCCACTCGAAACCGTGACTCTACGCGAGACTTTACAGGGATCCACTTGACTCTACGCGTTATCGCGAAAACTCAGGCTACGGTCATCATCAAGGAGATCGGCAAACGAATTTCGAGTACTACTCTAACTCAACAAGGGCTAGGCCAACCGGGTGCCGGTGCGCCGATCTACTTGCACTCGAAATGCGTTTGCAAAGAATTAATAGCGCTTACCGCTTCGCAACCACACCAAGAACTCGCCAACTCCCGTTTCGGCCATGGCACACACACTTCAAAGAGGTTTTTTTTTTCTTTGTAAATTTCTATCCTACTCGACTGTCGCGAAATGTCGCCAAGACTCAAGTGACGAGTCCTGCAAATCGGAGCCGCAATTCGAACATGCCCCGAACATAGGCGCCATCCATAGTCAAAATTTTCCCGATCGAATTGGGGTTCTCGTTACGCAATTCTTACAATCTAGCGTATCGTTATCGTTGAATTCCGCTGTCGCGGGGTGTTGATTGGCTGGCCAGTCTCGGGTACCCCGTAGCTTGGCAGTGGCGTGGTGACGACTTCGCGAGGGTACCTGTCGTCAGTTGGGTGACGGACGGGGGGGGCTACGGCTCGCCGGCCACCAACCGGAATCTCGTCCGCCTTGGATTCCCTCGCGGCAGAGCTCTCCGTTGACGCTCTCTCCGTAGCCTCGTGCGAGGCCCTCCTTTCGTCGTGATCCGCCGCGATTGCCATCCAGTAACGTCGTTCGGATTTGCTGCCGATCCCCTGTCTGAAGCCGCATTTACTCGCCACCCAAAAAAAGAAATAAACAAAAATCCTGAAAAGTCTTATTCGCTAAACCGGCGATGGTCCCCTCTTAGAGTCTCGGATGCGTGACTGTTGTCCTGGCGCTCTTTTTCGAAATGAGCCGCGGTCTGCTCCGCGTGCTCCCTAAGTTCATGGTCCGTCTAGAGTTCGGGGAGCCGTGTGGAACGCGCAGTAAAAATGCTACGTTACAATATATATATACATATATATATATATATGTCGGCGTAAAGCCTCGGAAAGGCGGAGAGGATGTGAAGTGTTCATTTGGGCGTTGATTATTCATATTCAGCGTGACGATCCCGACACGTCTGGTATGCTCTCCAGCTAACCCGTAACTGTCGATTTCGTCCAAGCGTTGTTATAAACAAACCATTTTTTTGTTGCTAAGATTCCATCATTCAGCTATACTCATAGCTTGCTGATAACGCTTGACGCTTGATACGGTGGACCCATCGAGAGTTCAATTTCAAATGAAATATCCTTTTATTCACTAAATACATTTTAAAATGGAATTATTAAACGAGATTTGTGATACTATATATATGTATATATATATATGTATGTGTATATATATATATGTATCGTTGAATATTTTCAAGCACATTGTTATCTGACTGTTATATATTAATCGCTGCGAATACCTGTACATATAAAACAATACGAAAAATATTTTCTAAGTCAAAATAAATAAGTTTCTATCCAGATTGTATAATTTTTTTGAAAGTGACGTATGAATTACAAAAATCGCAATATTATAGCGCAGGAATTTTGCAATATTGTAGGAATTTCGCAAAATTGCAGGAATTTTGGGAATATTACAGAAACATTGCAGATATTATGCAATAAACGCGGACATAGAGACATTGCTACAACATTGCAGGAAAGTTGTGGCAACATTGCGCAATATAATCGCAACATTGCCAATATTACAAAGTTACGTTGCTGCAACGTTTTAGCAAAGTTTCAGTGCTGTAAGTGTCTTTATTATGCGCAGCTAGTTTGCGCCGATCTAGCGTCTTCGCTTTGCTGCCGATCTGCTACAACAAGTGCAGGTAGGGGTGCTTATTTTGCGGTCAAATACAGTGCGAGTCTTTCCTCGTAGAGCGTGATACTTGGTCTAATTTATACGTTGACAATACAGATGACGATTATGTTTTTACTAATTTTCTACCCACAGGGTTAGTGTCGATTATCAGGGTTCGAGGGTTGATTGAGTTTTCGAGGAGTCAATTCGACTTTTGACGCCGAGAAAGAGTTTTAATTTCCTGTCATAAGCAACTGTACCTTTTCTAATTGTAAGTCTTCTAGGTAATTTAGCCTCTATATCGAAGTATCATAAGTCAGAATTTACTGTACTAATGACTCAAATAAGCTTTCGTACACGTTCCAGGAGTCTAATTTTAAACCGTGTATTAGGTTCACGGCTGCTATACTTACTGTTGACGTTTGACTTTCACGCTCAGGGACGGAGAGCTCTCTGTCCACAGCTCTGGTTGCGTACGCAACCACTGAGCTATGAGGATCGGAACCAGCGTTTCCGCCCTCCTGCCAGTATTGCCTCGCATTTGTGACTGTAAAGTTGTAAGCAGAGTTTCTTTCTTCTCTTGTTCCTTTCATTGTATCGAGTTGCATAACAAGTAACAATCAAAGTGTTTTTCAATTATAAAGACATCGTAAACTGTTTTACAAGTGTCACTTCTTTTACTGAACCTTTCCTTTACCACAGCACGAGTTCGCGGCAACAGGTTATGGGCCCAGACACCGTAACTGTGCAATTTCGCTGCGGTGAGGTATAGCGTGGAAACCTCGAGTTGAGAGAGATTCCTTGTTCGGTAAGACCGCGTGCCGGTTGGTCTAGTAGAGGTGGCCATTATACGTTGAGAGTCGAGCCTCGTGCGTGGTAGAGTGTCGAGGTCACTGTATCGGGTAAAAATGCCTGACGATTTTTCTACAAAGAACATCACACGTTTTGACGGGTCGAACTATCAGGGGTAGAAGTTCAAAATCACGGCCGTACTAATGGCAAACGAAATCTTTGATGTAGTCGACGGGTCGAGAGTGATGCCGGGAGGTCGGACGGAAGTGAACGACGTGCTGGTGAAAGCGTGGATCAGAGATAACGCAAAGGCTACCGCCATCGTCGCTTCCGCCATAGAGGATCTGCAGCTAGAAAACATCTCAGTTTGTACAACAGCCAAGGAAAGTTGGGACAAACTAAGCCGCATTCACGAATAGAGGTCGGCGACGAACAAACTTCTCCTTACTCAACGGTTTCACGAGTATCGGATGTCCCCAACCGACTCGGTGGTACAGCACGTATCTAAAGTTCAGAACATGGCAAGACAACTGAGTGACCTATGAGAAAACGTATCAGAGTTAACCGTAATGGTTAAGATATTAGCGAGAGTAACTTCAAAGTACAGTAATCTCCAGACAGCGTGGGACAGCGTAGACCCTGAGAGACAGACGGTTGAGAACCTGCAAGAGCGACTGATAGGAGAAGCGCGGCTCGACACAGATGGAAACACAGCCAGTGTTCTAGCGGTCACAAGACAAAGCCGGTCAAAGGGAAATGCTGACACAAAGAAAAAAAAGCGACGTACCAAGAAGAACGTTGAATGTTTTCGTTGCCAGACGAAAGTTCATTACTCAAGCCAGTGTCCTCAGAAGAAAACAGAGTCCGGAAACTCCGTCGATAACTACGCAGTGATGGCAGTAGCCACGGACACGCATCGTAACCGTGAAGCCAGCAGTCGGTATGTGAAACCGACAGTCGAGCAAGTGAATTACCTGTTGAGTATCGATACGAAAGATGTGTAGTTCACCGACAGCGGCTCGTCGGCCCACATGATCTTCCGTCGGGACTGGTTTTATGACTTTCGCGCAACTAGTGGCGACAAAGTGTCGCTCGGTGACAACGGTGAATGCGCCACCACTGGCATCGGCAAAATCCTAATAGAAAGACTGGTCGATGGCGAGTGGAAACCCGCAGTCCTCGAAGACGTGTTGTTTGTACCGGGAGTGAAAAAGAATTTGTATTTCGTCGGAGCTGGCGTATCTAGAGGCTTAAGTGTACAGTTCGAAAATGACAAAGTCGAGCTGACTAGAAACTGACACCCTGAAGCAACCGGTGTGAGACAGCTGAACAAACTATACAGAATGTTTTACCGCGTACCGCGTCCGCGTGTCGAAGCAAACGTAGCCGCGTTAGACTTGAAAGTTTGGCACGAGCGCCTTGGGCATATTAACAAACGTGCCCTGTGCAATCTGGTGAAAGACAGACTAGTGGAGGGTGTCAGTGTGAAAAACTGCGAACAGTTTTTCTGTAAAGCGTGCCAGTTGGGAAAACTGCACAAGCTACCTTTCAAAAGGACTGAGAAAAAAAATAGCCAGACAGCCGGGGGAATTCGTACACAGTGATGTGAGTGGACCTATGTCAGTCCCATCCCTCACGGGGGCACAATACTTTGTGAACTTCAAGGATGATGCCACGGGCTTCCGCGTCGTGTACTTCGTTAAACACAAATCCGATGTGTTCGCGTGCTTTCAGCAGTACGAGCGGTATGTCGAAAACAAATTTAATGGTCGTATAAAGACTCTACGTGTCGATAATGGAGGTGAATACGACAATAAACTACTCCACAAGTATTTAGCGGACAGGGATATCGTAATGGAGCCAACTACAGCATATACTCCGGAGCAAAATGGGCAGTCCGAGCGGGACAATCGCACTATCGTAGAAAGTGCGCGAACCATGTTACAGGTGAAGAGTCTACCCACAGCTCTGTGGGAGGAAGCAGTTCGGACAGCCGTTTACGCGTTAAATCGATCTGGACGCTCTAGAACGGGCGGAAGCATGACTCCGTACGAACACTGGACCCGAAAGAAGCCCGATCTAACTCAGATGAGAATATTCGGTTCGCAAGCTTATGAGCTCATCCCAAAACAATTCACGACGACGTTCGACGCTCGCTCGAAGAAGGTCATTTTCTTCGGATACGAGGGAGAATCTCCTAATCATAGGTTGTATTATCCCCAGACGTGTCGTATATCTATTTCTAGAAACGTGAACTCCAACGAACGAGCGAACGGGATCGAGTCATGTGAGACGAACAAGTCAGAGGTAGAGATGCCTCTACCTGCGGTCAGTGATCTCAACGGAGACGTCGAAGAAGACGAACCAGCAGCAGTCGGTAACGCAGTAGACGAGGAAGAAACAGTTGAAAACGCAGAGGACGAGAAAGAAGCAGTTGGTAATGGAGCGGCAGTCCGTAACGCAGACGTTCAACCTGCCCTACCACAACGACAAGCTGCTGCAGCTACAAAGCCACGAAGACTGCGTGACCGGACAAGTATCCGTTTACCAAAGAGATACGAACTGCATTTTACCGAGTCTACAGTACCGACGACACTTTAAGAGGCGTTGACAGGACCACAGGCTCAGGACTGGTCGAAAGCGGTAGCAGCCGAGCTGCAAGCTCACGACAAAAACCAGACCTGGACGCAGGTACCAAGGACGCCAGACACGAAAGCGATAGACTCGAAGTGGGTCTTCAAGCTGCTGAAAGATCCGACAACCGACACACATCGCTTCAAAGCACGTTGTGTGCTAGAGGTTTCCGACAGACACGAGGTGTGGATTATCACGAGACATTCTCACCAGTCGTTCGTTACGACTTATAATAGACTATAATATAGACTATACACGAGGTCGAGAATTCCTACCCTTCGTTCGTTACGACTCTCTCCGAATGCTATTAGCGATGATAGCACAAGAAGATTTGTAGATGTTCCAGTTTGACGTCTGTACAGCTTTCCTACACGGTGTACTGGATGAAGACATCCATATGGAGGTTCCCGAGGGTTTAGCCGTATCACAAGAAGAAAGTGCTAGTAGAAGTGTTGTGTGTAAACTCAATAATTCCTTGTATGGACTTAAACAAGCACCTCGGTGCTGGAACGTGAAGTTCCGAGAGTTTCTGAAGCAATATAAACTTGAGGAAACAAGTGCAGATGAAAGTGTGTTCTTTGGGAACTATCAAGGCTTTGATCTGTATTTAGCTTTATTTGTAGAGGACGGTATTTTTGTGGCAAAATCTTTGAGGGTTCTCGAGTCAGTCGTGAAGTCTCTAAACGAGGCTTTTGATATAAGACTTGGAGATTGTAGAAATTTCGTGGGCTTGTAGATATGTAGAGATCGAACAAACAGAACGCTGTTCATCCACCAAAGTACTTATGCAAAAAATTGATTGAGAAGTTTTTCATGGAAAATGCAAAAAGTGTCTCAGTACCAGCTGACCCACATACGGTCTCATACCCAGTCGAGTCAGATGGGAAAGAGTCTTGTAAAACACCGCATCGTAAAGGTGTTGGCTCTCTAATGTTTCTCGCCGTAGTATCGCGCCCAGATATTGCTTTTGCCGTCAGTACCGTATTCAGTAACGTATTATTGCGTATCTAATCGATACTGTAGACTTAGGCATAGAATACAGAGCAAAAGACAGAGAGTCAGATTGAGTCGGCTTCTCCGATGCCGACTACGCCGGTGATATTGAGACGAGACGTTCGACTACCGGATATGCCTTCAGCATGTCAAATAGGTTAGTTATCTGGCCGTCTCAAAGACAGAGACTCGTGTCATTAAGTACAACAGAGTCAGAATATATTGCAGCCGCAACTGCCGCACAAGAAGCAGTTTGGCTTCGTAGCTTACTAAGCGGTATCGGATATCAGCGCGTAGAACCTACATTGTTATATGTGGACAACCTGAGTGTGATACACCTGGGAAAGAATTCCGAGTTCTACAAAAGAACTAAACACATTGATGTGCGATACCACTTTCTTAGAGACAAAGTGAAAGAAAGAGTCATACAATTAGTATACGTACCATCCGCAAAACAGAAAGCGGATATCCTAACCAAACCCTTAACAAAAGTACAGTTCTGCAGAATGCGAGAGAGTATGGGTATGATTGGGAAGTACGAGCGCTCAAGTGGCGAAAGTGTTCACGTTTGACTTTCGCGCTCAGGGACGGAGAACTCTCTGTCCACAGCTCGGGTTGCGCACGCAACCACTGAGCCATGAGGATTGGAACCAGCGTTTCCTCTCTCTTGCCAGTATCGCCTCGCATGTGTGACTGTAAAGTTGTAAGCAGAGTTTCTTTTTTCTCTTGTTCCTTTCGTTGTATCGAGTTGCAGAACAAGTAACAATCAAAGTGTTCTTCAATTATAAAGACATCGTGAACTGTTTTATAAGTGTCACTTCTTTTACTGAACCTTTCCTCCACCACGACACGAGTTTGCGGCAACACTTAATGCTCTAGCTTCACTTCTTGTTATTTGCTTCGAAGTCAATTCATAATCTAGTCACTGATTGTGAAACACTTCAATCCCTGGATATCCATAATTCTTGTCATACTGAATTTCTTGATCTCCAAAGTAAACCGCGGCGTACTTCTTTTCATGTTGATATCCACCTTCTTGGAATAATACACCTTGGTTTTTTCTGCATTCGTTTTTAGTTTGTTGATCTGGCAATATTCATAGAGGCTGGGAATGATTTTTTCATATAGATATGAGAATCGGCAAAGATCACAATATCATGCGCATAATAATATTCTATCGATAAGATTTCCTTTAAATGCATGACTGAGACTCCCCTTATTCCCCTTTTTACCAAAAATTCTTCCAAATCAGTAGTGAGTCAAAAAACAAAATGGTTGAAAGAGTTTCGCCTTGCAAAATGTCTTAAGTGATTTTCACCGACTCAGAGGTTTCCCATCCCCTCTTTGATCTTCATATTCGCGGACTGATTGAACTGATACTCATCGTCTGTAGCTTGTGCCATAGCCTAGAATGGCTAACTGAAACGAACGGCGCCTCCATCTTTCGTTACTCGCGCTGTGCGCGTGACGTCGCTTTTGAAACAAAAATCGTAATATACATAACTATATGGGTCATTGTGACTTCAAACTTTACCAATTCTCTCTTTGAAATGTTTACTATCGTTAGATATACTTGTAATTAATAACTATTTATTTAATGCATAATAAAAGTATATTTATATTCAACAAGATTGTGAAAAAGCGGCACAGTGCTCATTGTGCGAGTTAAACCGTCGATTCACTTTTGACCACCACGTTGCCAAACTTTAGTTGCAATATCTTAGCTGACAGTAAAGATGGCCGATATATGCAGTGTGTTTACCTAGTCTTAGATACAGAGCACGGTCGTTTACACAGGTCTGGGCACTCCGGCTGTAAAACCGTGCTCGAAAATGAAGCCGATGTTGTGAATTTTCGCCGCTAGCGCTAGTGAGGGAGAGGCCTACTTAGTACGCATGCGCGGTAACTAGAATAAATAACTTATCAAAAATACAAATCTGCAAGCCTAGCACGCAAGCGCACGGAGTAAAAGACGGCTGCCCTATATTCCTCTCTTTGTTGCACACCGGCCACGGAGATTGCAGCGCTCCGGTCTTTGGCGCACAAATTGAGAAACACAGGCTCCAAGACGGTCACGCTGCGTTATATAGGAAGGGGCTCGGACGCGTGATGAAAGTCGTCGAGCAAGCAAGCGCGAGTAACGAAAGATGAAAGTCTGTGAACAGACGTATTACTAATACACTTTTCCCTTAGGTTTCCGGATGTTTAACTGAACTATTGATTTGGGGGTGAAAATATTGACCAGATATTATCTGGTTTTCCAAAAACCCGCGTAGCACTTTCAGGTAAAAGTGAATTTGATTCGCACCAGTTATTTATTCTCCTATTCAGTATGCCTGGGAAAACTTTGGCTAAACAGTCGATCACCGCTATCGGCATGTAACTCGAGGGCTCAGATCTATCGCCTTTGTTTTTGTATAGAATTTTCACAGTAATATTTGACCATATCGCAGGCGTATACTCTTGCTCGAGTATTTTATTAAACAAGACGTTTGTTAAAAGCCTCCAATTTTTAGGCAAATTTTCAAGGAAGTCGTTAGTAATACTATTTTCTCCGGGCGCTTTACCGCTCTTGCACTTACTTCCACTCAAAGGTTCGCTTACCTCCATTATTGCGATCGGTGATTCACGCTCCAGAACTTCTCGTATCGTAAAATAATCGTAATTATATTCTAACTCTAATGCCGGGTTCACATAAACGCGGTGGCGCACTGCGCGGTCGAGCGTAACTATTCAAAATGCTTGAAATCTGCTCCGCGCATTGTCGCGGTCGCTCCGCCATAAATAGAGTCTATTTATATTTTCAGTGGAGCGGAGCCAGTGGTTCGGCGGAGTGGGAATCGGACCTCTCTTTCTACCTGTTTTTATTGGTTAGGTGTGGTTAGGCGGAGTTATCCTGTGCCGGTTGCTTTGTTTGTGATTATATCTGATTAAATTAAAGTAATAAGCAAAGGGACTATGGTAAGTACAAGATTTCAAAAATAATACTTCTTCATATTTGAAATAATAAGAATTTATAATATTCAATAGTTTTTTCGCGATATATTCATATAATGCCTCATATATACGAAATTAACTCAATGAATTTCGTTAAAAAGTTGTTTTCATCTGTTGTTACACCTGTTGTTTGTCCGTACAGCTACATATAAAAATTGGTCATAGAATAATATGTACATACATAAATGTTATATGATTGCAGGAGTATATGACTTGTAAGTTTTGCTCCGACCGAGTGGAAGCAGACGAAACAGAGTTTCATAGGTGTTTTCTTGGGCAAATGGACGATGTTCGTGTTGACGAGAACGGAGTATTGTTCTTAGGTAAAATTAGTTCAGTTACATTTGAACATCAGACAATAGTTTCAAGTATACGTTAATATACACAATGATATTCCTTTCAGTTGAAACGTGTAACGAAGAAGCTGGATCTATTCCACAAATCGGCTTCGATGAGCTGCTGATTGCTGAAGTGCAAAAGTATCCACCATTGTACGACCACCGTCTAGAAATTGATCAGCGAAGTCGTTTAAAGCGTGATAGTTGTTGGCAGAAAATATTCGATAGCCCAAGAGGTAATATGTATTGTGTGCACATGTGAAGAAAAAATACTCTATATCACCATAATATAGGTCGGATCCCCTTGAAAGAATTACCAAAGAAGTGGAAAAATGAACGTGACAAATATATAAAAACCAAGAAAGAGATCCATAAATATGTACCCAGTGGGTCAGCTTCTCAGAAGAAAAATCCACCAAAGTATAAAAATTATGCCCTAATGCAGTTCTTGGATGACTCGCTAGAAAATAGACAGTTAGTATCAGTTGCTTTGTACATTGCGTACAGAATTCAATATAAAATATGTTACACATTCTCAGGACAACATCGAACTTGAACTTTTCTGCATCATCTTCGCAAAGCGCAGATAACTAGAATGACCAGAATGATGAGTATGATGTCTTGGATCTCCCACCGAGCAGCCCCAGTACTAGCAGTGTTGATCAATCTTGTTCAAATGATGGATTACGAAATAAAAGAATTACAGAATCAACTTTAATTACTATTCAATGAGTATATGTACTATGTAATGACACATGTGTACTGTGTTTTTGTGTAGGAAGAAGCAATAAGTTGTCCAATATTGAAAAGGCCTTGTTGGAAGCAATTTGGCAGCCAATACAAATGCCACGACCATCTACAGGCCCTCGTACACCACCAGCAGTCAACGAAGTAGATGCATTCTGCTCAAGATTGGCAGCTAGTTTGAAAAGACTGAATTCTTGTGATCGTGCACAAGCCGAAATAGAAATGCTGCAAGTGCTATTTCGTTGGGAATATGGCACAAAATGAGTATTTGGAAAACCCACATATTATTAAATAAATACAAAGATTTTATTTTGAATGTACTATAAATTTACAAATTTTATTACAAACTCACAAATATAAAAGACTATTTATTACAATTCGATCGATACATTATATAATTTTTTTTTCAAATATTTGTTCCACCTTGTATACGGGGTACTACCCCTTTTGACAATCTCCTCGCCTGCCTTTTTTTCCAATTCCTTCCTTCTTGAATTTGCACGAGGGCATAGGGAAACTCCGGAAAACCTGGCCGATACAGTCGGCTATATTTTTACAGAGTTTTAGGTGTACTACTATCCACCAAAAATTCAAAAAATTTTCCTGATAATATAATTTTAGGCAATAATTAGCAATAATTTGAATATACAATTTGTAGAGTTGTGGCTAATACACAATTAAAATTAAACGTATCTGTTCATTTACAGGTGATTGCTTTCAAACTTTTTTTGCGAACGAAAGAATTTTTTGCATTTCATCGATTAACCAAATTCCGACATTATCAGATCTCAAATGTCGTCATTGAGCATACCTCGATCCTCCCTGATACAAGTATCCTTGAAAATCATTGTTTTGTGCTAGAGCCTACTGCCACTCAACAGCACCTTCATTGTTGAAGAAATCAGTAAATGTCTCTCGCACTATACTTGCATTTTGGCTGTACCTGTTGCTTCCTGTTCGACGGAGTTTAGCTATTCCCATAGCACATGGGACTTCAGCTCGCCATTGACCATCATTGATGTGACCAGTTGACGATATGCTATCTGCGAAAACAGGTGGACAATATGTTCTTTTCATGGCAGGTGTGGAATCTTCATCCTTCTTTAACCAATTGTGGAGACAGACAGATGCTTTTATTATTCCCTCTATAGTTTCAGTTGAAGCAAGTATAGGCCTCTGAAATATTTTCCACCTTGCAACCATAATACCAAATACGTTCTCAATTACTCTTCGTGCTCTGCTTAGTCGGTAATTGAATATCCGCCGTTCAGGGGTCAAACTAGCCCTAGGATATCGTCACAACATATATGTTGTCAATGAAAAAACTTCATCTGCTACCGTGACGTAAGGCAATGCTTCCCTAACTGATGAAAGTGTGGGTAGAGACAATGAGAGTAGTTCGTTTTTAAAGGCTTTTCCTATATTCGATTTTCGAAAAACTCCACCATCACTCTGTCTACCCTGAGCCCCTATGTCAACAAGGGTGAACCAATAAATAGCATCACACATTGCCATGAGCATTAGGCTGTGATTGCCTTTATAGTTGTAATAGGTGGACCCCGAATTTGGTCTAGCCTGCAACAATTATGGAAGATGCGAGATCAATATAAATGAGTGGTATTGAGTCTATGATGATTGTTTTGTCTTACCTCAATGTTAACGTGTTTTCCATCTATGGCCCCAATACACTTTGGGAAATTCCATATATCTTTGAATTGTTCTGCTATATTTAGCCAATTATGTGCAGATGGTTGAAACAACACTTTATCTTTCAAAGTTGTCCATAAAACCTCACAAGTGTCGGATATTATTCCTGTGACTGTTGATTTTCCTATACGGAAAGCATAACTCAAGAAAACCATGCTATCGCCGGAAGCTAAATATCTGAAAATTGGGATCTAACATTACAATGAGCGTAAATGCTAGAAAGTATTAATGAAGTAATAAGGGCTCTTGATACTAGAAATGATAGTAAGTTATTGAATAACAGCGATAAAATACCTGAGAGTCAGGGCCAACCTGGTCGAAGCTGTAATAGGTTCTCGAACCACATGAGATTTTGTTATGCGGGGACTCACTAACTGAAGGAGAGTATCAAACTGTTCTGGTTGCATTCTCAAGTAATTTGTGTACTTTTCTGTATCTTTCAACCTCAGTTCCAGAATCAGCTAATCTGCTCCTCGATTTTTGCGGGTTTCAGGTAGAAATATATCCCGGACCCACTGGTTCCTAGGATTATTCCGGCGTGTTGTTTTTCTCGCACGAAGGTATAAGTAATATAACATAAGTAGTTTTTTTCGTCGTTCGCAGCTGTACAGTACTGTACACGTACAATTGTCGTTGATATTCGTAATCTGAATTCATGATTTACAGATGCGACAGCATCTCGACGGCAAAAAAATTGAAAAAAATTAAAAAATTAATAATGTCTATACCGCATTCTTATTACTCGTTTATATTTCGGAGCACGTTTTCCGCTGTGGCATGTTTAGACACTTCCATTCAAGTTAGGTTATGTTACGTGTTGTTTTCTGAATGCACCACCTTGGTACTCCGCTCGACCGCGCACCGTGTCACCGCGTCTATGTGAACCCACCAAAGACATCATCATAATAATTTTAATAGAAATCAGGCCAGGAATCACGTTTCATCATAGTTAAGCTTCTACTGTATTTTTTTCTTATTTGATTTATTGCAGACCACAAATGTTTGCAGTTCCTTGCATTTAAAATGTTCAAGATGATCTTATTTTTGAAGACATCCTTTGAATTTTTCACTTTTTCTTGACAAAATTTTTTCGATTCTGAGTAATAATGTTAGGACGGATTTTGGAAATGATTTTTCTCACACACTTTGAGCAACTTACGTACTTCAAGCTTCTCTATATTGCAATCCTTATCGGCCTATGGTTTGTACTTTTATCAATTACAGCCACTGGCCATTCCTGAGCGTTGAGTGGCTTCTCTGATATTATTTCTCACAGGTCGCATAACTTGTCAATGCTCAGGGCTTGCATGTTTAGAATTGGCAAAAGCTTAATTGTATCGCAAAAAGACTTGTTCCTATGAGAACTCCAGTTAATATCTATAGGAAGTTGTTGTTTGTTAATGACATTTTATATAAAAATCATCGGGAAATGATCACTGCCCGTAATAGTATGTGAAACTTGAAAATCTAAAATCATATCGAAAGCTAGAATATTACCCCAAACTCAGTCTATAACTGACCTACCGACACTGCTTACAAATGTGTATTGCCTCAGAAAAACACCTTTTATCCTTTCAACAAACAAGAACAATCCTTAATCATTAATTGAAATATCAGCCTCCCCCTTTTATTTAGACCCAGATCCAGCGACTCTTGTAACACATTCATTGCCGCATATCTCCAATCTTTCTTATATCGATAGTAGCGCACTACATCTCTTCTGGGGGATTCATGTGTATATATGTATATTTATACATGAACGGTATGGAAAAGGTACGAATTACACGATTTGGAATCGTTAATGAACGGTGGAGCCGGTAATAATATTTATGAGTAAGTCCACCAACTCTGGAAGTCGGATCCGATCTCACCCCATCAGATCTTCTCAAAATTTTTGAGGTGAAAGTCCTCATCGAACAACAATATACAACATATTACAGATTTCTCCCCCTTTTTTTTCGAAGATATTGTGTGGGGTATTCCATAGTTTTTTAATTCTTGTTTTATTTAATTTTTTTGCAATTGCTTTCCACTATAAAATTTTTTTTTAAAAATAGGATTTATGTGTAAAAAATACTGGCTTTCCAAAAAAAAATTTGGCCTTTGTGCATGCGAGAAGATCTGAAAATTGAGCATGTAACCTGAAAACCTGTTCTTTTTGCCATTGCCCAAATTTTGAAAATTTTGTGAATATTTTTTTCGAAAAACCGAAATTTTTTTTCAATTAGTTACGTCATTTTCAAAATGGGTTCTCCATAAACGGACGAAAAATCAATAAAGAAGATAAATTGAAGAAAATTTCAAATTCATTCAATATATTTTGGATTATATAATTGGATTGGAAAACTTTGAGTTATTAAAGATGATGGGGAAGTAGACATCGTTTTTATTGAAATCAAACTTGCGTTATTGGAAACAGGTAAGAAAAAGTGCAGTGGTTGAGTCCCTCTGGCCGTTCTTGGTAAAGAATTGGAGCTAATTCTAGCTAATCTTTTTACTAAACTTAAATGCTCGAGTTTCTCAATCAAAAACGGTTCTCAATGACTGTACTTGTTTGCATTTTTTTTCATTGATTCAGGTTTAATCGCAATCAAAGCAGAGTATACTTGCCGATCATCTTCAATAATTCAAGTTTTTTAATCTAATTTTACTAATAATCTACTTTTTACATTATAGCGTAAAATATATTAAATTAATTCGAAATTTTCTTTGATTTATGTTCTTTTATTCATTTCTTGCGTGAAAAAGGAAAAGATAGGAAAAAGAATAATTATTGAATGCACAAAATGAATAAAAATTTTTCTTCAAATTTTTTTTCATCAATTCATTTCTCGTGTGTTTATGGAGAATCCATCTCGAGAATGACGGAGATGACGTAAAAGTTTTCTAGCTTTTCGAGAAAAATATGGACAAAGTTCTAAAAATTTAGGCAACGGTGTTACGTCCCAGCCGATAATTGCGGCGATACCCCCTCTGTACCGTAACTTGCCGACGTGCAATTACCGTAAGAGAGCTCACATGAAAGAAAGCGCGATCAGACCGCATATTAGAAGATAACTGGAATAAACAAGGTACGAAGAAATAGTGAGAAACAAATTGACGTGTGCTGCCTTTAAGGTTAGGAGTCAAGCGGTGAGACGTAAGAGGAACTCTGCGCACCCTAAATAACAGACAGCGACATCTCTGGGGAAGCTAAAGAACTCAAATCAATACCCCAAGTCGATAACAGAGAAACCAATATGTCCAGCACTCCCACACGAGGGGCCTTACCGACCAGAGGTTGGCCGCCGAAAAGCATTCAATCGGCAAGTCAATCGGCACGTGAGAGATCTGGCTCCAGCGGATCAATAGGCCGATTTATCTCTCCAAACCCCCAAAACGCGAAGCGAAAAAGAGAAGTAAGAGAAGAGATCGAGCCAGACACCAGCCCCAACGACACGCCGTCAAAGAAAATTTTCGCAGCTGCCCAACCAGAAGGAACAGTACCCTCAGCTGCAGAGTGCGACCCTTCTACACAACACACTGGTAAAGCAGAAAATCCAGATATCGTGGAAAAGCTTCTTGCTGAATTCAACAATATGCGAGACGGAAATAAACAGCAATGCAACAATATGAGAGAGGAAAATAAGCAGCAATACAACAGCATGACCGCTCAGCTGGCTACGGTCGCCGAGAAGCACGAAAGCAATTTCGAAGATCTCAAACGAAAACTGCGAATGTGCAAAGAAGAAACGACTCAGGAAATTCAAAAGCTGCAAAACCAGATCATGGCAATTGAAAAAAAATACGCAGAAAAAGTGGCGGCTTTGACGGAGAGCATACAAGAAATGAAAAAAGATTGAGCGATTCTGAAAAAGCTCAAAAAAGCACAGGGGCAGCGGAAAGATCCAGCAGGCTGCTCAGTAAAATCGAAGCCCTAGAAAAAGACACGAGGAAGAATAACGTCATTCTTATAGGATAAGAATTTCAGCGGGATAATATTAAAGGGGAAGTAGATTCGTTCTTCCAGAAAGAGTTCAACGTGCAAAACAAATTGCTCGAACCCAGAATAATCTCAAACAGGAATAATAAGAATATGATTAGAATCAAATTAGATTGCTGGGACATAAAACAAGAAATTTTTACTCAGAAGAAAAAGCTGAAGGGCAGAGAAGTTTTCATCGACCATGACCTGACGTTCAAAGAGAGACAAGTCGCAAAGAATTTGAGAGACCTCAGCAAGCAGCGAAGATTTGAAGGGCACACCGTCAAGATTAGCTATTAGAAGCTCATCATTGATAGAGCAGTGTACCATTGGAATAAGAAGAAAAAAGGCCTAAAAAAAACCAAACTGCGAAACTGAGGATCCTGCAACCAACACGAGCACCTCAACTTCAACGCAAGTTTCAAAAAACTGCACAGAAGGTCCAGGGACAGCGGCATAATTTTTTGGAACGTGCACTAGGGGTGGACTAGCAGTGCTGGTGAGGAAAACAATGCAAACCGAGGTCATCGACATGAGTCCGTGGTGGCTGTTTGTGTGGACGGTAGTGAGAGAAACTGTGCTCACAGTTAGAGTTATATACTTTCGCCCTGGGTTCGAGTTTAAGCATATCTTGGAAACTATTCCAAATCGCGGTTGGGGAAGTGGAGGAAAAGGTAGGCGATGGGACAGTCATTATCGGAGGTGAGTTTAAAGCGAGAGTGGGTGAGTCTGACGCACTCCCTGGGGAGATTTTTGTTAATGCCTGTTTGTATGGTACGCTGAGAAATTGTGATGAAACAGTGAATGCGAGGAGCCCGCCGCTCTCAGAATTTATGCAGACTAACGGATATGTCCTAGTAAACGGCAGATCGCCGGGTGACCGCCCGGCGAGACCTACCTATTACTGTAAAAATGGAAGAAGTGTGATAGACCTGGTCTTTGTAAAGGCATCCAGCCTTAGCGAAATTGAAGATTTTGAGATAGAAACAGAAGCAGGCCTATTGGACCATCTTTCAGTTGAATTAGAGTTATGCGCAATTGGGGCTGAGATAGAGGAAAATTATGGCAGTAAACTTGGAGACACTAACAGGGGGACAAGATTAATATGGGCAAGTGAGCTATTGTAGCTATACCAAAGCTAAATGAGTCGAGCAAATTCATTACCGGAAATCACGCTGGCAGAAACGGCGGAGCAAGTATACGAAAATTTAGTACAAAGCATGAAACAATCTGCTCAGTTTGCGGGAATGACAAAAATTGTTGGTAGCACGAGGGACCCGTTTTTGAGGCCCTTCAGAAAGCCCTGGTTCGAGGACGAGTGTAAAGATACCAAATCACTGTTGAGTAAGGCCACAGCAGACTGTGTCCGAGACCACGCAAATGCACAAAAAAAGGCTTATATATGTAGAAGAGAAGAAAAAATTTAGAGCATCAGTCGCGAGAAAAAAAAATATATATAACGACACCATTAGAGAAAGCTTTGCAGGCCTCAAACGACCTCAAGATTTTTGAAAGGCTGTTAGAAAATTTAAAGTGAACAATAAAAATGAAGCGACTCTCCCGGTTGACAGATGGAATGAATTTTATGAAAACGTATACACTCCCAGAGCAACGGACGCGACCCCTTTACTCTCTGAACCTGAAGGTATTTACATCCAAATGTTAGATGAGCAAATTACGTTACCGGAATCGCAAAAGACGCTTGAAAAGTGCATGAATGGAAAAGTCGCTGGGCCGGACCAAATTATCAATGAATTCTATAAGTTACTGCCGATTAACGAACGCCTGTACCTCTTGAAACTCTGTAATCTTGTTTTAGAGCGAGAGAGTGTCCCAAGCAGGTGGGTAAAGGTATTACTCACAATGATTTTCAAGAAGGGGGACAAAGACGACCCGTCAAATTATCGCGGAATAGCACTGGTAAACAATGTAACAAAGATTTTCACACAGATACTGAAAGAAAGATTAGAACAATACGTAGAGACGAGAGGACTTCTTCCGGAAGCGCAGATGGGCTTTAGGAAGGGCCGCGGTTGCACGGAGTGCATGTTCACACTAATTTTAGCGATCCAGCTACAACTGCGACTGGGAAAAAGAGAGGTCTACGCGATTTTTGTGGATTTCAAGAGAGCCTTTGATTCGATACCGCAAGAGAAACTATGGGCGAAACTGTACAGACTCGGAATTAGCACTAAGATGACAAAAATAATCAAATCTCTTTACGACCAAGCGACAATACAGGTGAGGAGTCGAAATGCTTTTTCAAACGAATTTGCAGTTACGGAAGGAGTCCTCCAAGGTGAGTCTCTCATTCCTCTGTTATTCCTTCTATACATAGCCGACTTCGAGAATTTCTTCAGACAAAGGGGTCTAGAGGGACTCAACATCGACGGAATCCACGATATCGTGATGCTGCTGTATACCGACGATACGGTTATACTAGCCCAGAGTCAGACAGACTTAGCGAAAAAGCTCAGGGTGCTAGGAGAGTATTGCGCAGAAAACGGGCTCACGGTAAACTCGATTAAAACCAGTATAATAATATTTAAAAATGGGGGCCATCCGAAGGCATTAGATCCTAAGTATACGCGACATATGGATAAGAACATCGAGACTGTAACTACGTACAACTACCTGGGAATCCCGCTATCGAGCTCGTCGCTCGGACAACTCGGAGCAGTGAATGCCATAAACAAAGCAAAAATTTCATCCGTAGCGGCTCTCGCAATCCTAGCAAGAGCAAAAAGTGACTACTGGAAATCGTTTAAACACTTGTACGACAGTTTGATCTCTTCTACTCTATTGCACGGGGTGCCAGTTTGGGGTCTAAGATATCTAGATCAAATCAAGAAAGCGCAAACAGGGTTTTTCAAATATTTACTGTACCTACCGAGTAACACCCCGAACTGGGCACTGAGGTTGGAGATGGGTACGATGCAAATAGCGTACTGTGCAATGATTAGGATATGAAATTGGTTTATGAAAATACTCGAAATGCCGGAAAATATCTTGCCAAAGTTATGTATGTTAAGACTGATAAGCCTGGCCGAACGTGTAAACGGACCGTACGAACTGAATTGGGCCTCCCAATTCAGGGAGTTCTCAAGTGAAACGAACTGTCTAGACTTGTGGGGAACGCGTGACCCACAAGCCTGGGCGAACAGACCTACCGAAGTCTTCCAGAGATACGGAGAAATTCTGAGAGGGGCGGACCTTCCAAGAGCGCTTGAATCTAATGCGTGTCAGCTGAAAATCCCGAAGAATCTTGAGCTTGCACCTGCGAAATACTTGACTCTAAAGTTAAGCCTACCGGCAAAAAGAATTATCGCCCAACTGCGCCTGGCAAACCAGTACAATTCTAGGATCGCGTACGAGAGATGCGCCGGAAAGTTAGACCCGCACCAAATATGTATGAACTGTAACATGCAAAAGGAAGAAACCCTGATTCATTTTATCTGCGATCGCCCTCTGTACAGCGTGTTCAGGTCGTACTATCTCGGACAATTACTCCTCGACGGCGAGTGAAACCTAGCGCTACAATCACTGCTAAGTTCGCAAGATGTAAGAACGCTCATAATTTTTAAATACGTGAAAAATGCCCTCGCACTTCGAGCCTTTTCGTTGAATGAATAAATTTGTTGAATCATCTAATATAAATAACCATACGAAAAAGTATACCAGTTGTACCCCTCTTGCTATGAGAGACCTAGTGTCCTCTCTATGAGCAATAAACTATATATCTATCTATCTATCTAAGAGAGCTCACATGCACATACTATAGACTTAAGATCCATATTGATCGCGATTCCGTTACGATCTTAGTGTACAATGGTTTTGCATCAACAATTTGCATGCAATATACCGTCCGTTATCTCGCAACCAAGTTTACATCCGCATAACGCTATGCAGTATATATGTATATATATTGTTACAAAGGGCGAAATCACCCGTTTTGTCCCCTTTTAAATGATCTAGTAGTCATCATAGATAAAAGACGTTTATAAACCTCTTATGTCTTTAAAAAGAATAAGGTTGCTGCGTCAACCGACATTATTGTAAAAACAGTCAGTCTCTAGACTTTAAAAAGAGAGCTTGTGTCCAAATACATCTATTTTCTTTCTAAAATATTCCTCGTTCGTGAGACTTCTTTGGCTCGGCGTTCGCTTAAATCGCACAGAGAACTCTTTGATTCTCTTAGACCTTCCGTAATTTCCCCCGTTGTTACAATATATTAATTATCATTTTTCATCTTTACATTTTCAATTTCCACTTACACATACAGACCGCAGGGTCTACAATCGAAATTCACAACTCAGGTTCATAAACCTCACTGACCGAAAGCAAAAAATGTAAGAAAAGAAAAGATAAACTGTTCGTAAGGTATCATTCTCAGAACTCAGAAAAGCATTGTTGCAAGTATCTTGTCAGCACTGCACCGTTTCGCCTTTCCAAGCCCGATCGTCTTACACTGACCTAGCTTAAGACAAATCAGAAGTCTTTCCAAAACTTCCATCTTTGAAATGAAACTGATGCAACATAGAATTATCTTTAGACGCCAGAAAATACAAAATTAAATTGAACATCAAAGAACGCAGAACAAATTATGACTTCAGACCATTAAGAACTAATTCAAGATCCAGATCACAAAGAACCAAACCAGACTCCAGACAATTCAGAACTCTTCGAGGTCAAGAACAGATCATTCTAAATCACTGAACACTATATTTAAAACCTCCGAATTTTAGTATAACTAATTGTAAATAAGTAAAGAACATCATTGTGAAATCAAATCTCCAAATCAATCAGAACAAAATGTGTATTTAAATTAAAGTGTTGTGTACAAATAGTTATTTCAATAATGCATAGTGATAGTTGGTACGACCCACAACATAATTTCAGATTGAGGCAAGTTGAATGAGAAATATGTACGAGCAGATCATCGAAGCTCGTGAATCTGAACATCATAAGGTTTGTGCCAGCTTGAGCCGAAAATCACGCAGTAAATCAAAGACTTCTCACGACGTTCTTCCCAAAACGTAACAATGGCAAAAAAACAGCTTTTCAGACTTTGAGCTTAATATTCAGAGTTTTTCGCAAGTATAAACGCAAAAAAAAAATCTCGCAAAGTTGAGCATTTTTCACACGAAAAACTTATTTGAAAAAAAAAATTTTATTGTGAAAAAAAATGAATAAAATGTTACGTTCTCCAGACTTTAGATTCTTTTCCCACACTTCTACAACAATCTTATACCCCGTATCCACTTTTTATCACCTCACTGTCTCAGTTCCCATAACACGTCAGCAGAATTTTGCCTCTGCCTTTTTGCTGTCCTCTCGTTGCACTCTCCATGTCTCTGAGAATCAATCTATTGTACACGCAAACATTCATCTCCTCAATACAACTTCCTCTCATTTCCTCTGATTCTTCGTACGTGCGAGTAGTCAACGGGTTACAAACCCGAAATAGGCCGTCATAACATCACGGCTGGGTGTGGATGTGGTCAACGACAGTCGCTCATCGTGATCACTATCATCCACCCCGTAAGAAAAACAAGAATTGAAAAACTCTATAGAATACTCTGTACACTAATTCCTAAAACAAAAGTGGAAAAAATCTGAAAAAATTTGAGATACTGTTTTTGGGAAGAACGTCAGCGAACGATCTTATATTTCCTGCTTGATTCTGATTAAATTTATGTTCCCAAACCTTTCCATTTCAATGTGTGCGAACTCTAGTATTTGATTCGTTCAGGTTTCTGGTATAGCTCTCCGCTTATTTTGGGCTGTGAAAACTATCATTATGCGTAATTGAAATAATTCTCTTCACACAAACACTTTAATTTAAAAACGGCATTAATTAACAAATAACAAGTTCTTCTTGATCTATTCTCAGCGTTAGGTTTCAACAATGCCTTATTCGCTCGTAAGGTTGTTTAATTACGGTTCAAATAGCAATACTTGAGTCCGGTATTGATGAATCTAAGAGTTTGATTTAGTTTACTTGGTTTATTATTCTAATTTGGTAGGTGATTATTGGATGTTAATTTACGTTCTTTACTCTTCAAAGTTAAATTGTATTCTGCTCTCTGGTTCTTAAAATTTCTGAAAAGATGGAAGCAGGAGGAGTTTGAGAAGGAGCTCTTCATTGATGAGCTAGGCTCTTAGGTAAGTCAGCACAAGACGATTGGTCTGTGAGGGCCAATCGGTTAGTGCCGACAGGACGTTTTGTCTATTCGTGTCTGAGGAATAGAGGATGTTAAGGAATGATAACGAACTTCTTGTCTCACGCTCTGCACTTTTCAGAATTCAGGATTACCTTTTTGTCTCATTGACTAGAATCTGCTGCAAAAGTTTACTTATCCGAATCTGAGATTACGCATCCTGTATAAAGTCAAGTGTTGAAAAAAATATGCAGTTCAAATGTGAATATACATGTTATATATACTACTTAGTAGTGTTGTACACTTATGATGATAACTGTGTGGATCGATGTAGATCTGAGAACTTATGGTATGACTTTTTGTTCAAAATTGATCGAATCGTCGTTGATTGCCGCGCGACGGCTTTGCTCTTCAAGGACTTGCGCGAGGGCAGCACCTCCCGGGACTCGCTGGGAAGCGCGAGCCGGGCCTCGTGTGTTTGGCATGGGCATTTGGCATTATTCCTATTTGTGCACTCATTATTAATGCAACAATCATAAATTCAGTGTAGGAACCACTCACATCGTTGTAGCATTAATTGTAGCAATTATTGTACGAGCAACGAGCACCACCACTCATTCTCATCTCGTGTACGCAAGCCACACCACGAGCATAACGGTTTTCCTCAGTGGCAACTCATACTCAGCCGCAGCACGCATTCATATAATCGTACTGGGCTTCTCATCATTTGTGCAACTCATACAACATTAAATCACTCAATCCCGCATCAAACATCTGTAACCTCATCTGTGACTATTTAGTGAAATAAAGACATTGACATTCGACACGTTCGTTCAACGACATTTTTTCCCTCCATTCGTCATCCACGATGTCACTCACACCATCAGCCATACAGTCCATGTATACATAGCCATACCATCACAAAGCCATTTCAAAACACTGTGTATGACGCTGTTATGGTAATTGCACGTCAGTAAATAGTGGTGCGGGGAGGGCGCAGTCACGATTACCGGCGCGGACGTAACACAGGAATTTAAGATCAAAAAATTGCGAGAAGATCTAAGGGGGTGAAGCCGGATACGACGACTAGAATTGAGGGACTTGCTCATATATATAAACAAACTGTATGAGAACTATACGGGTTATACGATTGTAAATAGTCAAAAAACGGCGGATGGTCGGTAATAATATATGTTGGGACGGTATGAAGAATATACAGATTAGTCAATCGGACATACTACAAGTTCAGTAGGTAGGTGAGGCTTGATATTAGCGGAAGGCCGGACCCATGAGTTTAAGGCTTACGTAGATATAAGTATGTTGCTAGCATATATCTATGAGTACTTTCAATCTATGCGATAACGATCGATACCGTTATCGGGACGAGTCTAGGCTAGAACCAGACGGTTGTTACCGAGTTCGGTGGTAACCATGGTCTTACATACAGGTCTGTAAAATCTACCAAAATTTGCGTAGTGGTGGTAGGCCGCTTACGGGCGAAAAATTTGTTGGAAAAGCCGAGTGTTTTCGGCCTCAAGAAATAAAATTAAAATCTGTATAGCTTGATAAGATCCTTAAAAAAAAAAATTGTTTTGTTTTTAATTTGAAGTTTTAACCATGATACAATTTTGGTACAATTATGGAACTATTATTTTTTCGAACCTTATCCATTCACCTACAACACCATGATATTTCAAAATTTTTAAAAATGGTATGCCATAGTAGAAAAAAATAAAAACCACTTCTCGGCCAATATGATGAATTTATTTATATGTTTTGAGCTTTAACTTTGTTATTTTAACGCCTATTCATAGAATTAATTATTTCATACTCAAAACAATAACAGTAATTTTTTTACCAAAGTCAAAACTTACAACAGATAAATATCAATAATCTGTAAATAGTTTTAAAAAATATTTCTAGGAACTACTTTCAATTATAAAATTCGATTATTTATATATTTTTACTAACTTGTAACATAGATATAATTAACAATTATCGATTTTGAGTTATTACTAAGAAATGTTTGCAAGAAATTCAACTTTTCAAAAATTTTGAAACGTCAATGCAATAAGATGTCTCAATCTAAGAAAGTAAATGAAAAATGTTGCTGTTCACAACCACCTTGTGAAAACCAATAAACACGCAAACTCATGCGCCCAAGCGTCAACCACTTTCCAGTCGCGCGCCACAGCGGACAGTACCCACTACGTCGCGCGCGCCGCTAACGCCACCCACACAGCCACGCGCGTCCCGCAATCGGCTCGCGTGGTTTCCCGCTGTCAAAGTGAAGCCGCGGCTGCGATATGAGACCAACGATACCACCCATCGTCAGGACAACTTCGGTCTCACCGACGTTGAGCCAAAACTGCACACAAGGTTTACCATCACGTTGCACCTCCTACACATTGGACGCTACTTTCACTCGACAGCACGCATGTTTTTTTGGATTACTGCATCACGGGATCATCCACTCTGGTACCAGCCAGCTCAACCAAAGGGACAGGCTTCTATAATCCTCCATCTCCTTGGGTACTACACCCCTTGGACTTGTCTTCAAGGCCTCTGACCAGGCCACCCAGCATACTGCTCTCTCTCTGAGACGTCCAACGAGCCAGAATAACTTCGCCGAGATTCAACCGCACCATCCCAGCGGCTTTGTCTCCGTTCGTGGCGTCACCACCCACTTACACTACGGTAGCGACTCAGACAACACAGTCGGATAGTGAGTGGGAATCGTCACAACCAATGACCAGACCTGAGAATCGCCGTCCTCCTGCACCGCCTAGTTCACCGGAGAGCCACTACACGCCGCCACCAAGCACCACACCTATCAGTCGCTCCTCCTCTTCACTTCAGCCTTTACCGCGATACCATAGGACCACGACAACCCCTTCCATCACGTGGAAACCAAACATGAAATAACTTGTACATCTGTAAATTAAATGAATAAATAAGGTATATTATAAACAACTTCAAATCTCATCCTTGACTTCAGAGTGATCACACCTTCCAAGCGGCTCGGTCAAAAAAGCTAGCAACAACTAGCATACAGTTGCATTTGCTCTGAATTGTTGAAAAATAGCTTCTGGCACTCCTACACGCTTATTAACAGATCAAGACATTTATGAGTTTTCTATCACGTTTCATTTTGATTTTTCCACTGGAGATATTGTCTGTGGTAATTGTCGATTGAAGTTGTATAAAAAAAGGAAAATTAATTCTGTTGCGAGTGGACAGTGTTTTGTAGATCAATCAAAATCTGCTGTTAGTGAAATATTCGAAAAAACAGAGTCCATCTTGTCACAGATAACATTATCTCAATCAAGTTTGGATGATCCGTCTTTGAGAGCGAACGTCATATCTACAGACAACAGTGCAAAGTATATTGAAGTGCCAATCAAAAGAACTATTTCAACTCCTAAGTGCTGTTATCTTTGTCATGGTACTGATGATTCAACAATGATTCCTTAATACGCTCGCATGCAATCATTCATTAAACGGCGAGTTTACATTAAAGATGGAAATCGATGCTGTTGGAGTTATGCAATAAATAAACATTTTTATTGAGAATGAAATTTTATTCTAATTGGACAACAATTCTATCTTCAGAGATAAATAATATGATGAAAAACTTCGTTGTTGGATGTGATTCTACATTACTAAACAAAATTGACAATTATCATGTGTCAGATGAGAAACTTCATGTTTTGACGGACTTGCCATGGAAAACGTAATTGAGTTGCGGAACTTGCTATCAACAATGAGAGACACTGACGCTTGAATAACTCAACATTGACAATTGTTAATTATATTTATGTTTCAGGTTGGTAAAAATATATAAATAATCGAAATTTGTAATGAAAAGTTGTTCCTAGAAATATTTGTTAAAATTACTTACTGATTATTAATATTTAACTGTTGTGATTTTTGACTTTGGCAAAGAAATAATTGATATTGTTTTGAGTATGAAATAATTAATTCTATGAATAGGCGTTAAAATAACAAAGTGAAAGCTCAAAACATAAAAATAAATTCATTATTTTGGCCGAGAAGTGGTTTTTATTTTTTTCTACTATGGCATACCATTTTCAAAAATTTTGAAATATCGTAGTGTTGTAGGTAAATGGATAAGGTTTGAAAAAGTAATAGTTTCATAACTGTGCCAAAATTGTATCATGGTTAAAATTTGTAATTACAAACAAAACAATTTTTTTTAAGGATCTTGTCAAGCTATAAGGTTTTTAATTTTTTTTCTAGCAGCTATTATCAGTACACAAGACATATTAAAAATTTAGATGAATCGGTTCAGTCAATCCTCAGAAAAAAGATTTTTTTCTATTTTTTTGCTCATCTTAATTTTTGTTTTTTTGCGTATCTTAATTTTTCTCAAAAACCAGTTGAGTTAAGGATCTGAAACTTTCAGGATCTTATTATTTTATTAGTACCTGTGAATCCTTCTAAGTGTCGTTTGAATATCTTCCGGGGCGGATTAACCATACTTATACCCCTAGGGCCTATGGGGCCTTTGAAAAATCGTGAAGGGGTTGGCGCTTTCGTACGGTAGATGCGGGACGGTAAGAGCTGCTGATATTCTTGCGATTAAATTTCAAGATTAATACAGTAAAGGCTTGCCCAGCAGCTGAAAGCCATGTTGATTTGCGTTGTCGAACATGTGCTCGAAATTCGTTTGCCGATGCTTTTTCTTACAAGGAAACGTTTTCAGGTGTCCCCCTCCGATTTCGATGAAACTCTGGTATGTTATAGAGGGTCAAAATCGATGACATACGTTTTTTTTTTTTATCGGCCCAAACTCATTTTGAAGGGGTGAAACACCCCTCCAAAGTTGACCACCTCCCAAGATGATTTTTCTGTTTTGCATACAAGGAGGGGATTTTGATAACAAATAATGATAGTAATAAATACCTTGTCAAAGGTGATGGAAAACACACTTCGAATATTCTCAAGAACTCTTTATTTTAGGGGTTAACTTGTATATACAAAGTTGATTTTTACATTAGAAACAAAATGTTCATCAGAGCCCAATGAATCCAACAGCACTGTGAAGAGCATGCAAGAATACAGAATACGTACTTTCGATTTTTTCCCGAAAACTGAATTCTTATCGAATTTTTTCCCAATATAGCGGATTACGTCTAGTATTTAGCCATGAATCGATGAATAACATTGTTTGAGGCTCGCATTCATTCTGGCATCGCTCTCTTATCATTTTACTGTTTTATTATTTTTTTCAAGAAACGTAAATATTTTTCATTTCAAGCAGACTATCAACTACTGGAAAATTCGATGTGTGTCATATGTAAACAAGTCATATCATTACTTGAATTAATTCTATGGCACAGATATTTGAGGCGTAAGGGCTGGGAAAAAGATAAACAAAAAACAAGTAGTGATTATTAGCCATTTTGCATTGGAAAAATGAATGATGAAATTTTTTTTTGTTACTTCGATTCATACACTAAATACACCTGTAAATAGGTTTGTAAATGAATTACGTTTTCATATAATACAAAATTGTTGAATATGCACATGATTCTACTTCCTCTACCGTGGCCACACCCTTTAAACAAAAACAAGTTCCAAGTTTATCTATAAATCGCTTTATGGATGATAGTCGGTACAATAATGATATTCATCAAAACAATGCTGTAGGCAAAGTGATTTTTTACACCAAGAACATCTGATTACTGCGACATTCGTGCAACCTTCGATTTCACAATTCGGATGAGATGACTGTCCAAATGCAAAATCGACGGGGTTATCAAATTCATCAGGTTTCATTGCAATAAACCCGCTTTTATGCAGCGCATAACGAAACAAATTGTGATATCGCGGAGATGACAGTTGGTTGTGAACTAAAGACTGTAATTTTATTTTATTATTCCTTATATGTGAATTTAAATCATAATCAAAAAGAATTACGGTTTCTGAAAAATGACGAATATAATTTTTCCATATACGGAAGCCGAAAACGTCGAGAGGTTCAATTTTTCTAGTGGTTCCTTTCGGTATCAATAAAGTCGTCAACTTTTTGTCTGGGGGTGTTGTCTCTTGCACAACTCTAGAACAATGCCCACTCCAAGAATCAATTAGAAGTAGACTCTTCGGTCCCACTTTTGGGATAAACACTTTTTTTAACCACATCTTGAGATGCTCTGTAATGAATCATTGTGATTAATACCGTTTGAATATATGCAGCGCGAAACAAGAATTATTATACCTGAGATAAGTTTTCCTGATTTGAAAGCTGTGATGAAAACATTTGGCGGTATGAATAAATGTTGTTCAACTATAGGTCCGAACGTTCCGGATGGTTCTTTTAAAACAATGAATGAAGGAGACAATAATTTTCCGTCCGCTGAAATTGTAGGCTGTATAGTATAACTGTGCGTTGTTGAAGTTACTGGTTGTACTATGCACGACACTTGTTTAGTTCCTTCTTCCGTTAACGTTCGTCCAGAATGAATCTCTATTTGGAAACCACTCTGATCAGAATTATATATATTTTGTAATCCATATTCGGAAATATAAGGTTCAACTCTTTTCAAAAATTCTTCAGCACTCTTGTGTAAATATTCACTAATTTCCACTGATTTTCGCATAACGAATTTATTGATTTTTCTGCTAGTAATGCGATGAATCTTCTTAAAGTGAAGTAACCACGTTGGCGATGCTTTAAATCGAAAATCCTTATGACTGATAAGTCCTTGGGCCTGTAAAGCCCATCTTCGCAGATCCGTATCATGAACAATCAAACCTGCGTCAATGGCATTTTTCATATTCTGCAATGTGTACTCTGATATGCGAGCCAATTTTTCCATGTATGTCCCTCCCTGGTTGATTTGGTGCGCCCAACGACGCAATTGTCGTACTGATTTGACTTTTTTATATCTATGACGAACCGTATCAATTGAGCGATTTTCCTTCGTCTTTGCACTTCTCCAATATTCAACAGCTCTTCTTTTATAATCGAAACTTAAAGGTTCGTCATCTTCGGAACAGCTATCTTCAGGTTCTTCGGAAGGCACCTGAAAATCTGCATCTTCCACTGCGAACGTTTCAAGATTTTTGTAGGGCTCTTCAAAGTCAAGAGAATTTCCCTCAATCATTTCCACACTATTATATTCTGTCACGCTTTGTAATAAAATGTTTTTGAAGTTCGATACTATTTCACGTTCATCATTTGTTAACGGGGACTTGTGTATATTCATTACTTCAAATGCTGCCCACAGAAGTTTGATAACGTTTATTGGATTCACTTTCATTGTAAACGTGAGAAGAAATTCAATAACTGCTCAAAGTTTTGTTATTCACGTATTAACAAGCACTGAACCGTCTCACGACTTTTCATATTGAAAATATCCGAAAGATACGCGTAATCGTTAAAAAAATATCTGTGCCATAGAAATCATTCAAATAGAGATATGACTTGTTTACGTATGACACACATCGAATTTTCGAGTAGTTAATAGTCTGCTTGAAATGAAAAATATTTACGTTTCTTGAAAAAAATGATAAAACAGTAAAATGATAAGAGAGCGATGCCAGAATAAATGCGAGCCTCAAACAATGCTATTCAATGATTCATGGCTAAATACTAAACATAATCCGCAATATTGGGAAAAAAGTCGATAAGAATTCAGTTTTTGGGAAAAAATCGAAAGCACGTATTCTGTATTCTTGCATGCTCTTCACAATGCTGTTGGATTCATTTAGCTCTGATGAACATCTTGTTTCTAATGTGAAAAATGAACTTTGTATATACGAGTTAACCCCTAAAATAAAGAGAATATTCGAAGTGTGTTTTTCATCACTTTTGACAAGGTATTTATCACTATCATTATTAGTTATCGAAACTCCCTCCTTGTATGCAAAACAGAAAAATCATCTTGGGAGGTGGTCAACTTTGGAGGGGTGTTTCACCCCTTTAAAATGAGTTTGGGCCGATAAAAAAAAATACGTATGTCATCGATTTTGACCCTCTATAACATAGCAGAGTTTCATCGAAATCGGAGGGGGACACCTGAAAACGTTTCCTTGTTAGCGACCGCAGCCCGCGTATCGCGTTATGGAGTTAAGTAAATTTTGCTATGTTGAGAATTTTGAGTAGAGTCACGGTTCCGAATTGTTTTTTTTTTTTCGTTTCAAATTTACGTACAGCCCGAATTTCACTGTACACGGTGAAGTCGCGGTATTGGGTTTTTAGTGTCGCGTCGTGAAAACGTAGGTCGCGAATTGGCGAAATGAAGTGTTGTAATTAGCAAATAGAATCCTTTAGGATTTTGAGAAAGATTTGAGTTCGGATGCGTTTCGATTGCGTTTGATTAAGTTAGCGTTTGTGATTTCTGATCAAATCATGAATACGATTCGAGCTTCGTTGTGTCAGTGTAGCAACATTCCGAGTTGGTAGAAATTGCAAATCCAAATATATAAGGTGACTTGAAAAATCAATGATGGAGCCAGGAATCGAACCCGGTATCTAGGGATGCTCAGCCGGAGCCTTACTCCACCAGACCACCTAGCCGTCCTGACTACAATGTTATTAACGTCTCTCATCACCTTTATTCGAATTTGTGTTTGGTTCGTGTGCCGTGTATATATGGAAGTTACAGCTTTCGTCGCTAGGGGCACATTTTAGGACTTTACGTGCATGTGTGTTTACGTTTATGTGTTTACGTTTACGAATATAATTCAGTACATGATATTAACTTTAACCAGGACCTTTAACCGGACCCGGCCGATCATAAGAAGGATATGAAAGACTCATATCAATTATTTTGCGAGGACAATTTCATAGAAATTCCGAGTTGGGTGATATTGAGGACGCCGTCTGTTCGGTAGTCGGGTCGGCATGCTGTCGAGAACTAGGATAGTTTCGGTTTCGTAACAATTATTGCTGTGTTTTTTAATACGTTCAGGTTTAGATATGAGAATTGCGTATTTGAGATTTTTGAAGTATCGAGCTTATATTTTCGTTAGCGAGATAAAAGCTCGATAGGATAAGAACAACGTCAGTTTTGATAAGGCGTTGTTATTTGGTTTTGGGTCGCGAAAAGAGAATTTTGAATTCTTTTTTTTTTGTCTCGCCGTTATTACAGAATATATTATTTTATTCTATTTTTTTTGAATAACGTGTTGTTGTCGATTGTCTCTCTCTGTCTCTGAAATCCCCTCCCTGTCTTTCCGCGGTACTGAGCTGTCGAGTATATTGGTCAAGTTTTGGCGAAGGTAAAGATTTCGAGGCGTGTTGGCCACCCCAAGCGCCCGACAGAACCTTGACAAATTATTGTGCACATGGTAAGTTCTTTGTCACTTCTCCGGGGGGCTGCGTTACAGAAAAAATTCGCGTCACAATACATATTGTTACACAGGGTGAAATCACCCGTTTCTTTTCCTTTTCTAATGATCTAATAGTCGGCATAGATAAAAGAAGTTCAAGAGTTTTTATATCATAACATGAATAAGGTTGCTGCGTCAACCACAGTTATTATAAAAACAGTCTTGTTACCGACTTTAAACTGTAAGCGTGCATTTCACTATCAAAGCATTTTTCTTCAAACATTTAATTTCGCTGCCTGATAATTCTTTTGATAAGCTTACGAACCCAATTATTTATTTGGCGTCAGAAGCGTGACTTTGTTTGAGCTTTTCACAAGTGAATCAACTCAATGCGCGTTTTTTAACATAAATTCCACAAGGAATACTCGTTCTCGTCGCCGAGAAAGCTCCTGCGGAGACAACCCTCTTTTCGAATAAGCCCTCCAAACTCCTGAACCGACTTCAGCACCCAGTGCTACTGCTATCGCTCAACTTGATCTACTCATGATCATCCAAAACATGAGACTGCAGGTCTTAACCAGCAGCAGCTTTTGGAGGTAGCTGTCCGGCACCGCAAGGCGGGTGAGAGTCAGCAAAAAGCAACGAATCAACAACAGCAGCAGCTTTTCCAGCTGTTGCAAGCGCAAGAACTCCAACAACGAGAACTGCGCAAACAATAATATCGGGAACAACGAGAACTGCGCGAACAGCGTGATCGGAAGCAACGGGAATAACGCGAAGAGCAGCAGTCGATCCTTGAGGCATACTCACGCTCGGAATATCGGGTGCACGATCTGCTGCAGGCCACACCGACTGTTCTAAATGTCCATAGAAGGGGGATGAATCTGGGAACGAACTTCAAGCCCGCAACCCTTCCCTGTTTCCTTACCCGCTGTCCGAACGGTGCAAGACCCAATTCCCGGTCAAGATAATTCGAGGTTCGTGTATTTTTCTAGGGGTACCGAAGTATCCTCCTCAACTAGACCAGGTCACGAGAGAAAGTCACTTTTTCAGTACCGGTCTCTCGTCCAGTAGTTGATAGCGACCGCACCGGATGTGCGATGCGGAACGCAACAAGAAGACATTGCACGCGAATCGACGTGTTTCGACAAGTACTTGGGAGATGGAATTCCAAAGTTGATTCACGCTCGTAATAACTTGAATCTAGATGAGTGTTTTTTGAGCCGTTCCGGTTGAAGCTTGGAAAATTATGTAAATCACAACAAAAAAGTCCCTTCTGTACTGAAAGCTGAGCTTTCTGCACCAACAAAGCCCCCTACTATTGTCAGCAAGGTTTCTCGGTCCGATTTTGAAAGATAGTTTCTCGCGGTTGCAGACCATAACTTTTGGGATTCTGGTACAACAGCAGTGAATCTGGTAGCTAGTCTGCGAGATCTGACTCTGACCGTTTTATCTACGTTATCTGGAACAGAAGTATCAAATTATAAATAATTGCGCTCTGCTCTTAATCTTCGTTACGAAAGCGAACACCTCAAAAAATTTTATTCGACTCAACTTCAAAATAGACGACAGAATCGCAACGAAGACACGGCTTGTTTCCTAAAATAGCAATTCCTGGCGTTGTTTCGTGGAGCGCGTCCTCTTTATTAAAAACGAGGCCGCGTATTTTCTAATTTGGTCACGATTTCCAACTCTAGAAAACAAGGATCTAGGGGATAGGAATAAATGAAATAAACACACATTTTAAGCCATCAGTTCCATGTTTTATTATGGCTCAGAGAGGAAAATCCTTGAGGTATGAACTTCAGAGAAAAAACCCCTCGTAAATGTTGAATTTACAATGTGTATAGGATATTTATCATATCAATTATATTTCGCACAATAAATTATTTCGGAGGTGAAATCTACGATTAGCAGACCTTTTATATATGTGGTTGTATTGATTGTTGGTTTTGTTTGAAACATCCTAATTGAATCTATATTTATATAATTGCGCTGGGCGTCTTGACTGTTTCGTGCAGTGTAATCGTGGTAAATAGAGTCACTGGCGACTTCGTATAAGCATTGCGCTTGTGGTCAGGTATCACCGCTTGATTCGGTGTACCTGAAGGGTTACCTTGTGTGAATCCAAGTATGTACAAGTAATCGGTAGATTACTTGCGTCAAGTATTGCGCTTGCTCATTGGTACAACCGGGCTGCGCCAGTGTGCCTGGCGGGACGTACCGCGCTTGTGTTAGTGTACTTACGAAGTTATTCCGGCTCCCCTGCATGCAACAATCAGGAAGGATTTGAAGATACAAGACACCACAAAATCCAAGTATCAATCGAATTGCAGTCAAACCCTTTAGATTTGCCCATCTCTCCGGAAACGCACCCAGAACAGAAAAAGGCAAAAGGAATGAACGACTCACCCCGAGTCGCTCGAGTACTTGACTGACGCGGCCCTGGCCAGCGCTATCTCCTCCACCTTCATGCTCGTCTAAATAAAACACATGCAAAGAAAAACAGGGAGAGTCGGCCGCGTGACGCATGTGTTCGTATACACGCATGAGCGACCGTTCGTACCTGGACACCTCTGACTATTCGTTCGACCGAACAGGCGTAGAAGGTCGGAAAGATTTTTTGCAGTAGGAGCGTTTTTTGAAGGAATAAGTAATCCCGAAATTAGACATGCTGTTAGTACGTCCAGAGTTTGAACATTACGAAAAGTAATAATCGTAGCTCTCGAAATAGAAGCTTTGAGACGACAACATTTAGATGTAGAAAAACTTCGTCAGATATAAATAACAAAAAAATCGATAAAAAAGGGAAAGTCGGCTTAATCGGTTAGGCCACTCTAGAATTTAGGAAAAATCATTTCTTTTTTTTTACTGGTTCCCTGGGACCTCAAAATTGACGTCCCAAAAGAATATGTCCAGGAAAAATGTCTCAGTAGTCGGTTTTCGAATTTTAGTATAAAGCCGCCTGGTCCACAGCGATCTAGAGGGAAGGTACTTCAGGGGACTAGAGCAGGTTTACGACAGATGTTATTGAAATCATTTGTTTCCTGACTGGTTTAGACAAGTTTAGACCTGTCGAACGTCTGTTTCAGTCAGCTAGGCACAGCTAAGCATTTGAGAAAGACGCTAGTCGACAAACATTCGTTTTCTCGTTCTTATACTACTCGAAACTTCAAACGCGTTTATCTCAAAACAGCACTTTTTAAAACTGCATGCAAAATCATGGCCACAATTTTTATCCGATTGACTTCAAATTTTGACACAATCTTTGGAATTGCATTTTACACAGAAGTACGTAGGGTTTTTTTTGATTGATTGAAAACTTCTCATTTTCTGAGCAATTTTATACGAAATTTTTCGAATAAAATTAAGGTATCAAGTTCAAATGCGTGTCAATTTTGAAAAAATCGACATTTGTACAAAATCCTGCGTACTTCTCTAGATATTTAGATGTTGTTACGTGCAGCATACCACTTCTCTTTATTTTTCCTACTCGCTAACTCTCCCACAGTTCTTACATATCTCATGATCTCTGTCCTGTCCTCTTATCTCTACGTAGTCTCACGCTATTCACTATCGCGCTTACTCATCAAATTCCATTCCGTGCTTCTAGCATTGTCACACCTTTTCTGCACTCGTACGTTTCAAGTCTTGAGCGACAATCCTATTCTAACTCTCGACAACTCCACATGTAGACTTCTTATACATCTTTCGCACCACACAATTCATTCCTACCGGTATCTTAAGTTCTACGCAATAAACATATAATCGATATATCAAACATACTCAAGTTTATTCAATCCCCATCCTGATTTCCGGTTGACCTGAAACGTAAAAGAGAAGCCAACCAGATTACTCCTACCGCTCAGGAGTAAACTCTACTCACGGACGTTATATTGATGGGCGGTGGCCTTCGCTTTCCGGAAATCCAGTGACACAATTTTACGTGTGTGCTACGCATTAAGTGCCATCTGATAGACCGATTCCAAAGTGTGCAAGCTCATTGATGTTAATACAAAAGTAATACCACTGTGTGATAGTGTTGAAGACACTCTGAAAGCCATATTCTACATTGAACGCAATCAACGATCTCTGATTCACACGAACGTCACAAACAAATCCGTATCTCCAAATCGATATTGCTGAAAAACTATCTTCTGCTGCTACTACAACGACATCTTCATTCTTCACGACTTTTAGTACAACACAACGCACACCGACGTCATCACCGCCTACAGACACGAAATCGCTAGACCAACATCCTCACAGAAGAATGCAACATTTTCTTCCATTCCTTCTCTTCATCTTCACTTTGTAAGTTGACAAATCCTAGATTAAAATTTACAACATGGCTACCGAAAGCACTTTTCCGCACCTGCATCTTAAAGATGCATTGGCTCTGATTCCTACATTCAATGGCACTAATATGCCCGTATCCGAATTCATAACTAAAGTAAAATGCGCAAAACAAGCTGTCTTAGCCAGAGAACTGAATTTATTCTCTACACTCATTCGCACGAAAATCCAAGTCGACGCGAGTAAATCTGTAGAGTCGGATAATCCGGATTCTCATCGAGATTTGCTAGACTGCCTAAAACAGGCCTACGCATCTAAACAACACCTCCCAGATATCCAGCTAGACCTCGCACAATCGGCACAGAGGCGAAACGAGAGTGTTCTAGATTACGGTGCTAGAATAAAACATCTGTTAAAACAAGCGTGCGAATCAATAAATGCCTCAGAATGTATTAGTGATGCTCAGGTGCTAAATAAAAATATCAAAGAGACCGCAAGACTCAGATTTATGAAAGGGTCACTAGACGAATTATAAATAAGAGTAGCTCATGAGAATCCACAAACCCTACGAATGGCTATAGACACGGTCACTAAGACTGAAAAACTATTATCAGATAGACTTAAACTAGCCTCATACCGCGATACTAACTACGGAATACATAACCATATAAAATGTAATACATGTAAATTGACCGATCACATCGATAAATATTGTCCTGAACAACCTTCCGTATTAGTAGTGTGTAGATACTGCAAGAAGGCAGGTCATAGTATGGAAGAGTGCAGAACGAGGCAGCGCAACAACACAACTTGCACGCAGTGTGGTCGCAAAGGCCACTCAAACGATAAGTGCCGCTCAAATCCGTCCCAATATCCGAAAAGCCACCAAGATTCAAGAGTTTTCCAAAATAACACTAATCGTCAACAACAGAACAATCCCAACACCCAATATCGAACTAAAGACCCGACAAACCAACTTTTAGACCAGACGCGAAATGATAGTCAACGCTCACAACAGGATAACACACCAAACCCTTCACAATCGAACTTCAGGGTTAATTACGTAACACAAGACTACTTGAAAGAGAATTGCGATGCAAGCGTCCATCCGAAAGTTTCATGCGAAGCAGAGCAACATCGCGAATATTCAGGCAACGTGATCCATTTGAACGAGTTCAGGGATGGCCGTGCAGACGCATCGACCTCCCTCAAACCAAAGCAGCGCGGCAGCGTCCAAACCAAACGTCAGCTCCGTACAAATAGAATCTGGCCCTCCACGAATTCGAACACAATGCCAGCAGTCTTTGAATGGGTACGTGACACTAATAATAGGTACTGGCGCTAATATTAGTTTGTTAAAAATCGATAAAATCGACCCAAGAGTTCACGTCACAAAGACAGACATTAGGCAGATTTCAGGGATAACGGAAGAATCCATCAGACCAATAGGAAGTCTCTACATCGAGTTGGCTAATACACGCCACGAATTCCACCTTGTCGATAACTCCTTCCCTATCATCGAAGACGGTATGCTGAGTTTAGACTTTTTACGTTCGGAAAAGGCGACTATCTGTTTTAAAAACAACTACCTTACCGCTCGCGAAACCGGCGTTACTCCCTTCAACAGGCATAGAACCAACACAAAAACACCACCGCGTATCCTCATAACATCTGTCACACAAACACCGAAGGTTCGAATAGCCACCGGTGAACTCACACGACAACCCAGCACATTGATAGTTGACACCAGTGCTGATGTAAACATAATTAAACTCAGAGCAATACATCCGCATGTTCCGTGTAGATTACTCGAAGGTCAGAACCACGTTACCAGTGCTATACATGAGCCAATACAAGTATTAGGGACAACTAGCATTCGGATCGGAGACAACCTTCATATATTCCATAAAGTCGACGATCTGTTCCCGATACAAGATGACGGAATCTTAGGATCGATATTCTTACGGAACAAAAATGCAACGATATCTTTCGATACAGGAAAAATAATACCGAACAATACTAGCAAATCATTCAAACTCCTAAACGAAGACTACATATTGATACCACCAGAAACGGCTCAGGTGATTTCACTAAAAATTTCGAATCCCTCGGTAAAAACCGGATTCATAGAACAGTTGTAAGTAGATGCTAACATATTCCTGGGACAGACCCTGGGTACCAACCAACAAGGGTTTGCCTACGTTTATGCGATAAATTCCAACGTATCAGCTGTGAAAATTAGAGGACCAGTCGTAACACTAGAAAAAGTCGATGAACTCGCGAGCACCGCCACGCTCAGTGCAAAAACACACCTAACGCATACAAGTACTGCAAGGAGCGGACAGGTCTTACTAGCACAGGTCTTACATGGAAAAAAAAGGATCGAGAATCGCATTTTTCCGACATGCCCAAATTACGACTCGAGACGCCTCGACATTTCGAAAGAATACTCACGATTAAACCATTTGAACGACGAAAAAAAACAATTAATAGTTAGTGTTGCTATCGAATTCAATCATTTATTTTTCCTCCCGGGTGACACCCTGGGACATACAAACTTAGTCAGCCATACGATCCCTACTACCAATGACGCACCAATTCATACCAAACAATACAGACACCCAAGAGTACACAAAGACGAAATACAAAAACAAGTGACCAAACTCCCTGATCAAAACATTATCGCACATTCTTCATCTCCTTACCATTCTCCGGTCTGGATCATCCCCAAGAAATCAGATGCTAGCGGCGAAAAAAAGTGGCGAATGGTTATTGACTTGCGGAAACTGAACGAAAAAACCATTGGCGACGCTTACCCGCTACCAAATATCGTCGATATCCTAGATCAGCTAGGCTCCGCAAAATATTTCTCAACGGTCGAACTGGCTTCCGGGTTCCACCAAATTCTAATGCATCCCGATCACAGCGCAAAGACCGCTTTTTCGACTCCTCACGGCCGTTTTGAGTATACTAGAATGCCATTTGGCTCAAAAAATGCCCCATCCTCCTTTCAACGTCTAATGGATCAGGTTCTATCGGGATTACAGGGTACAGATATGTTTGTCTATTTGGATGACATAGTCATTTACTCCCGATCCTTGGAGGAGCACGAAACCAAATTTCGGAAACTCATGAAGAGATTGTCTGATGCGGGACTAACCCTGCAGCCAGATAAATGTGAATTTCTTCGTAAAGAAGTAGCATACCTAGGTCACATAATCACTCAAAATGGATTAAAACCTAATCCGGAAAAGATATCAGCGAAAAAAAAACTACGCAGATCCGAAGAATCCTAAACAGATTAAACAATTTTTAGGTTTGATAGGCTCCTACCGAAGATTCATTCCTAACCTTTCAAAAATTGCTAGACCTATTAATAACTTGCTAAAAAAGAATAGCCCTTTCCTATGGACAGCAGAACATCAATTTGCATTCGAAACTCTACGCGATAGTTTGTGTCGGAAACCGATACTGCAGTATCCCGACTGCGAAAAACCCTTTGTCCTAACAACCGGCGCTTCAAAGTATGCAATAGGAGCAATAATTAGTCAGGACAAAGGTGGCGAAGATTTACCAATCGCGTATGCATCGAGAGTGTTACAAAAGGCTGAAATCAATTACTCGGTGTCCGTAAAAGAATTCTTAGCAGTCGCTTATGCCGTCAAACATTTTCGCCCTTACCTTCACGGTAGAACCTTCACCCTGGTAACAGACCACGAACCACTAAAGTGGATCAAAAACGTACGAGACCCGACTTCTCGTTCAATGCACTAGAGACTGAAGTTGGAAGAATATTTGTACGTCACAAGACATAAAAGAGAAATAGCGAACTCCAACGCAGACGCGCTTTTCAGAAATCCACCTGTCGACTCTTTCCTAATTCTACCTATAGGCTCAAAACGGCCACGACCCGATACAGAATGCTCATCTACTGACGCCCACAAGCGCGCCAAAGTAGCTCATCAACAACCAACACGTGTTCACGAACCAGATACGCTATCTTCGTCTACCAACGTTTACAAACTCACTAAAATAGCTCATCAACACCCAACACGTGCTCGCGAACCGGATACGCTATCTTCATCTACTGGCGCTCACAAGCGAATAAAACATGTAGACCAGCACCCAATACGAGCGTGTGGATCTGCACACGAATCCACCAGCTCTTTCCCACGAAGACGAAGCAAAGCATTACAAGACACTTCGACTTCTACTGTTACCTCTGACTCAAGTGCCAGTATGACTGACAATAGCAGCGCAACGGAGGCACCTATCGTAGTCGATCAAACGATCAAGCAAACTACGGAACGAGTTCAACCCCTCACCGCATCTAAATCAAACCAAAACTCCGGTAAGCCCCAGGGTCGTAGTATTAAAATACGTGAAGAACAGTCCGACACATTGAATCAGCCGACACCCGAAGTCACTACCAGTAACGGACGAAATTACGCCCCTCGATTCACGGAATTCGTAACAGATCTTAACCACCTACCATTAACGCATACTAAATTTATTCAAGAAATACGCGCCAATCTCCTCGATAGACAAGATAACCTAGCCCACTGCATCTCGGCAGACTGCAAGACATCACGAGGAGTCGCGGGACAACTAATCAATAGGAAAATAATCACCCGAGAGCAACTACAACAGCTAGACCCTGAAGTAACGAACGTATTGACGTTGTCACATGGTAACCCCCTTATTTACAATCTGGTAACCAAAAAGTACAACTACCAAAAACCAACTAAAGAAATACTGTTCAACGCCCTAGTTAACCTAAAGAATTGCTTAGAACAAGACAAAGTCAAATCGCTCTCGATTCCAAGACTAGGCTGCGGCTTAGATAAATTGGACTGGAACCATGTTAATCAGATGATCCATTACATATTCAAAGACTCCGACATAACGATCACCATTTGTAATTATTAGAACCCGACTTATGACTCGACATCTTCTGAATCTGAAGCAGAAGCATCGATACCCAGAATCCCTTCTCGCCCTCTAACTCGGCGGCCGACGCGTCGGACCGGCACTAGGTCAGCTCCAAGACATGCTCCGGTTTCTGCTCCCTCGCGCTACCCAACTAATATCTCGGAGAGTGACTCCGTGACACATGATCCGGAGTCAGCTGTTGAAGACGCGGATAGCAATGCCTCCATTGTACCTATGGCAACGCTACCACCTGGACGCTCACAACGTCGCGACAAACCCGAAGAGCGAAATCCGGACCGCCCCCATATTGACAATGATAACTTTCGTTGCTCAGATTACTTCATACAAAATCAAAATGACATATTACCAACACCTAACGCAACCGAAACTAATGACGGACTTCTCATGTTGTGCCACAATTACGCTCGTTTCGTATCAGCTGCTTGTCGTTGGGCAGAAGGACTAGAAAAACAGTTGATAGACGAAAATCTGATATACATAGAATCCCTTGAAAACCAGAATCCAGAAAAATCTGATGTAATTAAAACCAAGTTGAAAAACGACAAATACATTACCCTTGCAGTGGAATCACGACAATCAGACCCGAGCAAACTTGACAACATTTTCTACACGTTAGTTGACTTGAGAATTATCTTGACCGAACTAAATATTTGATTAATGTCTTTCCCTATGTCAGGACCGGGAGTAGGTGATATTCTACGATCTTTCTACAAAAAGCTCATTCATCACATTTATGCGGATGCAGACATTCGAGTAACACTTTGTAGAAATACTGCAATTATACCAGACGAACGATCACGAGAAGACATGATCAAAGAGTACCACGAGTCACTGATCGGAGGACATCAAGGCGTGACAAAAATTTTCAATAAAATAAGAGAAAAATATTTTTGGCCAAATATGAAAAAGCAAATTCAAAATATCATCAGATCTTGCGGCAGTTGCCAGAGGAAAAAACTAGTCAGGATCAAAACAAAATTACCCATAGCAATCACTGACACGCCCGCAAAGGCCTTTGACAAAGTAGCCCTAGATTTAGTTGGTCCACTCCCTGTTACGAAATCGAATAACCGCTACCTTTTGAAGATCCAGTGCAATCTGACCAAGTTCTTAGACGCCATTCCAATTCCCGATGCTAAGGCAAAGACGATAGGGACAGTATTAGCTAAAGAATACATCACGCGCTATGGATCTCCGTGAACTATACTCACTGACCAGGGACGAAACTTCATGAGTACCGCTTTCAAAAAAATATGCAGGCTTGTTAAAATTATACTACTACGAACAACCGCCTATAGACCGCAATCAAACGGCTCATTAGAAAGAAGTTACCTTGTAATTACCGAATACATCAAACATTACACCAACGCAGGTAAAGCTTGGGATGAATTCATACGTTTCGCCATTTTCTGCTATAATACAGCGAAACACGACAGTACACATTATTCACCTCACCAGCTGATCTTCGGCTCGGAAGCTAAACTACCGACAAATGCGATAATAAGCAACACATCCACGCATACATACGATACATTCCTCCTCGATCTAATAGCGAATCTCACAGACATCCGTAAACGCGCCACGTTGAATCTGAAACAAGCTTAACAGAAAAGTAAAGAACACTACGACGGAACGATTAACCCACAACGGTTTGAAGTAGGACAAACTGTCTACCTATTGAACGAAACAAGGTCAAAATTCCAAGATCATTATAAAGGCCCGTATGTAATTAAACGCATAATAGATGACGTCAACGCCGAAATATACCTTACGCTAAGCTAAACTAAAATAGTCCATCTCAATAAACTGAAAATGGCATATACTGTAGTAAAGTCCCACATCAACATCTCTAATAGCAAACTCAGTAAAATATGTATATCATTACAGGGCCGGTGTAGAAAAAACCGACCACAATGAAACCACAAATTCATCCTTAATTGTAATTCCTTCACTTCCTTTAAATCGACCAGTACTTAAAACCTTACGAAAACCTTATTAAAAATAGGCAACTACCATATTGCTACCAAGATCTGCTGTTGCGCTACTAAACAGATGTAAGTAAAATATATGCTTGTGTACATTATCGCATTTTCATTATTGTAATTACGATCTCATACCCTTAGTTTACAATTAGCCCAAAATATACCTACACTCATAACCGATATCATTGTACGAATAGGTCAAACTCTATATCTCATAAAAAAAAAAACTTACGACCCGGCAAATTAAAGAAAACATCGTTGATTAATCTCAAGTATACTAAACCGCTTCCATGCGCATTAACCCTAGGCGCCCAGCTTCAAACAACATTATGTAACCATATTATTATAACTATATGCCTCAGGCTCATACGCAATCCAGAATATGAACCATACTATCTCAAACATAAACTTATTATTACAAACACTCATCATCAAATATCCAACTAATGTTGCTAAACGCATCAATTAATATTCAAACTACATTCATACTGCGACTACATACTTGTATTTACACACCAATTATCATTTTCATATATACCGACACATATTATATTCAGATTATAAATACCATACACTACCTGTTATAAGTAAAATTGTCAAACTAATTTTAAGCACATACTTTGAAATCATGTTTCATTATTGTATATGACATTTCCACCTTCTTGCTTTCTATATTCAGGACCATATCTACCGCTATGCTCCTTCTGACGGGGGGGGGGGGGGGGGTGTTGCGTCCAGCATACCACTTCTCTTTATTTTTCCTACTCGCTAACTCTCCCACAGTTCTTACATGAATCTCATTGTCTCTGTCCTGTCCTCTTATCTCTACGTAGTCTCACGCTATTCACTATCGCGCTCACTCATCAAATTTTATTCCCTACCTTCAGCATCTTCAAACTTTTTCTGCACCCGTACGTTTCAAGTCTCTAGCGACACTCCTATTTTAACTCTCGACAACTCCACATCTGGACTTCTTATATATCTTTCGCACAGCACAATTTATTCCTACCCGTATCTCAACTTCTATGCAATAAACATATAATCGATTTATCAAACATACATCAGCTTATTCAATCCTCATTCTGATTTCCGGTTGACCTGGAACGTGAAAGCGAAGCCAACCAGTTTACTCCTACCGCTCAGGAGTAAACTCTACTCACGGACGTAACACCCTAATTGAGCTAAGATCGTTTCAGTTTTATTCTGAGAACTTTAATTTCTAATTTCTTCAAATTCAGACTGATCCACGAACACTCACATTCGTCCTCCGAAATCTAGGGTGTGCTGCTTTTGGACCAAATACCGGGTATAGTACATCTTCCTGTTGCCGCCATCTTCTGGTATTACTACCTTCAGCCATGCCGGATTTTTCTACTTCTGTCGAATGCGATGTTTTCGTTCCCAATCTCCAGGTGATCCCGACGAGATCAGAACCTTCGGTCACAACTATCCCATTCCAACCCTTTGACGGACGAATTTTTGGGCTTTTCTTCGCGGGGCTGTTCTTCGGCGTTGACGATCTTACAAAAATTCACACAACGAAAATTCACTGAAGCACATTTTGAACACTTACTTTGTGAAAACACAGCACGCTGAATTCAGAGATTTTGTTAGAGAGCTTAGCTATCTGCTTAAGGTTTTCTATGGTTTATCTTGAACCTGTGGACAAATGCCAGATGGAAGAAAAGAGAGTCTTGAAATTTTTAGTGCCATTGCTCCGACTCAGCTTCGAGTACTGACTACTGGATCACCTATACAGTTATTTTAATTTGTGTGATTCAGGATGACTCTTTTCCTGAAGGAGGGTAATGTGACAAAGGATGAAATCACTCATTTTTCCAACAACATATATTTGTATTGTAAACACGATATCAAATAATTATCGAATGGTTTTGCGTCAAAAATGTTGCACAAAAACTTCTGAAAACTTTTAAAACATTTTGAAAATTCAACTTTGGAGTTATAATTGAAGAGACCAATTTCGAAATTTTTGAGTTGAATTTAAGTTGAAAAATTAACGACGGAGCCAGGAATCGAACCTGGTATCTAGAGATGCTTTACTGGAGACTTACTCCACTAGACCACCTAGCCGCTCCGACTACATGTCATTAATTTCTCTCATCACCTGTATTTCGAAAATTGTTTGTTCTCGTGCGCCTTTGAATATATTTACATATTTTAAAGTTCATCGCGATAGCACATATTTTGACTGCGTGTGAAGCTTGTTGACATGTGCAAACACGTGACGTTTGTATGTGGCTATTAATGTGAAATTTGGAGTTAAAGTGAGAAGTTTGAATGGTGTGTAGTATAACAATACAATGAAATAATACTACTTTAACAATCAATAAAGTGTGATTTATGTCTATTTTATTTTTTTCATTTTTGCAGATGCTATCTTCAACTATATATACCTTTGTAGATATTTTAGATTCATTTGTACAAATATATAAAAGGATTACATTTATAGTTAACATTACTTAAAACTATTTATAATTGTAATGTGAATATAAATATATGTATTGTAACGGACAGCTGTTCAAAATCGCACCAATACCAACGGTGAACGTGACATACGCAAAACATGTCAACAAGTGACACAGACAGCTGATCAAGACCACCATCGATAGCGACCGTGACCTGCTAGCATCCAAAATAATAAACACGGACGACGGACGCTGACCAACGCATATCAGGACGACGACCCACAACGGGACACACAAATAGGGAAATGACGTCGACAGGATCATCCAACAACAGCTCCGGAAGAGTATAAAATTGGCGCACCACGAAGAGCGGTTACCAGTTGTCTGGCACAGCGCCGAGCTGCGTCAGTTTGTAATGAGGCGTTTCTCATCTAGAGAGCATTATCGAATTTAGTTTCACGAGGTTGAGAAAGGAAATTCAAGCATAGAGCTTATTCCAAATCATAGCGAAGAGTATCAAAATTAGAGTCCACGATAGCCCGGGACCTCTAGAGGAAATATTGAGTAGAGCCGCGTATTTAATGTTTGAGCTGTAGGGAGATTTAGGAGCAGAACCAACGAATTCTGTTGAATTTATTATTTCTTCAATTTTATTTTTTTATTTTATTTCTCCACGGTTATATTTTGTAAAACCTATAATTTATCTTCAGATAAAGACCTTTGTACTTGGATTAATCGCTATTAAACTTATGTTATAGTTAAACATGCACTCGTCTGTATCGCTGTCAACGCATTCCTCGAATATATAATTTTATCTTGAAAAAGGGAGGGAAATAAAATCAACAGTCAGCCAAGGATTTCCCTGGTCTGATTAGCGGTGTTTTGGGTCAATAACCCATAACAAAATATAGGCAGGCGACTCTGTTTATTCCGAATTCGCAATTAGAAGGGAGTACTAGTTAGTCCGTATCTCCGAACAGGTGTCATACGCCTCTCTCACTTGTCTCTAGCTGAAAGCAACGGCCAAAGAAGCCCTTGTCTTTCCAGAGGGAGCAACGGCGGAGGTGCTTGTTCATATTCCTAGGCAGCTTTGGCGATACCTAAGTCCGTATAGTTCGAATATCAAGGGTTTTTGGGTCTTATAAGCTGATCCAGCTTTTACCCATCGGAGGGGGTTCCTTATAAATCTATTAAATTTGCCGAAAAATACACTAATAACGGGTTTATCACATATACTGTGGCCCAAGATAAACCGCACCCGTTACAGTATAATTGTATGAAATTCCGTCAGTATTTCTTTCTACACGTAATATATACTGTGACATGGATTTTTCCCGCTCCTCGGTCACTCGGAGAAAATGACACTTATCGCGGAGAAATGATAACTTACCGCGTGCACAATAATTTGGCGTCCACGATGTACCCTGGATCTAAAACAATATCGCGAAGTTGTGTTGGGCGCCTGGCGTGATTAACACGCCTCGAAATCATTAATGCGCTATTCCTCGGGCATATGCTCGATAGCTCAGTACCGCGGAGAGGGAAGGGGTAATTTTTGGAGAGAGAGAGAGAGACACTCGAAATACACACGCTATTTAACAAAAGTAAAATAAAATCTTATATTTCTCAATAGCGGTGATACAAAACAAAAAATGTAATCCAAAAATCGCTCATCGCGAGCCTAAATTTAAACAGAAAATTACACGTAACCTACTCTATTTCTTACTCTGATGAGCTCGCGGCTCCCTAACTAAAACGTCACTCAACGATCACAAAATCCTCATACGCAATTCTCAATTTGCAAATTCGCCATTTGTTCTCCATGGCGGATATTGCTCGAAACGAAACTAAAACTAATTATTCGACGGTGCGCCGTCGGGCTACCGAACAGACGGCGTCCTCAATCTCACTCGAGATCTCACCCGACTCGGAGCTTCGACGCTACCGCGAGCTGCCCTAAATCTAAACGAATCCGCAAACGTTACTATTATATATTTTAAACGCAACCAAACTCAATGCTCAAACTTCTCGTCTCAACTGCTGCTCAACGCAACGGCAATTTCGACTATACATCACCTCAACTCGACTAAACACTATCTTAACTAAACGACAACTTAACTAAGCGCAAGCACCACTACATTTAACTTCAACTAAACACAAGCTCAAGGTAACGCAACTCAATCTACATTATCTTAACTAACGGGTACGGAACTCAATGCAGGCGCAACTAAGCGTAACCTAAACTATACGCAATAGCAACGCATCCGAAATCAAATCTTTTCAAAATCCTCCAAAACGTTACCCGCTAATCCGAGCACTCCAATTCGGCACTTCCCGACCTACTCGAGAGGTGACACTTAAAAAAAAAAACGATAACGCGGCTCGACCCCGTACAGCGAAATTCGGCTATACTTGATTTCACTAACGAAAAAGACTCAACTAAAACCCGTGACTCTACTCAACTTTCTCAGGAACTCAAAATTTACTCTACTCTAACACGCGTACTCAGGCTACGGTCATCAAGCAAAAGAATCGGCAAAAGAATTTCGAGTACTTCTCTACAACGCAAATCCAAAACTACTATCCGGTACTCGGCAAGCCTTTTCGCAATTATGCTCGAAATTCAATCGCGGGGATAGAAGCAGCGCTTACCTTCTACATCCTTGCAACCCCCTTTCCATTCCCCTCGCGATTTTTGGGCGACTCCATTACTTCGCGAAACTCCCTAAAACGTGACTACTTATTACGACCGCCAGAACTAGAGTGGTTTCAAAAACCTACTACCTGCCGCAACACGGATCTCGATACGCCATCCCACACGTGACGTCATACACACAAGAATACGCAATAATCGATCCGTCATCGATTTCGTCGATCGCGCAACTCGACGCGCACCTTCAATGGCATCGCTGCGCAGAACTTAAAGCTAGGTCGCAATCTCGTCCTCCGCGCAGCTCCATGACGTCTTGGCGGTGAGCGTGGTGCTCCCTCGTCGCTAGTCGGTCCGTCGCAAGTTCGCTGGTCAATTGTTGACGGGGTGAAGGGGGAGAGGCTGCGGCGCGCCGGCCGCCAGCGGGAATCGCGTTCGCCTTGGATTCCCGCGATGCGGGGATCTGCGTCGGCTCCCCCTCCGCAGCCTCGACATCCTTCCTTCGAAATTGTCGCTAGTCCGCCACTTCGCAATTTCCTCGAATTCGGTGTCGACTTCTTGCCTGATGCCGTTGTAGCTCGAAAAATGAAAAAAACAAAACAAAATAAAAAAACCCCAAATACCTTACGCTATTCGCTAAGGTGTCCCCTCTCGTAGTTTCGAATGCGTGACTCTAGTCCTGGCGCTCTTTTGCAAAAACTTCGCGACTCAATTTCGGAAATTCCTAAATTTTGGTTCCGCCCAGGGTTCAAGGAGCCCCTTGTAACGGGCATCAAAAATGCCACGTTACAATACATATTTTGGGCTTAAACTACATTATAGACAGTCTTCAACTAGGGAATTAAACCGTCGAATGTATCTCTGTCGGGAACAGTTGAATTAGAATGTTGGAGACATGTACGGTGGCTGGCGATGTAACCCTCCATTTGCGTATTCTCAGACAGTTTATCCCCCATCTCACTAATAGAGTTTGATGCGAACGTAAGGATGAATGCCTTTCGGTAAATTGGCAATATTTTCAGCCCTCATTTCCTTTAAACCACCCAATTCGTTGTATAGCCAGAACAATTTCGCGAGAGACCCAGTGCACTCGTTCACAGACCACCGCTGAACATTTTTGAAAGCACAGTTGTATCCTATGCAAACGTATTCGTGATAATCGTCGCGACAACCCGCCACTTCCTTATATTGCAGTTTCTTCACTAATGGGGAGGGATGTGCAAATCTTCCATGTTTATTATTGGTTTTGCATCGTCACTGATCTTCCTAAGCCTCCATTTCTTCTCGTACCCTTTAACGTATACGTAGAATGCATTTATTGAATTTACCAACCTTTTTTACAACCTTCTGCGCCTCAACATAAGGTTCGATTCCAGAATTCCATGGTATTCCATAAAAATGACTTGTGTTAGTCAAGCGTTAGTAGCGTTTTATTCGACCGGTAGGTCTGCCCAATCTTACGGTGGTTTGAAGAGGATGCGCGCCAAACTTGATGTGTGTATGTTTATGGCACAAAGTTTCTTGGGTATAAATTTATTGTCGGAGCTGACGAAACTCTGAATGTCTATGATTATCTCCATATTGTAAGTTGAATTTCAATCGAAAGTGGGGAGAGTGGGTGGGGGGGATACAAATTTCAAATCCATTAGCGACACCGACTAATGCTCAACATATCCCAAAAGAAACATACTATTCTGGAGATATCTTCAAGCGTTGGCCGACGTTGCACATCTGTTGCACAAGAATTCTAATTTATTATATTCAACCCCAAGATATTTCAGGCCTAATTCATCTGCAGGTATCATCTTACGGATTTCGGCGAATTGATCTACCTCTCGTTCTATATAAGTTACAATTTTTGGTAGTAGGAAGATTTTGAATTGTTTGTTAAGCGCAGGCAGAATACTCGAACCGTACTTAGTGTTGATGCGTCTTACTCGTTATACTGCTCCCCAACTTCCAGATCTGCCATCCGCCTGCTTGGTAGAGTCTCCACGTGACTAATGAGGTTCATTTTGTTGAGATCGATCATGTTCGATAAAAATTTCACAAATTTTACACACGAGGGATATGGAAGTTCCCGACAAAAAGCCTATGAGAATAGTATGGCTTGTGTAACCCCAGAACTCATGACTGGGGTCCGAACCGCCCTACATGAACTTTGATCTACGCTCAGCGCCGATATCGCTATGCGGTCTTCAGTCTTCAAATTAGTTCTTCAGTTACTAAATGTAAATGAAATTAGATTTCTCGTACGCCATCATCTTCCTTATAAATAAAAGAAGAAAACCATACATGCGAAAGTCTGTTTGTCTGCATAGGACCGGTTTTATGATCAAGTAAGGCCTGGGGTGCGTTTGGACACCAATCTTACGTTTGTAGATAGAAAAATAAAGTCATGAGTTGTACGGTATATAAGATCGCGATTTATATACCAACCACACCCTCCCCCATAATAAATTCTTACCATTGTACATTCTCGTTTTATATTTGAAATATCTTGCCGTTATTTCTAAACACTATGTTCATTCAAGTTATCCTAATCGTATTCCCCCACCCTTCGCTGTTATGACTTATATATGTAGTGCTTTCTCTGAATGAAAATATACATATATGAGGTAAACAATTTGCGGAAAAGTTTATGGATCATCAGCATTTCTAGCCTACTTAATTAATTATTTACGGTTATTAATAATGTATCCAAGGTATCTCACTATTATTTTGAAACGATATATTCCCCTAATATTTCGTCCTAACACCACCCCATCATCCTGATGCACCATTTTGCCCCGCCATCTTGCCCCCGCTACCACGTCATCCACACGTCGTCTTGCTCCACTACATTGCTGTTTATATGCGTTAGGTTAAGTTGGACTAGGTAAGTTTAGGTTCCCACAGACAGGCAGCTGTCAACAATCGGCGGGCGCAGAGCTGTGCGTATCAGAGCCAAGAAGGGTGAACGATTCGCGGAAACCCTTGCTGCACTCAGAGGGACCATACTAGCAGAAAAGCTCGACCAAACGGGCATAGCAAGGCTGCCGCCTCAGAGGATGTTATTGCCATGATCCGTACGGAAGAATAGGCGGGGTAACTGGTGCGGCAGACCATGGCAGGATGCGAAAGGAATGCAGAGGTGCCAGTTCCAAGGATGAAGAAAATACACATAAGGGGCCTGCACGACCCAAGGACGGACGAGGAGGTCATCGAAGCGCTTAGTAAATACGCGGAAACACGCAGTATAAAAATAGTGTTCAAGATACAGGTCAGACCAGGGACGCCAACAATATGTGCCGAAATGCCAACGCGTGCAGCAGCAGCGTGCGTGGGGGACGGCACGATGCAGATCGGCCGGGCCAGGCGCCAAACAAGGGAGTTCGTGGACGTCAGCGAGTATTTCCGCTGCGATTCCAGGGAGCATCGTATGATGGACTGCCAGCTGAAGGACGGCGAACAGGCGTGCTACCTACACAGTACTCCGGAACACATAGATAAGCTGTGCCCAAAGCGGGGTGAGGCAAATGGACGCAGAAGAATGCCAGGAGGTGGAAGGGAAGAAGGAGGCGGGGCAAACAGCCGCCAGCAACGGACCTACCACTGAACAGAATAACGCCCGACGTGCACGCGACAGCGCAGGACAGGCATGGCTAGAACTGCAGCGCACAGCCTCCTATATTCGAGCGGGGCGCGCAGGTGCAGATACAGCGGCACAAAATTTTCAGCTCAGACAAAAATCGTAGGCCAATTATGGCAGACAAAGGCAATCAGACGAACGAGACCTGAATACTCGAAGAAGCGAGAAGGAGCACACTCACTGCGCCACTGTGTAGCTGAATCAGTGCCCGGAATCTTCCGCCTCCCCCCCCCCCCCCCCCCCCCCCCCCCCTACAAGAGAAGCTTGGACGCAACGGGTGGAAACGAGGGAGCAAAATGAAACGGCAAAGATGGAAAAAGCACCGGAAAACAAGAGGACATCAATGCTATCGGACCAGGAGCCATGAATGCGAATTCCGAACCAAATCAACAGGTGGCACAAGAGGAGGTGCGAGCACGCGGTCCTTGTCAGCCACCCGGAAAGGCAGTACACCGAGATGGTAGCAAGCGCCCAAGATGTCTCGACGAACGCGCCTGTGAGCGGCGTTTTTGAAATACGCAAAACCAGGGCCGGAGCGATGTTCCTCCAAGTCGGTAGACTGGAGGATGCCGACACCTGGGCTAGGAAACTACAAGTAGCCATGGGGGTGGGACGCCAAAGTGGTAAAACTATCGGACACGGAAACATTAAAAATAAGGAGACTGGATGCCGTGGCCACCGGATAGGAACTAGTAGCAGCAGTTGGGGTGGCAACGGGAAGATCGGAAATTGAGGACCCGGTACATGTTGTCTCGATGTACAAATACCCTTGGGAAGAGAAAGCGGCCATAGTCAGGGTTACGTCAAAAACGAAGAAAGCCCTCATTGAAAGCCTCAAAAACATGCAACAACGACATCAGCAGCAGCAGCAGCAGCACCAACACCAACAACAACGACAACAACAACAGCAACGACGACGACAAGGACAACAACAACAGCTACAACAATAACCACAACCGCAGCAAACATTACTGCCGGAGGTGAGGCCGCAGTCACGCGAAAAAGAAGCAAAGCCTCAAAAACTACAGCGCAGAAGTAGCAGCGCCAACGGTGGGGGGACGAAGCCGAGGAAAAACAGGAAAGGGAGACAGCGACAGTGGGAGACCGAGGCAGGATATCGTACATTCGAACTGGTGGTTGCTCGACCATCAGAAAGGGCGGACGGGGAAGACAACAGCTACGGGGACAGCATGGAGATGGGGACGGAGATGGATGGCTGTATTGAGTGCCTGGACAAGCTGCAGGGCGCCAAAATGGGTAATCCATTCTACCCGTAACGTCAGCAGGCAGCAATTCCGAACAATGGCAAGGAGGAGGCCCGGAACAGCAACCCTGCTCATTATGCCTAGCCTCCGACACCAACATTGATAACGGCGTAGCGGAGGGCACGCCACCAACCATCACATCAGGAGCGTAAGGCGCCCCAGGGGGGACGCGGGCAACGGCATCAACGAAATCCAGATCACTCTGAACAACTCACGCAAGGCACACAACCTACTACTCGGAAGATATATATGTAGTGTTTTAACTAGACTTACTGCTGATTGCGAATATTTTTGCATTAACTTTCATATATTTGCCTGTTTTGCTATGTTTTTAGCGCAGAACAGGAACTGCCTTAATCTCTCGTTGTGATTCAGGAAAGACAGTCCAATTAATGTCTTTATGCGCACAGGCTACCCACCACACCAGGGCACGTACTTTTTTCCACGACCCATTACGTAACTTTCAATTTGAAGTCCAGCAGTTCGAGAATATTACTGACACTGATATTGTGATCGATGCTTGCACCGATTGTTTACATGGCGGATACAAGTGTACCGGAGCCTAGAGTGAAAGAGCCCGAATGCCTGTAGGAAAAGTATTATAAACGTGGACCCTTAAAGTGGTGAAAATTTGGGTTCGAAATGCAGCCACGGGAAGCGCTAGTGCTGCTAAGATAGGGGACGGGTTTGCGTGTATACGACCGTGATTTACACGTCATTCTTGGCTTTTCGTCTTCGCACGTATAAACAAGTTTTGCAAAGATTTTTTTATTGTGATAAAAATCAGCGTCGTAAGGTGTAGTGAGTGATTGCCCCACATTATATCTAAGCAGGTGAGAGAATGGTATTTTTTAAATACATATGCTATTTTCAATACTTTATTAAATTGTAATTTACGGATTGAATAAAACGAACATGAAAGTGAGGTTAAAATTCGTATATTGTCATGTGTAATCACAAATTTTATTTTCAGTTTATTTCTGGTACCGGAGTGCACAATGGGGAAATATTGTTTTTACCCAGGTTGCCGAACTGAGCGAGATGCCAGGAGAACAAACTGCGAGCGCTTAGGACGATGGCAGCTGTCTGTCTTCAAGGTACCAAAGGTAAATCTCCGGTCACAATTTTTTCTCTTTGTTAAATGAGTCAACGCGTATAATTTGTTTACGAAATATTAGGTTATTGCATACCAATTTTTGATGATCGAAAAAATATGTTTGTTCAATGACTTGGCGTATATAAAATTTTGACCCGCTTTGTTTTTACCTGTATCTTCATAATGATTACAATAAAATTTTTGCTGTCTGTAAAATATGCAACAACGTCGGAGCGAAGTCCTTGGACAGTGTCTAATTTTGAGTCGAATCGGAAAGGGTGAGGGTCGGAGCCTGGTCGAATTCGGGTGGAATGCTCCATATAAATTATTCACCGAGGAAACATCAGTTTCATCGCGTCGGCTTGAAGAACAATTGAGTTCGTCGGGCCATCCGGAGCTGGACAATTTATGATAATGCGTTAATTGTCGAAGGTCTGCGATGAAAATTTCGCTCTCGGATGAACTTCGATAGGTAAAAATCGATTTATTTTCACAGTTCCGCAGCTTATTGCATTAATCATATTATTTATTGTTAAAAAATGTTTGTTTGGTTGTTTGAAATGTTTATGTTTCCTATCTGTACGAAAAAACACATTCCTATTGTGCAGTAAATAATAATGTTAATCTGTGTGAAAAAGCACATTCCTATTGTGCACTAAATAATAAATATTCGCACTTTTTTTTGTTGTTTTTAATTCGTTTGGATTTGACCTGTATTGTATAAAATAGTACATTACGATACGAGTGCGCAAAGTAGGTCGTTCCCGCAAGAGCGAAGCGAGTATCGTATACTATTTTTCCTATTAAGTTGCGCAAAGTTCGACCACTACAATTATTTTGAATAATTGAAACGTATAGAACGGCGGCGTTGGGGCGCTGGGACAGGGGGGGTCGGTGGGGCGAAGCCCCCCCGCCCCAAAAAAACAAATTATAGAACTGTTATAAATTTATTAATTTAAGAAAAATCTGATTTATTTATTATTTTCAATTATTATTAATATTTATCGTAACGTTACAATTTACAAAATGAAACGGTATATTTTTTAATGACTCTGATGTGGTTATATCTATAACATTTTTAATGGTTTTTGGTGCCTCGCTATCCGTATCACTTTGTATATTATTCATAGTTATTCCCTCCCACTTTACTTGTTCTTTCTGAAGAGCTGATGCAAAGTGACTGATACTTTGACGTTCGTTGTCCGTATTAAGAAAACGGTAGAATACAAAACACAGAACGCACGTTTTGACAGGTTCATTCCAGACGACAAAGATGTAAACAAACCGGCGCGCTTAGCTGAGAGCTGAGCGCCGGTTTGTTTACATCTTTAAAACGTGCGTTCTGTGTTTTGTATTCTGCCGTTTTCTTAATACGGACAACGAACGTCAAAGTATCGCTCGCACGTGTTGATGCGAAGAGAGTGCCGCAGAGATGGCGCGCGCGTATATACCTTGGAATCGCTCGTATACTCTTATACATTCCCGCACGCTCACCGCATTCCCGCACGCTCAGCTACATCCCCGTTCGCTCAGTTGCATTCCCGCACGCTCTTGTCAACGTGTGGAAAAGTGGTACTTTGTGAACGCAAATGCATGCGCAAAATCGAACCTTGCGCACGATAATAGGAAAATAATGTTTATTAATAAATATTTCCAGGGTGTACGTCAACTCGACTTTGAATTATTCCCAAAAATATTATCTAGTTAACAAATGCATGATGACAGAATTAATCGACAAACGAACAATTTATTGTTTTTCTCATCTGTTTACGTATAACTGCGCTACGAATATGAATATTCTCTTCTCTGTCTTTTCTCATTCCGTCTCTGTCATCCTGTCTTGGGTACAGCAACGCCGGCGAGTATTTCAGTAAAAATTTTCACTGCTTTCATAGCCCAAGTCCGCAATACAGCGTTCGGGCTCCTTTACTCTAGGCTCCATGCAAGTGTATTATGACGGAGGCAGCCATATTAAAAGCGTCCAACTGGCGGTTCTTTGGTATACTACGTAACTATTTGATATCTCAATACTCCAAAAATATCGTTAGTTGTAAATTGAATAAGTCAGACCCAGAAAAATAATTTCGCGAACAATAATACTTTTGGTGGCTGCCAGTTAAGTAGGTGTTTTTAGGGCAAGGATAATAATTTCATTATTCAAGCCGTAAAAAATTTACAGGTGCGTCCCATACGACACTATTTTCCGGCACAGCATGAAAAATAACTTGAATGCAAATTGAGATTCGAGCGTCGACCCGCGCAACAGGAGTCAGAACTGTCGTATAAAGTATCTTTATACTTTATAAACTGTAAACAGCGCGTAGAAACTGCCGCCTAAAGACTTTATAAAACAGTTCCGAAATTATCATAGCTATATTACGGATCACACTTTACGGATCAAAAACGGGCGTCAAAAAGTGACTTTTTTATGCCTGTGCAAGAAAAACAAAAAAAAAAAAAAACAATAATATATCACTTATTATAAAATAACGCGAAACGTTATTAATTAACTCAGATAGTTACTTGAGACATGCTGTTGACACAAGCCGTCTGTGTTTAACGTAACGTAGCGTAAGCTGTGTATTATTATGGTATGTGCAGAACTTAGAGAAAACTTCAAGAAATACAAATTTCATAACATCTCTTTGTCAATATAACATTCGGTCCAGGTGAATTGCAAATAAAAACGTCGAAACAATTCTTGGACGAAATTAGTAAAAGGAGAAAAATTGACAGATTTAGGAGTTTCCCAACAAATGTAGAACCACATGTGAGACCTTTACGCATACCCGGAACGGGTAAGTATTTTTGATTGTGACTTTTTCAGGTAAATAAAACTGAACAATCAGGATATTTGCATTGAATGACAATGGATAGGTTCTTGGTACTTCATTATCAAATTTTTTTGAATGTATAGGCACATACTGAATGAATATCATCGAGAAAAAAACGAGCGTAGATGTCTCGAGCAAAATGTCCAACATCACATCAATGTGGGAGTACATGACAGATATGAACATCAGTAAGCCAATAAAGAATAATTTTCAACTTTGATTGAAGCAATCATTCTTCAATGTCATTCTCAGTTTTTCTGCGAAAAATCTTGACATCTAATTTCTTGTTACACAGGAAATGTAGCGGAAGGGGTGTAAGTACATCTTGGTGAAGATGAAGACAGTGAGGTAGACCCGTTTGCGAATATTCAAGATTGGAATTAAAACAGAAGTCATAATTCCAGTTCTTCAAAAGATGAAAAACATAGTAACGATGAAAGTAGTGATGAAGAAATTAACGATGAAGATAGTGAAAAATGCGAAAAAGATAACGAAGCAGGTATCGATAGGGTAAATGAAGATAATCAACCGTTATATCAAGCAGCTCCAATAACAGTTACCGATAGCATGTTGTTTATTTTGACAATATCATATTGAGTCACAGATATGATTGCGGCTATCAATCTCTCTTGCTTAAATGAGGACTTGAAAAAATACCTTATAAAATTTCGACAATATTTTTCTCTCGGTGAGGTGACGGTTGAGAAGCATTATTCAAAGTATAAACACTTTAAAGGCCGATCTTATGCCTGTAAACCAGTTAAATAATAAATAAATAAATAAATTATTACTGTGCTATTTTTGTACGTGAACTAAAAAATGCTGAGAATGTCTGTCCGTCTTATCCTCAGAAAAAATTCATTTTTTGTCGAACTACCTTTTCTCAATCAATTAAAGCAGATGTATAAGTGAGACGAATCTTGCAATTGCTTGCAACATCAATTTTGAAGTCCAGCACAGCAAGCGAGTAGCTTATCTGATCTGTATGACGGAATTGTATGTAAAGCATGGATGAATAATGGGTTTCTCGCAGATCTGTGTACCCGTGTTCAAATCATTGAAAATGAGCATTTATCAGTTATAATTACGTATCAATGAACTAGCATTCACGGAAAAAAAGTTAGAGAAAATACTTTACTTGCTGGGATGTGGTACGGTGATAGAAATTAAGCCGACTATGAATCTATTTCAGCACACTTTTTATTCATTTTCAAAGAATTGCTTCCAGTATTAAAATACATATGGCTAGAGAGAATGTCACATTAAATGTAAAAGTTATCATGCCAATGGGGACTTGCAATTTACCTGCTAAATGCGAATGTTTGAATTTTGTACAATTCAACCGCAATTATGGCTGGCCGATTCGTTTGTGCAAAGGCAATAACGTTGCATTACCATCAAGTAGTATTGTACATGCATACATTGTGTGTGACAATGAAAAATTGTTGAGAACATGGCAAGACGCCTCAAGATATACAGACACATCACCGATGGACCAGCAATGGGTGTAAAAGGCCTCAGCACTCTTTCAATAATAATGCCGGATTTCATGAAATGCGTGGCTGTCGATCGAATGCGTTGTGTTGGTGGTGTTGATAAAAAATTACTGTCTTAGATATTTGACGTTAATTGTAACTACTGTCCATATCCATTTTCGTTATATCCTCTCATCAATATTGTCTATGAAATATTAAAAACAATTACGCCTGCCAAATTTGTGCACCGTATGCCGCCTACTGTATTCGATTTAGTCCAATTGAAAGCTTTAGAGATAAAAATGTGGTTCTTTTACTATTCCATTCCCATTTTGCATGGTGTACTTCAACAAAATTATTTTAAACACAACGTCTTATTATAGTAATAGCATTTTCGATTCTTAAATTCAATATAATAACACCCCATATGATCGCAGTTGCTCGCTACTTATTACATAAATTTGTCACAGAATTTTCAGTACTATATGATATGAAATTCAATTCGATTGATGTTCATCAATTATTGCATTTACCGGATTACGTGGAAAATCTTGTTCCACTGTGGGCATATACCTGCTACGAATACGAAAATATAAATGGCTAATTATTATGAATTTATTCACTGAACGTCTCATATCGGTGCCCAGGTGACATAATCATGAGATTATTTTGTAAGAATGATGAGATTGATAGAACAGTTGCCACATGGCAATGTTCGTGATTTTTGTTTGAAATGAATACGTCGAACAAAATTACTAGAAGAGGTGTAAGGGAAGCTCTTGTACCTTGGCCCTTGGGAGAGCATTTTAGTTTCGTTATGTGGTTAAGAATTCGGAAAAACCTTAAGGTACTTCTCATAATGTCCGAGAAATGTCACCTCCTACAGTTTACCCAAAATGAGTAATTTCGTTAGCCATGAATCAAGGTAAGTTTGAAAATTGAGTGGCCGAGTAAATGATAACTACTATCTTTTCTTTCAAATTACAGTCTGTTTGAAATAAGAGGTTGACTCGGATGGTTCGGGTCTGTGGCCAAACCTCAGTCTGTGAGAATAAAAGATATATTGTCAAGAGAATTATAATAACTGACATACGATAATACAATTAATGCAATTGGAAGAGTAAGAGTGGTGTTATAACGTAGCGTGAGTAGGTCGGTATTGGAAGAATCTGAAAAGTAAAGAAACAGTGTTAGTTCGTTGTTGTTGGAGGAGGTTCGTCTAGAGATGTGGACACAAGTTGGTTATTTTCGAATGTAAGTAGACAATATCCAGACTTCAAGGAAATAGTACACATGAAATGATCTCAGGAAGGTTGCATGAACTAGGTGCCTTGTATGAGTGCACGAACTAGGTGCAGGAAAGGATCTCAAGAAGGTTGCACAAACTAGGTGCCTTGGATGAGTGCACGAACTAGGTGCAGGAAATGATCTCAGGAAGGTTGCACGAACTAGGTGCCTTGGATAACTGCACGAACTAGGTGCAGGAAATGATCTCAGGAAGATTGCACGGACGAGGTGCCTTGACGACAGTACCCAAACCAGGTCAGCTAGAAAAAACAATGCACGAACTCGTTGCGATAAAGTAACAGAGGGTACTCACATCAGTGTCAATCTGCGATTCAACCAAAATATGGGGTCTTGTAACTCTCGATGCTGAACAAACTCGGCGGTGGTCAGACTAGAAGTGAGCGCCTCTCCGCGGTGGCGCTTTTATAAGAAGTGGTTGGTCGTATCATGGAGCGTTCAGCAGTCGTTCGGTGACGTCACAATTCTGGGAATAGCGACTGACAGATTATCTGCTCCCTTGCAGAATTATACTCTTAGGTGCTCATTCGCTCATTGTAGGCGAAAGTGAATTCGACAGCGTAAATCCATTCATACAGAAAGTTACTAGTCCAATCACAAGAAAAGAAAACATGTAACTAAGGTTTTTCAAACACACTCATTAACTTTAGTTTTTTAGTCCACCTGCTTATCACAATTTGTAATCCAGTTTATTATGAATAATATCCATGTATAAGGCTTTCTTAGAAACTAACCAACAAGTCGTATACTATCGTTACAGTATTTGAGCACTATGCTTGTACCTTGGAACAACTTTTGTATTGTAACTTGGGAAAACCTGAATTGTGTTATGAATACACGAATGGCCCTAATATCTTTGATTCATTTTGCTTTTTCAGATGCTAAGAAGAAAAGGACAAAATAAAGTGGGCTAAAGTCTCCAAAAAAATCTTATATATCTGCTATGGATTTAGTTCCAAATCAGGGATATAGTATTAGATTGGTTGCAGAAATCAGGAATGTCCCAAGGTTGGCGCTATCGTGGCTGCTAGCACAGCATAAAAAATCAGGCACCAAGGAATTCGTGTACTACAACAGATCAATTAGTACAAATAAAGTGTTTTCGGCAGAAGAAGAGAAGACCCTTGGGGATTACATCGACTACGCGGCAAAAAAAATTTCGGATTAACAGTGGAGGAGGTAAAAAAACTAGCTTACGAGTTTGCGAAGGCTAAGACATGGGATGACATAAGACATAAATATGCAAAGACATGGGATGTCACTGAATCCGCAGGAAAATCGTGGTAATATAATTTTATTTTAAAAAATAAACTCTGTTTAAGAAAATCGCTGGCCACGAGCATGTCATGTTCTTTTTGCTTCAACAAACACAATGTTGGTGTCTTTTTTGAGAAATTCAATACAGTCTACACTCGAGAATCGTTCACTGCTGATCGAATTATCAACTAAGACGGAACAGAAATTTCTACAGTACACGGTCCAACAAAGGTTGTTGCTTCGAAGGGTTCAAACAACTAAGCAGTGTTACCTATGGCGAAAGAGTAATCTTGACAACAGTGATAGCTGTAGATGCAATGGGTTCTTCTATTCCACCTAACTATCTGCCTTGATGATAATCCCAGCCTTTGACGATAGGAATACCGATTGTATTTCCTTACATGTATTTATCGGCGGAGCCCGAGAGAGTTGAAAATTCTTTGGAGTGGAGAATTTCGCTAACACAGCCTGTTTTTGATCCTTTGGAATATCGACCCTAATAACGTTGGCCCAGGCTTCTGACAGAGGAGTGAACAGGTCCGAGCCCGGTGCACTGTCCGTCTGATTGTGAGTTTGACCAATGAATCTACTCGCTATCTCATTCGATAGATCTTCCATTTGTGGATCCTTTTTCGGGCTGGCCGAGCAGTCGGTCTGTAGAGGCCTCTGATCACCAATTAACGGCAATTCGGGATTCTGAATATCATATAAGAAAACAGAATATGTAACAAATCTAATTGGCTTGTAGATAACTATACACGAGATTTTAGCTTCAGAATTTCAGGCGAGACGTGGGCCTCGACTTTACCCAATGAGGTGTCGTACCTCTCGAGTGACGATCAACACCATCATTTGGTAAACTGTCTCGAACTCAATTTTTCGAGTGGGGCGAGTTCCTCGAACGGGAATCGCAATGCTCGGTATAAGACTCTCTGCATGAGCGCAAGCGGATTCGAGACGAGCGAAAATGGCGATGGTGTCGTCCATGGCGAGCTCGCTAACGAGAATATGAGCGGCGTCTCTGATAGGGAACGGAAACGTGAGCTGTCCTGGCTGGGGCAATTACTACCCGAGCAAGAGTCCGAGCACCTCGAGGGGCTTCTGGAACCTGAATCTCCTCGACGTTGACGGAGATAACCTTGTCCGTACCCCGAACGCTACCGCTTCAGCTCCGAAACTTCACTTTGTAAACACTTTAACGCTTCTATAAGCATCTTCTCGGTCGGCCGAATCGGCGTCGACGAGGTTCCGTGATTCATCGGATCGTCGGACATCCCAGCGGGATTAAAAAGACGAACGAAGGAATAAAGCGTGTGGTTACGTTCGCAGAGCAAAACGTAATGAACCACATGGAGGAATGACGGAGCTGTTGCCATCGAGGGCGCAAATTTCGTTTCTTTAAATTTGCTGTAGTATGATGAAGCAACTGGCGTTACTACAAGATGATCTCAGAGGACGAGATAACGTAGTGCAATTTAGTTTTGTTTACAAACATTATAAAACTGACTCACATCCAATGTGACCGATGAAACTTATATTCTAAAGAACTATTCACTGAATTCACAAAATAGTTATTAATTATTTGGAATAAAGAATTCACGAAAGAGATGATATCTTACGATTCTTTTGACATTTCCATTAATTCAAATCTTTGTTTACATCATCTTAGTTATCCTTTTTCTCCGATAAGACAGTTTCTGCTGATTGTAACTATATCTCATGAGACGAATGTTTCCCAAAAAAATTGCATTATTTAATAAGCATAGACATTTTACGATGGAAGTGAATTTAGTGACTGATGCCAGAATTGATGAAATTTCAGCAGCAAATGAACATATTCTTTGAGGTACTGGTGGAAAGCCGATATAATACCCCATATTCCTTGAAGAATTTTTACACGATTTCCATAGGCTTAATGAACAAATCTAGACTAGAATAAATCAAATCCGTTGAAACCAAAAGTCATGAGAATTTTTTAAAAAGATCGGAAAAGTACAAAAAAAGGTCAAACTTGACACAATTTTGTATTCTGCTCTTCGCTTAACGGTTTCTTGACACAATTAAGTTTTTACGAGTAAGCCGGGATATGGAAGACATGTAGAAATTTGGGTTCACTTCGATTTCAACTCTTTAGAGGAGAAATCATTTTTATAATACAAAAACAGCCAAAACCTTTGAAAAAAGACCTTTAATCGAATTGAGCAATCACTAAAAATTGATTGTTCACGTCCTCCTTGCGGCTGTGGCATTCATTTTGCATCTCCAAACTTTCGAAAGGCATGCGTGAAAAAAATTGGAAGAACAAGATCTGAAATTCTAAATTCACAACAACGAAATCAACAGTAGGTAAAACTTTTGGAAAATTGTCGAATCTTGTCGAATGTTTCTCTGTAAATTTCTGAGGCTACCGAAACCAAATATAATATCTAGAATCGCAAATTCATACTTTGTGCTCAGCGACTTCTACAAACTGTAAAATATTAATTTTGGTACCGATCCAACATTTTTTAAAATCCCCTCTGCCAAAATTTGGAACCACCATTTCGAATTTTGCATTGCTGATGCCGTGTTTAGGTTTAATGATCTCGAAAACCTCTATCACGGAAGCAGCAAATCAAATACAATTACTTACAATTAGTTTCACACACTGGTTGCATAAAAATCTCATCTTCGCCACACAGTGAAAAGATTGAAGCATAAAGCTTACGAGTTAAGGGAATTTGAAATATTGTTTCAGAGTAAGAGAAATAATATTAGATTTTAAAAGTTTCGGGATACGAATGTGCTAAAATTGTGATTGGTAATTCTTGTAAGGCCAAATCCGGCTAGAAAAATAGTTACCGTTTCAATGAGAGTTAAAAAAGAAGTGCTCACTTTTTTCTGGACCGTAATAATCTCTTAGGTATTTGTATCTTCCAGAGTCTGCAAGTACTTGCTGATCCATGGTTTGATATCCTAACGAGTCTCACGCACTCGGTGGAAACGAACCGCAAACGAAATTGGAACGCGTCAAACGAGACACAACTCCAAGATGGCAAACACGGCTCACCTCGTGTGTCGACAGAGTTCACGCGATCTGAAGCCGCAGAGGAGCGTAGACAGGTTGGAGATGAAGGAGATGCGAAGCCGACTTGTCGTCGAGAATCAAAAGAGCAGCTCCGCCATGAGTTATGGGGCTACAAACGCGGGCTTTGACGACTCCAGCCCAAACACAAAGGTAAGACAATCGGTCACTAAGTTTCAAAGACTATTTATGGTCTTCATGTTTATCTCATACCATTTCCAGAACAAGTTGAGTGACGAAGGCGGGGGCAGTAAGCTGGGCAGCACTGAAGTTAAAGCCATTTTCCGACCGGAAGCTGGGGAAGATGAGCGAGAAAATTGGGACAGCAAACTCACGTTTTTACTTGCAACCGTCGGCTACGCTGTGGGGCTTGGAAATGTTTGGCGGTTTCCATATCTTGCCCAAAAAAATGGAGGAGGTGCGAATTTGATGTGACAAGATCAAGTAATTTGTGTGATTGGAAGCGAGACCTATCTGATGGAAAATTTTCTCGGAAAGTTTAATGATAAGCTCTCTTTAAAATTCGGATGCCGAGCATGAATTAACTTCAGAATTTGAATAACTGGAAAGACATTTCACAGAATTTGAGGGAGTTTTCTATAGTTAAAAAATATCATAAATTTCTTTTGCTGATTTTTAAAGTATCGAAAAGACTGTTCTCATCGACCAGCAACGTGTTTTAGCAAGAGAGTCAATTGTTTAAAAGAAAAAAAAGGAACTGTGAAAAAAAAAACACCTGGTGCGAAAATTCTTTTTTTAAATAAATTTATTTTCATAAAAATTCCATATTTTTTAAATAACAAATTCCCAGTGGATTCGACTAAACAGTTCTTAGCCAGAGTTCGTAACAGTGATTTCGTCCATTTTTAAAAAAAAATTATGACGATCTTCTTCTTTTTAGACTTTTTTAGACAGTTATTCATAGCCATTCAAAGAAATTGTTTTCACTCAAAAATTTTTTGTACTATTCAATATTATCGTGCTGATGTCGCATTTGAAATATTGTAAAACTGATGTTTCTGATACAGGGGCCTTTCTGATCCCCTACTTTGTGATGCTCGCGATTGAGGGCATTCCGATATTCTATCTAGAGCTGGCGATCGGGCAGCGTCTGCGGAAAGGAGCCATTGGAGTTTGGAATCAGGTTAATCGACTTTTTCGTATCCCGTATCCTGCACGATTTTCTATTTATGTTTTTCTACTGTCAAGGCTGATCGGTAATCATTGAACGTAAAGACAGTAAATTGTTATCATATTACAAATTATTATCAGTAAATTGAGGGCTCATAATCTACGTGAAATAGTATCAGCCGATATTGAGTTTTGGATTTCATAACACTTCTTTAATCATAAATTGACAGTCCTGAAAAGATTCATGTACAAGATTTTGCTGGATCCCGGATGAAATACTCTTGGAAAAAAAACCATGGAAGAAATACTCATCGAAAAAGTACCCCCGGAAAAAATATTCCTTGGAAAAAATACCCCTGCATTCTGCCGTGTTCAAAGAAAATTGTGAACTTATTAAGCGTGCGGCTCGGCACTCGTGACATGCTGAGAACATAATTTTTTTATTTGTTTTCATAGTTTATATATAGAGAGCATAATTATCTGTTTTATTTTTCTAGTTTATATAGCTAAATAAGCTGCATATTCCATATTCTTCGCAATGAAATATATTCTTTTTTGATTTGGATTTTATGACCATGGTGTGTTGATTGAATAAATGAATTTCGTCGGAGATTGTCGGTGGTTGAATATTTATTTAATACTACGTTTCTGCCGGGCATGGATGGCTATATTCAGGCATACAAAATAAAAAAAAATAAAAACATTAGTGTATAATTTCTCCCTTATACTGGGCTTGTTTGTCAGAAACCGAAATACGGTGGTCCTGTTCTTAATATTATATTTTAAGTTGTATCACAAGGTTGTAAATAACTATAAAAAAAAATATAAAATTAATAGCTAAGCTCGTTGATTAATTGAATGTGGATCGAGATCGAGCAAATGTGTTTGTAAATTTGAAGTTGCAGAGAATGATTACGGTAGGCGAAGTATTAAGATACCAACATAAATTCCAGGTGTTGAACAATTTTTTCTCAAAGGTTTGGTAAAACATTGATTCGTTTAGATTGAGATTACACTACAAAAATTTGCGATAACCTTTGGACTAGATGTTCTTAATTCGCCATTTTCTCAAAACTTAAAACAAAAACTCCAAATATGGATCAAATTAATGCCGTATACAAAATAAACTGTAACGATTGCCCACAAATATACATCGGACAATCGTCACAACACCTCTTCTTATCCAATCACAAAGCCAAGATCTATACTCTCGATACCCGATTAAAATCGCACTTCCGAAAAAGAAGACACTTCCTCACATAATGGCGATTTAAGAACATCTAGTCCAAAGGTTGTCGCAAATTTTTGTAAGTACTGTCAATCCAAATGTATCAATGTTTTAACAAAGCTTCGAGAAAAAATTGTTCAACACCTGGAATTTATGTTAGTATCTTAATACTTTGTCTATCGTAAACATTCTCATTCAAATTTACAAACACAAGTGCTCGATTTCGATCCATGATCAATTAATCGACGAGCTTAGCTATTAATTTTATAATTTTTCTTATAGTTGTTTACAACCCTGTGATACAACATATAATGTAATATTAAGAACAGGACCACCTTATTTCGGTTTCTGACAAACAAGCCCAGGTTCAGAGAGAAGTTATACACTACTATTTTTCTTTTTCCTTTTTTATAATTCTGTAGCCTGAAGATGGCCGGCCGTGTCCAACAGAAACATAGTAATAAATAAATATTCAATCACTGACCATCTCCGACGAAATTCATTTATTCTATATTCTTTTTTGAAAGAATAGTTATATTCTTTGGAAAATGTCTACCGGAAAAAAATATAGTTATTAATATTTGAAGAACGATGTGAAACCACAAAACTCGGTAGTTGTTGCCCAGAAAGCAGGCCGAACTTATTCTAACCTTCAGGCTGCGACAGTCACCTTCCGAGTTTTCCGTGCAGGATGGTGTGATGTGCTTTCGATTATACCCATGTCATCTGGAGACCGAACTCCCAGTGGTATATTTTTTCCGGGAGTTATTTGATCCAGCGGATATTTTTTCTGGTGGTATTTTTTCGGGTCATATTTCCGCCTCCCGATTTTGTTAATTTATAGATCATAAACAAAATTTGCGATACAATTTCTAAGCTGATGAAATTTCAGGTGAATATGTGCTAGAAAAACAAAATTCAATAAGTGCCTATTATGGATTCTTTGATCTCATCGCTAGGGGATGTGTAAACAAATCAAATTTAATTGCACAAGAAAGCCACACTATTTCGTGAATAATCATACAAGATACTTCAAATATATGATTCATGCTACAGTTCTTTGTATTGCCTATTTCCTTAGTCGTATACAGTTGCAAATTTGAATGACGTTACAATTTACTTTTTGATTTTTTCAACAATTTTAAGTGATAACTGGGTGTTTTAGGTATCTCCATACTTGGCTGGTATCGGTGTAAGCAGTGCGGTGGTTTCGTTCAACGTCGCACTTTACTACAATACTATCATTGCCTGGTGTCTGTTTTATTTAGCACAGGTAATGCAAAGATTCTCAATTCTACACATTGAACATTCACATAGAATATCAATGTTTATCATTGATGTATATCAATTAATACACTTCCATTCTTGAACCTAAATTTTCTTGACCATTGTGATATATGTCTATGTAGTTACTTGAAAAAAAAGTTGGGTGTTTAATTTTTTTAACGTATTGGTCCAGGTCAGGGCTAATGTTGGGCTCTTTCACCTCTGAATTGAATTATAGAACATGATAGGGAAATAAAAATAAAAATAAAACCCTGTGATATGAGCCGATCAGAGTAGGATGGAATTCGCTGTACAACGGAAACTCATTCACACATTGATGGTAAAAGTTTGCGATTTTTACTGAAAGGCAGCTGGAACAACCAAAAAAGTTACTTCGAAATTATATATAAGTGATTGAAAAATTCAGGTACACCGTAAGGTTGATAGTGAAAATTGAGCGATATAAAAAACTGCGCGCTGACCTGAGGGTATGGCCATGTTGTTGACCTGAAATGAAGTGAATATTTCAGAGTGCAATTTTTACTATACATTTTGAGTCAATAGAATGCGATAAATAAGACTCACACCAAAACTTGAGGATATGTTATTTGTAACGTTTCTCAGGTTGAATGGTAGGATTGTTACAATTAAGGAAGATCAAGCAGACAGTAATATGTGTCCGTTACTATTTCAAAGATCAAAAAGATGATAGGTTGAGAACAGATTTTAACTCAATATTAATGATTTGTTATAATACTCACATGATAATTGTTAAAAGTCTCTACGTCAATACAAGATTTATCACGGCTCACAATATTACCCATATCTATAATTAGTGATCCCATATAGGTAAATAACCTGTACAGTATTTTCGTAGTATTGTAATTTATGTGGCGGTCAGAGTGCAATATGTTAAGTAAACAATTGCAAGGGCAATAATTTGAAATTCTTTTTATGCTCAACTAACCGAGTAATAAGGCTGCCCCAGTTCAAACAAACGGATCTTATTGGCTGTGTTATATTGTTTGTCCGATTCCAAAGCATCCTTGCCGTCAACATGTATACAGGCAAGATCTTTACAATATTTTCCACAAACTAGATTCCACAACATCTAATAGTTAGTCAGAGATTTCATTGAACCTCATACGAAAGATTCAGTCATACTTGATATTATTCGAAAAATCGATCAAGGCGCCGTCATTGTTATTCACATCAGTTTAAGATAATTTTAAGTTTATCTTTGACAGTTTTCTCAACTATGTTATATTATGTTGCATAAAACCTCCTTCCAGATAGAAATTACCGTATTAAAGAGAGATTTCGGTGGAAAAACAGTCCAGTTTTTTTGGATCAATTGCATTGAAATTTTAACCATTTATTTGCAAGCCTAAAACTAGAACCTGATCCAAAATTCAATTTAATAAGTGAAGTAGCTCCAAAGTTATGCATTTTTCTTCTAAGATTTCTTCCAAACGTTCCTTGCGCATTAGGTTTCATCGTAGATGGTTGAAAGTGCTTTTGGAAACATTTAATGCCATAGACTAAGAATTGTTGCAAGAAATTTTTGATTAGTGTTTTCTAAGACATTGAAACTATTACCTCAATTGTTCAAGAACATGTTTTTTTGCTACAAATGTTCGTGTATTATACGCTGGGAAAGGAGTTATACCCTCACGGACAATACCCCAACTTGGATGTAAATTCGTATTCCCAACTCATAGATAATACTAATTTCCCATAAGAAAAAAGTTAGGGGTACGAATTTACGCCCAAGTTGGGGTTTTTTTTCCGTGAGGATATTCACCGTAGCTGAAATTCTGCCAAAGGGTAAAATGATTGGATGAAACCTAATGCGCAAAGAATTTTTGGAATACCTGAAAATATAGTTCTGAGGTAAATGCGATTAAATGAACTCAGTTTCATGACCTTCTCAGAAGCAAATATGACGTGTGAACAGAATGAGTTATTTACTGTAGAGATAAAACACTTTGACTTGGTTGACTTGAAGGTTGATTTAGACCATACAAAATTGGGTTAAAAGGAAAAAAATTCATGGTTTTGTTAATTCCATGGACATCAATTATCTACGAGCGGTAAGGAATAAACTGGTTCGACTTCGCTTTTAAGTTCTAGCACAACCGGAAGTTGGGATGAGGTTGAATAACCGTCGGTATGTTCGGGATGTCAGCTATATATTTGGTTGGAGAATTTGTAGAATAGTCCAAACGACGTGTGTTGTTCCCAGTGTCAGTAAGAAAGGTTATACGTGAGGTTGTTGGGTGTTGGAATTGAATTGATCGTGTCGAACATTAGAATAAGAATGAATCCGACGTAAAAAGCAAGAGTAGACGAAAGGTGAAGATATCCGAACAGTGTGGAACAGAATTGGCAGACTTGGGTCAAAAGCAAGTGGCGTGAGCCAGAATGGAAATAGGAGGTCTGGAAAGAAACCGTAAAGTTACTATAAGGAATGTGGGAGAGTAAAGAGATGGGGGAGGCGTGTGGCTGTATGCCTGATGTAACAATTTGTTAAATTTTTTTTCAATTGCATATATTTGAATTCAGTTCAAGATTCATCTGAGAACGTTAATAATAATATTGATAAATCATGTGTAGCTCGTCAGTGCCTATTGCTGTTTTTATTGATCTTCAATTCCATTCCTGGGTGCCAGTTTCTATCGAATCGGCTTTTGCGTGTCTGTCTTGAGGTCAACTCTCTTCTTACTTCGCTTCTTCCTCCAGAATCATTCAATTCTCAATAAACTCGATCCGAGACGTAAAGGCAGTGTAAAATCCAATTATTTTATTGTAGAATGATTTTTAAGGCTAGACAAATATGTCAAGAATATATTGAGCAATTGAAAACGATCAACTAATATTTATCTAGCCTCAACTCCAGTCTACTATACAATAACGCACTTGAATTTAACTTTACAGCTGATTGATTGCAAATTAGTCCTGTGAAGAAACCGTCATACGTTATCCCTTCTGCTTCTGTTTCAGCCTTCTCCTCAGCGGTTTTTTTAATATTCACTGTTCGTCTGGCTTTCTTGGACTTCGTCATTCCATTCCATTCAGCTTTACGCTTTCGTCTAGCATCTCGTTTCTGGCTTATCTTTTTTGCATCATCAGCCACCTTCTCAGACCTCACTGACGTCTCTGCCTTTTGAACATGGAGCGTTCCCATGTTCAATTCAGCAGCTGCGGTTCCTTTTGCTAATTCTATTCTCTTTTTGAAGATGAATATCTCTTTCGGGAATTTCCGCCAGATCAGGGAGTGCAAGCTTTCGTTAGCATTCTGTGTTGCACCTCGGGATCACCAGGCTAGTAAATCATCGGTCATCAGGCGTTCGTATAGGCTTCAGCTTGTGGACTACTCTCGGGTTGAGCTTTAGACGCATTTTTGCATGGCTTTCCGGCTCTTCTCCCACACTTCTGTTGCAGAAGCACCGTGAATTTGGTCCAGTGGGGCATTGCTCGTGCTGAAGATACCTGCCGGTTGACACGCAGTGTCTAATTGTGGCATTTATTGCCCGTTTCATGGCTGGTTTGATAGGAATATTTTGTTATAAGCTTGTGACAGTTGCGAATAACTTAGATGGCTGGCGTGGGTGGTATCTAGGACAGGATAGGGGGTTAGGGGATTTCCTGATTTGCTCGCACGGACTTCGGGCACGTGGGCCCGGAGAGGGGGTTGTGAGAAGGGGGCGATGGTGACGGTGGAGAGGGACGAAAGGGGAGAAAATGAAAAGAGAGAGAGAGAGAGAGTATTTATTTGATCGCGGGGTAATACCCCCTAGCAACCATAGGCATAATATACATTATATATAATATACATAATATGGCGGTTGGTGAACAGTACCGAAATAATATAATATAAAATAATACAAAAATAAAATAAAATAAAATAAAATAAAAAAGAAAAAAAAAAAAAAAAATAAAAATAGAAATAGAAATAGACACAAGCCGAATGAAAAAGCGTACATACAGAGAGGGCAGCCACATTCTGCGCGCATAACACATCGTACAGCATTCATCATACATCATACAGCATACATCATACAATACATCTGTCGATTTCAATAATTTCACAAGCGTCACCCTCGCTGCACACGCTCAGCCTCTTCCGCTCGCAGATATTCCAGCAGGCCAATACGAAACACCGGCAAAGTGGACGCTGATGTGATTGACGGAGGCAAAGAGTTCCAAAGGTTAACGCCAACATACGCAAAAGACTTTTGATACGTCACCGTACGAGCCGATGGTAGGACAAGAGCGTCAGTTCGCGACGGGTCACGACGACGTGATGCATACTGACTTGGCTGAAAACAGTCGAATAGGCCAGGAAGCCCTTCATGTATGGCCTTATAGAAAATGCAACCAATGATGTACAATCGGCGATCGCGCATGGTGAGCCAGCCGAGCCTTCGTCGAAAGTCAGATATGTGCACAAACCGCGTTTGACGAAAAACATAGCGCACACAATTGTTGAGCGCAACAGAAATTTTTCTATCTAAGCCTTCGGAAAGGTTAGTGAACACTCCTGCACAGTAGTCACTTATCGGTAGGACAAGAGACGCGACCAGGCGCCTCTTAAGCGCAACATCCACGTCGTAGGTTGTCATCCTCAACCGATATAGAGTAGACGCGCTACGTTTACACACTTCAGTAATATGTTCCGTCCATGACAGCGTTCTATCTATTATAACCCCAAGATACCTAAAACTGGTTACAAAATCGATAGAATGACCCCCCAGACTGAGAGAAGGAAGCTGCGTTGCACAGACCACGTTTACATATTTAGAGCTGCCAATAACCATGGCTTTAGTTTTATCTACATTCAGTCTAAGACGGTTCTCTACACTCCATAACCAGATACTCTCAATATCAGCATTAACCAAGGCTAATGTTTCGTTCACTTTAGACGGCAAGCAACTAAGATATATCACAAGATCATCTGCGTAAAGTAGATGGCGACATCGCGAGAGGCAATGGGGGAGATCGTTTATGAAAAGTGAAAATAGTAACGGTCCGAGAACACTGCCTTGCGGTACACCTGTCAGGAGAGGACGTACCCGCGAGGTCGTACCACTAGAATCGCGAACCACTTGCATACGGTCAGATAGGTATGAGTTGAACCACTCAAGTACATTGTCAGATAGTCCGAAAGTTCGCAGCTTCGACAGAAGCAGCGCATGGTTTACCATGTCAAATGCTTTGGAGAAGTCTAAAAACACCACCAAAGTAACCATGCGATCATCAATCGCAATCCTACAGTCATCCACCAAACGCAAGACGGCTGATTGCGTTCCCATACCCTCACGAAATCCAGTCTGACGTGGATCGAGATAATTACCACGAGCAAGATGCACCGTGAGTTGATCGTATACTATCCGTTCAAGCACTTTAGACAGCGAGCAGAGAAGAGATATTGGCCTAAAATCTGACGGGCCAGTGGGATCGGGGACCTTCGCTATAGGCACGACAATTGAGGATTTCCACAACAAAGGAACCGATGCCGTTGTTAGTAGAGAGTTCAGAAAATATACAATCAGCGGCATCAGTAGATCTTTTAATGTCTTAAACGCCTGTATCGGAAGGTTATCAGGGCCACATGCACGAGTTGTAATACGTGACAGCGCACTGTTGACACATCTGTTCGTGATCGGTGAGAAGATGAAGGATTCTATCTGCCTCTCGGCAAGGTTCTGTACCACCGGGCAGTCATACCGCACAGTAACAGTACTAGGCAGAAAGTGTTCATTAAGATCATCGACAGTAATACCACTAGGTAGAGCAGCCGGTGGTTTTTTACACTTGGCAAGACCAAGGTTCTCCATCTCACGCCAAAACGATCGCGCACCACCACAAGTATTGAACCGCTCTTGTATGTAAGTAGTCTTGGCGGCTGCTAAAGCACGCTTCACATCTCTACGGTACGCAACATATTCGGCGAAAACTTCCACACTGCGAGATCTCTTAAAGGACCGGTAACAGGCATTGCGCTTTTTCATCAAACTTCTGATTTCTAGCGATATCCAAGGCGCGGGTGATCGCCGCAAAGTAAGTTCCCTGACAGGAACAGCACAATCCAGTACCTTATTCACAAGGTTATTGAATATTGACAGCCGTTCGTCCATTGAGGGCAGCAACGCAAACTGTGAGAAGTCAAACGTAGATAAGGCAGTAGAAGCAGCATCACAATCAACACGATCCCACGGCCGGTATCGAATAACACGCGCTTCTTGCTTGGGCACACCATACCTGACAGTAGCATATATAAGATCATGCCCTGAGAGAAATGGACTCGACGATTGACCCCAGGACTCAAGAAGATTAATATTGTTAGTAGCGCATATATCGAGCCAGGTATCAGAGGTGGCAGTATGATGTGTGGGCTGCATTGGCACGATATCATACCCCTGCGACGCAAAAAATTCACTGAGGTGGACAGAGTCATAAGCTGCAGATGTCAGATCCGCATTGAAGTCACCAAGAACACACGAAAATTTATATCGAGATTGTTGCCGAACAAGTTCATCCTCAAACATATCGAGATGACCAACTTTAGGAGGTCTATATACGACCGCGAATAGAAACTTCATTCCAGCATCAGCGCTAACTTCTATTAGGAGGTATTCAGGATATCCATCCTCTGGAAGAGCAGCGGACGTAGCAACCGTTGCAGAGCAAAGCTTCTGGTGCACAAAGAAGGCAACGCCACCCCCATGTCGCCCTCGACGATCAACCCTGTGCAGCCTGTAAGATGGCAACATAACCTGTACGTCCAATATCCGGTCGTTGAGCCAGGTTTCGGAGACAGCAATCACGTGGTATGAGTTTAGCCGAAAGAATTCGCGAAATTCATCAATATGGGCAGGCAGTGACTGGGCATTAAGGCAGCAGACATTGAGGAGCTCCGGGCGAGTCAGTGAGCGCTTAGGTTTGAGAGCAGTCGCAGGCGTGAGTCATTGTAGGGCTCGGGTTAGGGTCGACAAGTCAGAAGAAGGCAGCAAGCGTAACGGTTTGATCCTCGGTCCAGGCCGAACAAACAACGCAGCATCAGTTATCCACACAGACCTCGAGCTCAGCGACGGGAACTTCTTCAAGAGCTGACTCCGATATCGGTGAAGTTGCACAGGATGCCTTTTGTTAATATAGACTTTTCGGTCCGAGAGGGCGGCATCAATTTCTGAAGATCGGAGTTGAGGTTTGAGCTTCTTAGCCGCAATTAATTGATCGCACCAGGCAGGAGACCCAAGGATTAACAGAAGAGGACGCGCAGTGCAGGCAGGAGGAGAGCCAGGAGCAGTTGCATCCAAACGCGAGGTTGAAGCACCAGGGGCACTCTGAGCTCTATAGCGGCCCATTCGTTCGAAGCGGATTATGGCATCAGGAGGCAGCTGTATATTAAGAGCCGCTAGCAGTTTGGTCAATATTTCATGTAGAGGCTCGCGATCACCACCATCTCGAATCCCTGTAATAATTAGGTGGTTCGCAACTTCATTGCATGCTACCCGCAACAGCATAGCCTCATCAGCAGGTGCCAGCACACCAGTCTGCCTGATGGCAAGCTTGCTTCCTATTTCACTAATCTCCGCCGTATGGCGAGACGCTACCTCAGCCAGCGAATCAACATCTTTCTTGACTTCTGTTACGGTGGCATTGACAGTTTCGAGACTTGATTTGAGAGCTACGTTATCGGCTAGCATGCTGTCAAATTTTCCACGAAGATCCTCGACAGCCGTTACGAGCGTGCTGACCTTGGCCGCTGTGGCTTCAAACGCACCAAGGCGAGTGTTCATAGTTACGAGTAAGGTTGACATTTTTTGGATTTCTGCTCCAATAGCGGTTGTTCCATCTCTCGTACAAATAGGGCAGCAGCTACGAACACGATCTGTCGCAGCCCTGCTAGTTTCGACTTGAAACCGTATTTTGAGACAGATAGCATGAAATGAATGTTTACATTTGTCGCCTGTGGTAATGGCACTACTAGGGACATCTATAGAGGCGTAGCACAAAGCACAGTTTGGAGGAGCCATACTATCAGCAAGTCGGTATCACAGATTGGTGTAAATAGACGTTTATAGATAACACGAAGGTAATCCCAAGACAGTCAACAGTCAACAAAGGCTGCGTTCAACCTCACTAGTCTGACACTGACACTGACAGCTCCAGAAATGAACAACAAAGTCAAACCGTCCGTGAAATTTTAACGGGTTATAATGCACTGTAAGTCTCAATTATTTAATAGCCGCACTACAAGGCGCAAAGAGTTTTCTACCACTTAAGAGCCGGCACGGCGCGAACCGACCAATACTAAACAGACCGAACTCACAAAGATAAACTCAAAAAACAGCCAGAAAATGTAACGAGCGATAACGGGTACACGTTGTTCACCAAGCACCAAGCAAGCAAGAGAGAGAGAGAGAGAAAGAGAGAAAGAGAGGTTTGGGAAAGGGGCCGGGAAGAGAGAAAGGGGTATAGGAAGAAGGAGAAGAGAAAGAGAATCCTGAAAAGGACTGTTTTTTTTTTGTTTGCGATTGTCTTTCATTGTTGAGGTGAAGTGCGGCTGGAGCCGGGGGTGTTGTGGTGCCGGTGGATTGACTGGCTGATAGTGTTCTCTCGCGGCCGGCGCGGACCATGGAGAGAGGCTGGCCGGCCGAGTTGGCTGCGCGGAGCGACGGCGCGGGTATTTGCGCTGTGCATAAGGCTGTGCTCGTTTTGCATAAGACTGTATGTAAAATTGCCCGCGCCGGGTCCGTTCGCTTACCGACACACGGTTTTACAAGGATGTTGTTTAAACAAACACGGGGATTTCACGATTCCTTTGGATTACTTTATTTTAATGTCCTTGAGGACGTTGTATGCAAAACACCCTTTTCGACAGATTTTGTTAAAATTTTGCTCGAGTTTTAATTGTAATATTTCCAAATTTCTTGCCAAATTTCAATACGATTGACCACGTCGTTTGAGAATAAATCGAATTTGAAAATCCGAAAATTAACACAGGGCTTATGGGAAAATCTGCAAAATACCTGACAAAATTCATGTTTGCATATGTAATTGGAAAACGGGTCAATAGAAATGCTTGAAAAACTAGTATCATCTTATTCAATAAATTTTGGATCCATTAGAATTTTTTAATATTTTTCCACCACGTCGTTATCTCGTAATTAATTCCGAAAGTAGGGAAAGTTCGTGAAGATTGCATGAGGAGAATAATCCCGAGCAGTCAGCTGTTCCAAACTGGCTTTCAAATTCCGATCCAGCTTTTTTTTCGCACAAATCGGCCTTTATAGCAGGTTCTTTCCATTTTTCATTTTTTTTTACTCGTCCGACAACAACTTTCGAAAATTCAACACTATTGGTAAATCACTCGTCACCCGTTTCAAGCTCGGGTGGCCTATAGGTTAGGTTCATGCGACGCTGCCACAACCGAATTTTCGTGTCGTGCGTTAGTATTGTCCCCCGCGTTCCCTATCCGTGACAGGGCTCTACAGCTGTAGTGGGTACAGACGCGGCGATAAATATCGTTCTTGATGCCAAAAACATGAACAATTTCGACTATTTTTTTCGCTTTTCGGATCAAAAATTTATTTTTTACTATTCTTATCGTGAATATTTCGCAATTCTAACGGCGTCTCAATTCAATTTTCAATAAAAAAATATTGCATTCACTATTTCTTATAAAAGACGACGTCACAAACTTTTTGCTCGGATTTCGCATACAACGTGCTTAAGGTACAAAAGCGTGGGCGGAAGACACATCTGAAAGATGGTACGGGGTGCGCACGCAACCGGACTCGGGCTGGCATGCATTGCCGTCGCGCTAATACATACATATATATATATATATTGTGACGTGGATTTTTCCCGTTCTTCGGTCACTCGGAGAAAATGACCGAGAACTTACCTCGTGCACAATAAATCGGCGTCCACGATGTACCCTGGACCTAAAACAATATCGCGAAATTTGTTGGGCGCCTGGCGTGATTAACACGCCTCGAAATCGGTAATGCGAAATACCGCGACCATATACTCGATAGCTCAGTACCGCAGAGAGGGGAGGGGTAATTTTTGGGTAGAGAGAGATGCAACACAAGTAAGCCAACGCGTGGTTTGGCCAAATCACTATAAAATTCCAATAATATATTTCTCGTCAGCGATAATACAAAAAAAAATAAAAGTAAAAATAATAATACTACTGCGAAAGTCGTCCTTCGCGATTCCAAATACAAATGCTTAAATTTAATCCAAAAGAAATAAGGAAGGGAGAAACAAACCAAATAATGAAAAAAAAGGTGAATAAATCTAGGAGACCTCTACGGCCTACGTGCGCTAGTCGCCGTCTTAATAATACCCTAACTCGCAAAAACCAAAAACAAGATTTGGACTCGATGCGCTGCCCGTGATCGTCCTCGACTACGACGCTAATCGTCACTTAATTATAAACCGCTAAACAAAAACGTGATCTGGATCATAATCGACGCGCTAATCGCAATCGTGATTAAATCTCGGTGATGTCTCATTTCTACGGGCGCTAGTCACCACCTTACTGATGCACAAGAATTCGTAAACTAAACCAAAAAGACGTGACTCGACGCGCTAATCGCGACCGAATTGATAACTCTAGGAAGCTTTTCTGATCGTGCGGGTGTGTAGCGTATTATGACGCATCCGAGCTCCAGTCGTAGTCACTTTTTCCACAAAGTTCGCAACCCTTCCCGCTAAACCGAGCATCTACGCACAGTAACACGCGACCCCCCCGAGAGGTGACCCTTTTTACGTACGCAGACTCGACGAGACCCCGTGCAGCGGAATTTGGCCGCACTCAATTTCGAACCGAAATTGTTGCCCACTCGAAACCGTGACTCTACGCGAGACTTTACAGGGATCCACTTGACTCTACGCGTTATTGCGAAAACTCAGGCTACGGTCATCATCAAGGAGATCGGCAAACAGATTTCGAGCGCTACTCTAACTCCAAGATTAAGTGGGCCGACCGTGTATGAGTGTGCCAATCTAACTTGCGCTCGAAATATGCCCGCAAAGAATTACAAGCGCTTACCACTTCGTAGCCACCCGAGGAATTCCTCGACTCCCGTTGCAGCCATGGCACGCAATTTTTTTCTTTTTTTTTCTCACTAAGCTCGATCCACGACCACCCACTACGCGACGTCGCCAGGACTCAAATGACGAGTCCTGCAAATCGGAGCCGCAATTCGAACATGCCCCGAACATAGGCGCTATCCGTAGTCAAAATTCCCCCGATCTAATTGGGGTTCTCGTTACGAAATTCTTACAGTCTAACGTATCGCTATCGTTGAATTCCGCTGTCGCGGGGTGTTGATTGGCTGGCCAGTCTCTGGTACCCCGTAGCTTGGCAGTGGCGTGGTGACGACTTCGCGAGGGTACCTATCGTCAGTTGGGTGACGGAGGGGGGGGGGGGGGAGGGGGCTACGGCTCGCCGGCCACCAACGGGAATCTCGTCCGCCTTGGATTCCCTCGCGGCAGAGCTCTCCGTTGACGCTCTCTCCGTAGCCTCGTGTGAGGCCCTCCGTTCGTCGCGATCCGCCGCGATTGCCATCCAGTAACGTCGTTCGAATTTGCTGCCGATCCCCTGTCTGAGGCCGCATTTACTCGCCACCCAAAAAAAAAATAAACAAAAATCCTGAAAAGTCTTATTCGCTAGACCGACGATGGTCCCCTCTTAGAGTCTCGGATGCGTGACTGTTGTCCTGGCACTCTTTTCCGAAATGAGCCGCGGTCTGCTCCGCGGGCTCCCTAAGTTTATGGTCCGTCTAGAGTTCGAGGAGCCGTGTCGAACGCGCAGTAAAAAGGCCACGTTACAATATATATGTTCTAACATTCTCCATTGGGGCTCTCTCGAGTTGAAGAATGAACTATTGTTCAGACGTTGGGAGTGACCGAATTTTTCTACAATGGTCTGGCAATTATTGGTCCCTAAGAAGTCAATTTCAAGAATTCTTCATGAGGCTCATAAATCTCCTTAGGGTGGACATTTTGGTATGAATAAAACTTCAGCGAAGATTCGCCTACAGTTTTATTGGGCTTCTTGCGAACCAGACGTAGAAGATTGGTGCAGGAAATGTACAATTTGTTTCGCCAAAAAAGGACCTTCAACTAAAACCAAAGGTGAGTTCCGAACTTTCAATGTTGGTTGCCCGTTCGAACGAATTGCTGTAGATATCCTTGGACCTTTTCCTAAATCAACCAATGGAAACAAATATCTTCTCGTCGCCGTGGTTTATTTTACCAAATAGCCTGAAGCGATTTCTCTACCCAACTTTCAAGCCACTACGGTCGCAGAAGCTCTCATCAGTCACGTTATTTCTCGTTTTGGTGTTCCTCTGGAAATAAATTCGGACCAGGGTGGAAATTTCAAATCTGAAGTTTTCAAGAAACATTAAAACTCTTAGGTATCAAAAAGACCAGAACAACTCCTTTACATCCGCAATCGAATAGTTTAGTTGAACGTTTGAACAGAACTATCCTTCAATATTTGTCGAAATTTGTTTCGGATAACCAAAAGGATTGGGATCTATGGATCCCTGTTTTCCTTTTGGCATATCGTTCATCTAAACACCAAAAAACTGAATTCTCTCCAGCGATGATGATGTTGGAAAGAGAACTCAAACTTCCTCTCAATCTTTTTCTTGGAAATTCTCCATCGAACGATAAGACTCACAATATTCCTGAGTTCATCGTTCAGCTTGAAAATCAAATGAATTCGGTACATGAGAAGGTTCGAAATAATTTAAATTTGAAAAGTGACAAAGCCAAAGCAAGATTCGATTTGAAATCATACATGATTTCCTTTTCTTCTGGACAAAAAGTTTGGCTTTATTGTCCCCGTAAAATTAAAGGGAAATGCCCGAAATTACAACGGAACTGGGAAGGGCCATTCTTTGTGAGAACAAAAATAAACAATGTCGTCTTTCGTATTCCGAAAGGTTCTCAAGGGAAATTTAAGATCGTTCATTTCGATCGGTTGGCTCCATGTGAGGAATAATTTGAAATTTTGAATTTGAAAAGAAAGAAATATTATGGTGCCAGTTCAGTGAGCATCGATGCCGGAAAGTGATGGAAGATTGCTCGGCTAGATGAATCTTGAACGCTAATTCGGAATACACTGGGGAGGTGTAGAATAAGCGTTCTGAAAGGATTTCCGGAGAATCTGGGTGTGGATGCCATTTAGCTTATCAGGCTTGATGAGAGTTTGGTAATTGCTTGAAGGTGGCTGTCTTGGAAATGAGGGTAGTCTGTTCCTTTAATCAAAAAAAAAAAAAAAAAGTAAAAAACTTATTTTATTATAATTAATTCTAATTGAAGGAATATTCTAAGTCCCGGAAAAGAGCCAAAAAAAAAAAATAAAAGAAAAAAATACTTTTTCTTGAGGGCATTGATGTCAGATTACTTCGGGTTGGCTGATTCTCGTTTTGATATGGTTATTTGCGTTGAACCAAAAATAAAATGAAAGTTTTTTTTGTTGTTTTTTTTTTTTTTTAGTAATTTTGTTTAGTTCTCAGGTTATCTGTGTGCCTTGAAAGACCCCCTTCCTTTCCTGATCCCTGCCAATGAAGGATGATCTTCATTTTTATTTATTAAACCAACAAAGACGATTCTTGGATGAAGAGCGATGCTACATCACTTTGAAAAGAGAAAAAGAAGAGAACACTGAAGAATTTTCATGTTTTTGTATTGTATGAAATATTTAAGTATTGACTTGAGACATAGACTGTACATTTTAGAGTAGGAATTCATTATGCTTTAATCAGCTTTTGAAATGTATACACTGTCTTTCCCAGGTTTTTTAGTCATGGTTTTCCCTCGGGACTTGGGCGAATGCCAGGACAGTGTAACGAGGTCGGGTTTGAAACTTGGATGGACCATGACAATTACATCCCGGTTTTTCTTTAGATAGATGCCGGGGCGGCAACTTAAAGTGGTGGGGGGTAGTGTAACGTTGTTCGTATAGTTCAATCTATGAGAAGACAGTGGACGAACGAAGACTTGGTTGACGTGACAACGATCGATAGATTGATTGAACGGTTGAGTTTGGGGGTTAAAAGAAGCGTGACGTTTAAAATCTGGAATCGGATTTTTAAATAAATATTCTACTGCCCTCTATTCTCAATCTCATTTCTTTAAATTTAATTAATATTATATATATATATATATATATATATATATATATATATATATATATATATTTAAGTTATAAGCGTGACTCTTATAACTTAAAAGGGTTGCGGAAATAATAATTCCTGAGTCTCAACGACTTGGGTTGATGTAGAAACGATACTAAAACATTATATTAACACCAATCACAAATAATTACATAAATAATAACAAAAATAATTATAACACTCATAGTCACCTAAATCAACAACAATGTCGGTTTTGACGATCGGGATTGTAGGCTTAGTTGACTGGTGAAAAGAATAATTTATAATATAATTTACAATATATTTTACTGAGCATTCACTATGACGCTAGTGGATGTCTCGAGCGCCTGTCAATCACTCCCCTCTCTCCCGAGGCGATGATTCCGCGATGGTCACTCTTGGTTATCCTTTCCGTAACCCGTTCAGCGTGTTTGTTGTTTTTCATAGATAAGTTTGGGTAAACAGGCCACAAACTTACATATATATATACATATATATATATATATATGTATATATATATATATACATATATATATATATATATTGTGACGAGATGCCTCACCAGCGAACCGGCACCGGAGGGTCAACCCGTGCCCCCAAATATAGTGCTTGGCGGTGACAAGCCCAAATCTCGCTACTACACACTCGGTAATCCCACTACATACCAATAAACCAACCAAATCACGCGATTCACCGTGCTCCCTCTTCAAGGGACATGGCCAATCACCATTCCCAAAATCTGCGAAACTAGACGACAAGTAGGTATAAAAATCAAGCACAAATGTGGCTCGACATCTATCTATCATCTATCGTATATCATACACAAGAGTAGATCAGTTATTCGTCCGACTCGGGACACATCCGCACATTCGCTTAGCGGAGCACGACATCTCAACGAGGAACCAGCAGTCAACACAACTCACGATCACGAGACGTGTACTCGTCACTGCAAGAACCCTCGAACACCACTCTCAATCGAAGGAGGGTATTCAACGTATTTAACGAATTTCGTCTCTTTTTAATAAAAGTCCTCAGGTACTAGGGAGCCGTATCTGAACTAAGCTCAGCATTGCGACTGACGTCAAAACTCAGATACGGTGATCGTCGCAGAATCCTCTGACCCATAGGTAGGGCCCCTGAACCATTAAAGAGTCTCCTGTATTGCGACAGGATGACTTGATATGGGCGACGGTATAATTGCGTAGAATTCCCGTCCTTCTGACCACCTCGCTATAACATAAACAATATTCTGTCTTGCCGTCTGCAAAACAAATCATTGTCAATACCGAATAATAACTCGTCAACGACGATCTTCTATCATCAAACACCGTCCTTCTGACCAACACGCTATCACATAAATAATATTCTGTCTTGCCGTCCGCAGAACAGATCATTATCAATACCGAATAATAACTCGTCAACGACGATTTTCTATCGTCAAACACCGTCCTTCTGACCACCACGCTATTACGTAAATAATATTCTGTCTTGCCGTTTGCGAAACGAATCATTATCAAACCAAATAAGAGAAACCAATTCCTTCTTACCTTTCAACAATATTTCTTAACATTATAGGAAAAGTAAATTCACGACATTCTTTCCTGTCATACTTCTTGGAGATATAACATTTAATCATTATTCAAAGATTTCAAATTGGAAAACAAATTTCTCGCCTCACGAGTAAATCGCTCATTGCGATTATTCCGTGTCTTGCTTCACAAGCACAGAACAAGTTTGACCCTCAACCGTTCATACGGCTTGTGATGATGGGTTTATTCCACTCGTGCCATTGCACATTAGAGTGATGAAACAACTTCTGAGGCTATCTCGAAAACCAATTTAAAATGGTCAAACTCTAGCAACCTTTTCCAGGAGCTCATCAAAGAATTAACAAGTAACTATTTTCCACCTTCCTTCCGAGTCCGGAGACCGAATCCTGCCGTTCTACTTACGAGACAGGAAATTCTTAAAACTAATACGATATTCGAGTTTGTGCGAAACCACCGCGTTACTTTTCATATTACGTATGAAATTCTCGCGATATTCGGCGCATAAATAAACTCGAAACGTTTTAATATATATATATATATATATATAGTATTTGGTATACTATAAAAAAATTTTAAAAAACCAAAACCGTTGAATAGACGCCGCATTCATTTTAGTGCGGGCGTCCACAGAGCAAAGAGCAAACGTACGTCGCTTTGAGTGCATAAAGTGAAATATTACAAGTTTACTTAGAAATATTAAAAGTTTACTGAAATATTACAAGTTTAGTTGAATATTACAACGATATATTTTCCAATTCCTTCATGTATCTGACGTAAGTCCTTCTATAATTTATTATCTTATCAATATCGATTCTTTTCTAAATTTTCCTAAGTTACGTTGGGTTAGCTGTCGTCGTATTAGTGCGGGAGCCAGCGACAGTTCTTGATGACCAAGGGCTGAAAATGTTGACATGTTTATTATGTTGCAAACAAACGGAAAAACGTATTCAGGTGACTGTTCAGTGGGTGATTATGCTTTGCAGGTAAACAAGTGAAAAATATGCGCTGAGTAAACTGATACCACAAAAGCTGAAATTGAGTCAAGTAATAGTTAACTTAATAAGTTGAACGAAAAAAACATGCAATTTTATTTTTGTCGGGGAAAAGTGTCCAGATGATGCAGTCAAAGATGCAGCGCATCGTCAAGCGCGCGAGCGCGTTGCATCGTTTACTGCATCAGGTGGACACTTTCCCCCCAGTAAATACAAAGCTAAATATTTTTTTCGTCAACTTATTAAGTTGATTATTACTTCATCAAATTTCGTCTTTTGTGGTTTCAGATATCCGTATTTTTTTTCATCACCAAATACAGCGCGTCTATGCAGTTTTCGTATCACAGACGATTTCCATAGTAAAGTGTTTTTTATTCATACACTTTTAATGTACAAAGTGAGTATATGAATATTTACTAAAACCCTTCACTTTCAAAAACGTTTTTTGGAATGACTAAATCTAAACTGTCGCTGGCTCCTGAACTATAACTGTATTATATATTCACTTTATATATCTCTTAACATGATTAGAGGCACCCGTGTACCTTTGCGTATGCGCCGCCGTCCTTCTGTAACTTTTTATTTCCTTCTCTTTGTTGTATTGGGAAATGTCTACATTGACACTAACATTTAAGATAGCAATACGAAACCTTACATGATTAAAAAAAAAACTTTCTTTCTAAGATTAATTTGGTAGGTGCGTCACGCAGAAAGATTAAAATACTGAGCAATAGATTTCCGAAAGAAACAAGTTATGCAATAAGTGTGAGTACAGTATGTTATTGCTATTTTATTTCATTACAATACTATGATGTTTGTATTATAAAGGACGTATAAGAATATTAAATTCATATTTATTCAGACGAATTTCTGCAAGGTGATCATCGGAAAAAAGTAATTCATGGATCCGAACACGGTATGCACTATATGCGATGAAGTACTGGAGGCTGGTACATCGTATACCGATAATGTACGAAAAAAGGGGCTCCGATCATTCATTGCAAAAAGCAGAGAACTTGGTGATTCGAAATCGAAAGTTTGGAGCGATAGTGATGCGCTTGTCTTACATAGCCGGTGCCGCAAACGGTATTTGGTTGCAAAAGCCGCAAAATAACGTTTTCCATCAACATCTTCTGCTGAAACACCGGGAACATCGTCGACAGTTTCTGAATCTGCGCCTACGCATAATGAATTCGATTTCCGCCTCAACTGCTTCCTATGCGGTCGGCCTTGGGATTGGCGTCATAAGCAAGGCTACTTAGTGCGGGTCGACCATATGAAGGAAAAGCTCCTCGACATTGCTACACAGCGAAACGATCAAACAGCCACCGATGTGATACATAGATTGAGAGATGTCGAATCTTTACTTGAAGTGAGTGCGCGATACCACCTGACATGCATGCAAAAATTTGTGAAAATCCGATCCGATAAGTCAGCTACTCTTTCAAGAGCGGCAGAAATAGATTCGGCATTTCAACTCATTGCCAAGCACATAAAAGATTCACGAAAAGGAAAATTCACAGCGGCTGAATTACTTCATCTTACGGGCAGCACATGTGTGTCAAGAAGACTTTTGTATCGAAATTTGATGGAACTTTTTGGAGAAGACATCCACGTTTTGCAGCAGCGAGGCCGCGAAATTTTGATTTTATACAAATGCTTCAGTATGACCAAGCTATGCGGTGACTGGTATCGTGATCCAGATCCCCTTAATAAAAAACAGCAAGAGGCAATTGTAAACGTTGCAGCTGAGGTCGTACGAAAAGATATTGAGAATCACTATTATGAGAACGATTCTTATACACCAGCTGGTAAATTTCTCCATTCAGTGCAACGAGATATTCCTCCACTTCTTCGTACACATATTGATCAAATTCTTGCACCGAATTCACTGGAAAATGTAGATGACAATGAAGAGCGATATTACGTACAACAAAGTGCAATAGCCCATTGTATAGTAATTCTCGTCCGACGCCCCGGTTTTACATCGCATCTGCAGCTGGCAATCGGAATTTACATTCACTAAAAATGCGGATCAAAGTTCATAATCGATGTCCTACATAAATTAGGCTTCTGCGTGTCATATTATCAACTACAACAGTACGAGGCGTCAGTCATTATGGATCCACCGAAATTCGTCGTCGAAGATGATGTTTGTGTGCAGCATGCCTTTGATCATACTGATCACAACGTTGGAACTTTGGATGGCTACAATACGTACCACTGCTTAGGTGGAATCGCTGTGTACACGTCGGAGGATAAAATGAACTATGAAGGTCGGACGACAAAATTGGAAACTGCCTGCAAGATAACAGCTGCAATGATAGCGTCACAGAGCATAGTGCGAACCATTCCATGGACAGCCCATTCAAACGGATTGGAGAATATTATGTACGGTGACACAAGGAAACTCTTTTCCACAGATTCGCCTGTATTGTCAGCCGCATACGCGACATATTTGTGGGGAAAGCACTGCAACATACTAAATGTATTGAAATCCTCTAATCCATTTCACAAGGATCGTCCTGTAGAGGGTGATCGCCAACTTACCCACGGAAAAATTAAATATAAACCTCTACGGTTACCTAGAGGGTTAAGTCATCGCGTGCGAGACCGCTCCGCACGTGACATTTGTTCGAATGAATATATCTCGGTAACTTGAAGTAACTGAAAAAAATGACTCTACATGAAAGTTGTAGTTTTTTGTTAGCTTTCGAGAGGAATTTTCGGAAAAATTTTTACGTTCCGGTAACGCTGATTTTTCACCAAAAAAGGAAGATATCATTTTTTTCATTCAAAAGGACCCTTTTTTTTGCTGAAAAAATCACAGAGTCTTCCAATATGTGTGACAATATCGGCAAAAAATCGCGAAAGTGGCACGGATTGAGGTTCTAGGGGGAAAAAAATGAAGCCACATAAATTAATTTTTTTATACCGGAACCTCGACCGAATTTGTGTGGCTCCATTTTTTTTCACCCTAGAACCTGGATCCGTGCTACTCTGGCGATTGTTTGGCGATATTGTCACACATATTGAAAGACTCTGTAATTGTTTCAGCAAAAAAAGGGGGTCTTTTTGAATAAAAAAAAATAATCTTTTCCTTTTTTGGTAAAAAATCAGCGTTACCGGAACGTAAAAATTTGTTCAAAAATTTCTTTCGAATGTTTACAACAAACTACAACTTTTATGTGGAGTCATTTTTTTTCAGTTACTTTAAGTTTCCGAGATATATTCATTTGAAAAAAAACGGCAATTTCTCAAATAATGAATTAAAAAACCTGAAAAAATTCACATAGAGTACGTTTCAGTAGTACTTTGATGTAACCAATTATGGGGCAGATCTGAGGTGGTCGAAAAAAAAGTGGCCGAGTTGACGGAGAATCCCTTGTATGTAGTGTCATTAGACATTAAATTGGCTAGGTACTTGATATAAATATCAAGTGGAAATGTTTTCAAGTCTATCAAAATTTGGTAAAATACTGCTGAGTATAAGGACTGAGCAAAAATTACAAAGATAAATGTGCTATAAACTACGAGGGTTCTTCTGGCAAGGTGGTGGTTGAAGCAATATGTGAAATATTTGGACGATCGATAGAAAAATGCGGAGTATAATGTACTAACTATATAGGTATTAAAGAGTCTCAAACTTATAAGGGCATAGTTGGTAGGGCATATGGAGATACAAAAATCGCCGAGAAAGAGTATGTGAACTTATGAACGTGTGATCACGTCCAGAGCAGAATGGTCACGAGACTTATAAATTGTAAGAAAAATACGAAAGGACTTGGAGAAACAGGTGAATCAACCTTATTGACAAACTCCAGAATTATTATGGTCTCGCGAAAAGACGTATGGTGATTCTGTAGGAAAGATGAAGAAAGCGATTATGGTCACCTCTTCTCACATGAAATCAATCGGCCAAAAGCCATAGCACAATCATTTTCTTCCAGAAAGCGATTCATAGTGTACTTGGCAACAGCTACCAGCATAAACCCGCTCTTCATCCGCATGTTGCCAAAACTATACAACCATTTTTCAGAGAACTAGGATTTGAAAATTCATTACAACGCTACGTTGAAAGATACACACAAGATTCAAATGAGAGTTTTAATGACGTGATTTGGCAGGTAGCACTCAAAACTACCCACAGCGATTCAAATATTATAAACATAACCGCAAACATCGCGACATGGTCTTTCAACTCTGGGAAAAAATCATATCTACAAGTTATGGATGCATTAAGCGTCAAAATTAAATACTCACAACGCAACCCATGAAGAGAAGATTCAACGAAGGCAGTCACGGATCGCGCTGCTGAGGATGCTGCCACCGCTGTTAAAGGTCTAATGTATGGTCCTGGAATTGCAGGTTAACGGTAAAGTGAAAATCAAAGTTTTCGAATGCATAATATTACATATTATGTAACTGTTGTGACTTTTTTGGAGTATGAAGAATATCGTGTATAAATTTTATCCAAGTGTTCGCAAAATTGTGAAAGTTACGGGCGCTTCATTGAGAAACGGACGAGTGACCGAATTGCCTCGCGTTATTTCGTTGCCAAACTGTAAAGGCGATTATTTCAAAATATGCTTTTCAAGAACGCTATTCAAAATATTCGGAAAACGGTTCACCGATTTCCTCCAAATTTTTCACACGATTGTCATATTCGTTAGGGATGATTGAATTTCTTTGTCGTAATGTCATGTTGCATCTAAAAAAAAATTAGCTGATTCGTGAATAGGTTCGTTCAAATGTAGGTGCTGATTTTCTTTTCTTCTATCAGTCGAAGTATGGTATGCCAAAGACGAGAAAATCTCATTTTTTAACAAAAATTCAAGGAAAAAAACATAGGGTGTTGAAATATGACGACTACGACACACATGGTGACATTTGTGGGAAAGAACACAAAAATAGTAGAACGATATGCGCCTACACACAACACACACTACAGTACAGAAAGGGGCATATTGTGAAGGATACAAACGTTTTCGAAGATACGGTTTGAAGTAAAACAAATAAGGGTATTTTTTCCATATCCTGCGGAAGAATTAGACATTAATTCTGACATAAATTTAAAAAAAACTAACCGGGTCTACACAAAAGTCGTACGCTACATTGTAGATATTGTATCGAAATTTAAAGTCAATCGGATTGAAAGTTTTCGAGATCTACTTGCAACTAGGTTGAAAAAGATAGTTTTGAAATAATTGCTGAAGGAAGTAAATATGCGCGATTATTCGAGTGACTGTGCGGTGTTGTGTTTTATCTTTCATCAGCGATTCTTGGCCCATACATGACCCCTCCGGCAGCTGACTGAGCATCATCAGGGCTTCTTCTTTGAGCTGGGACGCCTGCTGCAACGCAACACTCCTGGTTGATTTTCATGCATAAACTGTATCAGCGATCTCCGATTTGTAGATTCATGGTGTTCATCATCAACTGGATGCTCTTACAGCCATCGCTGGAAGTGCTGGCCGGAATATGACTAGCAATTTCGATGACATCCTCATTGCTGAAACTTGTTTTTGAAGGTATTGACCCAATGACGGAGTTGACGCTTTCGTTACTATTTTGCCCGAAGCCTTCTTCACACCGCTTTAACAATTCATGAACTATAAGGTCCTCACGAATAAGTGGAATAGTATCTCGAACGAATTGAGATGCATTCTTGTGAATATATTCATCCAAACCGCCGATTGTTCTTGATGTTTGCCAAGCGCACCACGAGTCTTCTTTCCGAAGACAATTTTCACGTTGTTGGTTTCCATCGGCTGAGCTCTTGTGGTTGAATGTTGCCTAAACGGCTTTCTCCATTTCATCTTTAGAATGAGAAAACGTTTCAATATCTAGAACATAATATACCGTTAGCTAGTTGATTAGCTTTTTTCTACGCCAAGATCTTTGTTCGCCTTTTTGACGTTACGAAGTCGTGTGTCCATTCTTGTCTGCACTTCACCAACATTCCATTTTTTTATCGCTTGTTCTTTTTATGGATTCGTATCTATAATTCTTTTATAAGTCCTTGAATCTTTACCTTTGATGTAATTCGCGTAACGGACATTATACTTATGCATCGACGTCAAAAATATTTCCACCATACAATCGAGTTTCATATTTCCAGCGATCCCTTCATGATTGGTGGAACATTTTTGTTTGTGATCTTCTTCCCACGACTCGTATTCAACTGTACCAAGGTCCTCACTTCAATACTCACGAGCTTTACAGTAAAAAGATTCAATTATTAAATCTATCACTTCACCTAAGTATTATCCAATAATCGTTGATATGCCATAAGGCGAGGAGTAACCTCGTTGGCAGCAAGTTCCGTCAGTAGACATGGTGAAAATTAGACCTTTTCCCATTTTCAATAATAACTACAAGGACGCATGCGGCAAGATGGCGAATTTGGTGGTAAAAGGGCGTATAATTTTTTCCTTTCCTGGCATTTGCTAGAAAAGCACTCAAAACACATATCTACACTAAAATTAGCCATTTATAAATGGGAAAAGGTCACATCCGCCTATTTCGTGTTTAATAAATTTTTTTCATTGAAAATCCCGAAAAAACCCTTGAAACATGAAAATTTATTGACTTCGTGTAAAATTTTCTATATTGTATATTTTCTCAAAAAATCATATCAAACGTAACTGGATAAAGTCGTATCGACTGATATTTTTTTTGCAAACGCTAGAAAAGCTCTGAAACGTAAACTTCTGTCGATTTCGGCAAGAATGTTTGAAAATGTAGTTTTCACAAAAAATGATATCAGACGTAACGATATAAGGTCATAGTTCCCCTATTTGTTGTTCCCGCCTAGTTGGCTAAGGCGTACTACTGTGGTCTTTCCGATTTTAAAAATTTTCCACATCTCTCAAATGACGCCGAACCAATATTTGTCATACTCTACATCTCTTTAGGAATAACTAGAAGAATTAGAGTAGTTTCAAATTAAAAGTAAAGTAAAGGGGACAAAAAAAATTTTTTTTTTGAATCTCTGCAAACCGCACAACTTAGCTAGCTGGTAGGGTAAGTCGTACCATCGGTAAGGTGAATCGTACTACCCTAAAATTCAAGAAAATATGAATCATAATCCATTTCAAGTTAAATCTACGATGTCGTAGTTTTTCACATAACATATTAAAGCTTCATAACATTTTATTATTATTCATATCGTGTATCTAAGATTAGGTTAACAATGCTCGATATTGCACTTTTTGAATGTTTTTAACGTAGTTACGTAACGATAAATTAAACTTATATCTAAAATAAGTTTGTATTTGTAATAATATTGACAGTAAGTAGCATACGTAAAATAGTTTCACTGGAGAGGTCTTGTTCATGTTAAGTACTTAACTTATTTCTAATTTGAACTTTTCTTTACTTAACGTAGCATATGTAGGATATTTTCAATTGATATTGTTTATATGAAGTATTTAAAATCACTTCATCTGTCAATATAGCTAGCTTATATCGAATTTGAATTTTTCTTTAGTTACTTTTTGATGAAACTTTTTGTTGCGTCAGTCTCTATTTGTAGGTAAAGCATGAATATTTATTTGATCCAACTTACATCCAGCACAGGATTTATGATACTAGTCTTTACAAGCGCAATACTCAATCGTGTCTTCGATTTGATACTTTCTTTTTCCAGACATTTTGAAAAGTTCACTGCAAAGGAAAAAATCGAAATGTTCAATAGAGCACACCTTTCCAACGAATGAATCGTTTTACAAAGTTTCAGCAAGGTAATATTGAGTCGGGTAAATCATATCAGGGCACACTTCCAAGTATGCCTCGGTATGATTTACCCGACTAAAAATGCTAGGAGTTGCCCGACGACGCAGTGTTTTCTTTAAACTTTCCTTATTTCACATATAGCGATCATAACCTGAATGTGAACGCGTCAAAATAACCGAAGAGAACTCACTTGCATACTGTAAATGATACAATGTTTTATTTGGTTTCTTATCAGCGTAGTGGCCTTACAGCTGACTCCCGAAAACTATATCAAGTACCAGTGAAATAAACAATCGAACGTACCTTCACGAGACGTTGTACCACGCGCTCTTCTTTCGGATCGGCGTTCGCCGTCGCAAGTTTGAGTCACGAGATGGCAGTTATTTGCCACGGTTTTCCAGATATTAACGTGGTATGACCTGACAGTACAACTTAGCCGACTTCCCCCGTATGTGAGCACATGCGACCTTGCATCGTTAGTGAACGTGATCACTTATAATTAACCTTAGGACCCTGGAAATGGGTACTCCTAACCCCAGATAATTCTTACAGCCTGCTAAAAACATTTTTCTTACTTTAGTCAATCGAATTTTTCACGATTAAAAATTCAAATGAGGTTTTTCTCGCATATACTATTCTATTTTTCAGTCCTTTAGTTTTCGAATGGAAAAAAAACAAAACCCTGTGACGGCCAACAGTCCGTTAGCGGCATTAATTTGAAGTTCTGAGGTGCGTGAAACGTCTGTGTAGATGATTTGTTTCGTACAGAAGTCTATGATCCTAGGGTTAAGATCGTTATGAAAGGGCATAACTAACAGTATGATATTTCACCATTGATTGATCCATTTCTTAATCGAAGCATTTTTGAATGTATCCTTATGTTTTTCGCGTGGATACAAAAGGGAGAAAATTCTGACCTTTACGCGTAGTAAAAGGGCGTATAATAGTGCGTACGCCCTTAAACCATTAGACACGCGATATTATATACTCTTTTCTTTTCTTTTTCTTACTGTAAAACAAGTGATACACGGCGTTTACTAAATCCATGACGCCACAAAATTTTCCTAATCCTTTTCGACTAATACCCAATAATCAGAATGCGAATACAGTTCTTCTGTTTATGTGATACGCCTTGTCAACAATGAGACGACTCAGTATACACTGCTTGGTTCGCAGGAGTTACAAGAAATCACTAATTTGAAACCGCGTCCAATGTAATCATTCAATGAAGATTGTATCACCGTTGTATCTATTACACTTCACAACGTTACTCATTGACAAAAAAACAGTGATGAAGTTTTTAATCTGGTACCCAAAATTAGCCCTAACCGGTACATTGATGTTGTGGCCAGCTTTCAGTTTCTTTGCTGTACGACTAGTAGTCGCCTTTTCCTATTCCATTATAAATCGATTCAGCCCGCGATTTCTTCTTTTTATACTTTTCCATCTACTCCTTCGAGACTTTGTCCCCTTTTTACGCACATAAGCTTGGATAGTTCTTTCTTTCCGTTTTGTATGCGAAATTATAGTTTACAAGTAGTGATATGTGCTTGCATGTTGCTTACCGAATACAAACCGATGCTCTTAAAATATAAATCAACGACTTTGGTTTCAAGGTTAATCACATCAAGTAACCCAGAGTAAAGAATAAATGTATACAAAAATAAACAATAGGACAGGTGCATGTTCCAAGTCATGCGGGTCGAGACCACTAGTCAAACGGCGTAATATACTGCTCGCAGCGGCTCAACCTTCTAAGCGGAAAATACCTCTAACTTTGACAATTTTGCGAATTTCAATAGGAGCCATGGCTCAAATGGTTTGTTATACTTTGAGGTTAATTACAATTAAAAAAAAATAATTTTAATTACCGGTTTTCTAGACCCCTTTAGTATATTGAATGGTTTATTGTTTACAATTGAAAATGGATAAACGATCAGGAGTTTGACTAGCGAGACGTTTTTTTCAAAAGTAAGAAGCGCAGTAAATGAAAGTAGGAATACGAGTGCGTTTGAGATAAAGCGTTTAAGTGCAGGAAGGGTGCGAAAATCCAGAGCCGAGAAAAATGGAATTAGCTGAGTTAGGGCGATAACAAGTAGCGTGATGCTAGATGAAGATAAGAGGACATGAAAAAAACTACTGTATTACTATAAGAAATGTGAGAGTTAGCAAATAGATGCAATAAATGGGGACGATGTGTGGCGGTACGCCGAATGTAACACAATATTGTTGGTTAGGTTTTACACTTTGCAACGTAGAATTTCTTCTTACTCGATTTTTTTTTTTTTGTTTTTTTTTATTCCATTAAGCCAGAAACGTCGGGAATTCGGGTTGAAAAGTGAATTTAAAATCCGATCAGGTGTAAGCTTGTCAAAAAAACAAAAAAATTCTGAAAAAATCCTACGATGCAAAGTACTTCACAGATCACATTCTGAGAATCTTTGTGAAATTGTGTTTCAGATCAAGCGGCTTTATGCAATCCTGGGCACCGCAAATCGTGCCAGCAAAAGACATGTTTTACGGCGGCCACGACAGCTGCGTTCCCAGTTGATATATGTATTCATCGAAAAATTTGTAACTATACCTCAATGTATGTACTTTGAAATAAAACAATCCTGGATGAGATCTAGCAAGAATTTTTTGAGCTAACTGTTCCCAAAAACGTATGTGTAACCTCACACTTTTCGTAGTAATCGCATCATGGCCGAGCGTCAAAAAAGCACATTGAACACGTTCGTAATAAAGCGCCCTTGTGTAGTCAGCAGTAAATAAACGGCCTGAGTATACAAGAAACGATTTTCTGTACTCACTTAAGTAAATATAGAACGTGGAAAAGCTTCCGGAAGAAAAGAGTCTTCTAACGCTGCACGCAAACCAGTGAAGTGCAAGTCACTAGTGGCCACTGTAATCATTTGGCCGTAAGGGCAAAATCCTCGACCTATTTGATACTCGTACTCGTAGACAAAGGCATATATTCAAAGCTGGGTACACTACTTGGTTGCAGATAATGACCCTCGATCAAGATCTAGCAGATCAAGCTTTTCGGAGGGAGACTCTTTGAAGAGAAACCTTGGGTCCGATTGATCTTCGCAGCGACTATATGATGATCGTGAAGAGACTCCATAGCATGACCCATCAGAAGAAAAAGAACCGCATGATAAGGTCACGGAAACTATATCCGTGGAAGGTCCATTACAAGATAATCTCGGTAAATTACCCGTGGAAAATATTACCATTCAATAATCCTCACATAATAGCGGACAGAAGGACAAACCCCTATCCAAGCTGTCAGAGATCCTGAACGGCCCAATTCCCGAACCTATGATGCACGAGGCCATGGGAGAACGTCTCGATGCTCAGAAGCAATGGGCCCCAGCAATCCACAATGATATAGGAATAGGTCTGATCGATATACTCAAATGGAGATTACCAAAGGAGGAGCGTGTAGAACTATACAAAAAGCATCTTATGCTGAGGAACTATGTCTTATTAAAACCCTCAAAACTGAACCCAGTAGATAAGGTATCCTTATGAGGTCCAATTGCCACTAGAGACCATCGAATCGCAGGGAAACAACGTAAATTTTCAGTATACCTAGCAGCCCTAAGTTCGATGTTTTTAACCATCTTAAAAGGCACTCCAATAGACATGCCCTCAGCGACAACAAATCTGAGCGATATGTGACGTATCTTACAAGGAAGGTGTTCCAGGTCGATCTCTCCGATTTTATTTTTTTTTGTAATAGGTTACAATTTTTTTTTTATTTATCAATATGCACTTCAAGGGAGTGAAACCATTCTCCAGAGTAAGGCATGTCAAGGGGCGATTTCACAATTTCACCCACAAGAACATGATATTTTTTAACTAATCCAACTGGAAAAGTTTTCTCATAATGGGAAATGTCAAATGTAATTTTATAGATGTAAAAAAACCGCCAAATCGGCCGTTGACATGCCTTGCTTTGGAGGGTGGTATCACCCCCTTCAAACATAGTAGGTCACACCTTAGTAAAATCGCGTAACAATCATACGGGGTGAAATTCATCTCAAAGATATTTTGCTTCAAAAGTGAGTTCTAAAAATCTAGAAGAATTATCTAGGTAATGTTTAAGGATCGCAGGAAAAGCTCTCTAAGTTTTTTATAACGACAGTTAACTGTTTAAATATTGTTAAACACCCGAAAAGTTAAAGAAAGTGCCAAAAATGTCCATAAAAGATCTTTATGAAGAATGGCGCCAGGACGCCCATTTGCACGTCTAAAAGACTCTACGAGGAGTGTGAAAAATGTTTGGGGTGTAATTCACTCCCAGTGACCTATTAGGGTTAAAGCATTTAATGGGAGATGTAAAAAAATACGTGTTGATTAGTTTTTAGTCTACTAATACATATTACAAAAAAAATCAAATCGGAGAGATCGACACCTCCAGGAAGTTGGCACCGCACTTTTAAGTTACACAAATTTTGAAGGTTGTTCCAGATTTTTCTAGGTTTGTTCTACATTGTTCCAAAACAGCATAGGGCTGAGAATAAAATTTTCACAGAAAATCCGAAAAACCGATTTTTGAGCTGGCACCGCACTTTTAAGGTATCGCAATTCCAGTGGTTGTTCTGGGTTGTTCTAGATTTGTTCTATATTGTTCCAAAATATCGCGTTCAAAAAAAAATTATTTCTTACAAATTTCGCTAAAAATAATTTTAGAGCTGGCACCGCACGTTCGAGCTATCGCTATTGTAACGATTCTTCTGAGTTGTACTAAGTTTGTTTTACATGGTTCCAAAATATTGCTTTCGAAAAAACATTATTTTTCAGAAATTTTGAGGAAACTGATAATTTCATTCAATTTTGTACGTGGAAAAATGTTTATTACATTCGCATTCGCGACGCCAATGTATTATTGTAAAAATTATTGTGAAAATGAAGGTTGTGCTGAGTCATGTTAGCATCTTAGTACAATGCACTAGCAATAAAAAACAATTATTCTTTCAAATTTGAATACTGAATTGACTTTATCATGCATTTCGTAAGGGAAAAAATATTCATCGTCTTCTCATTTGCGACTTCAATTTTTTTATCACAAAAATGAAGGTTGTGCTGAGTTGTGCTTTCATCCTATTACAAGGTACGACCAATAAAAAAAAATTATTCCTTTAAATTAAAATATTGAATTTACATCATAGATTTTGTGAAGAAAAAAATGTTCATCATCTTTGCATCCGAGACTGCAATTTTGTATCGCAAAAATAAGGGTTGTGCTGAGTTGTGCTAGCATCCTAGTAAAATTTAACGCAAATTAATAAACTATTTCTTCAAATTAAAAGATTTAATACAGTTAACCATGGTTTTGGTACAAGGAAAAATGTGTATTACCGTTGCACTCGCAGCTGCAATGTTTAACGTAAAAAATGAATGTTGTGTAAGGTTGCGCCAGCATTCTAGTACAATGAAATGTTAATGAAAAAGAATATTTCTTTGAATTGAAACTTTAATTGAGATAATTATGGACTCAACGATATAAACATTGCAGTCTCGTATGAGAAGGTGGTGAACATTTTTTCGTGTACGAAATCCTTAAAAATGTCAGTTCAATATTCAAATTCAAGAGCATAAGTTCTTTTGATTGGCAGCACGTTGTACTAGGATGCTAACATGACTCAGCACAACCTACATTCTCACAATAATATATTGGCGTCGCGAATGCGAATGTAATAAACATTTTTCCTCATACAAAATTGAATGAAGTTACCAATTTCCTCCAAATTTCTGAAAAATAATGTTTTTTCGAAAGCAATATTTTGGAACCATGTAAAAAAAACTTAGAACAACTCGGAAGAACCATTACAATAGCGATAGCTCGAAAATGTGGTGCTAGATCAACTATTATTTTTTGTGAAATTTGTGAGAAATAATTTTTTTTTGAACGCGATATTTTGGAACAGTATAGAACAAACCTTGAACAACCGCCAGAATCGCGATACCTTGAAAGTGCGGTGCCAACTCAAAAATCGGTTTTTTCGGATTTTCTCTGAAAGTTTTATTCTCAGCGCTATGCTGTTTTCGAACAATGTAGAAAAAATCTAGAACAACCTGGAACAACCTTCAAAATTTGTGTAACTTAAAAGTGCGGTGCCAACTTCCTGGAGGTGAGATCAACCTGGGATACCTTCCTTGTGAGTCGACCTCCACAAAACGAAGCTCTTACAAGCTGACTGATAATATCAGCAAAACTAAATTCGACACTGGAAGAGACTCTTAATGCCATTGACGAGTGATCATTTGAGAAAAACTTAGAGAGCACACTAAAGAGAGCAATAATCCTTAGAGTGTTTGTACAAGGAGCTCAAAGAAACAACGAATCGGCCAAGTAATAGAGCAGAAGATAAGTAATTTTGTGATAAAAATACTAGCAAAATTCAGACTGCGTGCTCTATTGGTTGCTAAAATAATCGAGTTGAAAGATTGATTAATAATGCGTCATGCGCTCTATTACTATACATATATGCGCCTCCCCACACCTGGCGTATGTTCCCCCACTACTTCACTGTTTTCCCGCGCTCGACCGTTTTCAGTCATCTTCAAGATCATTTTTTATCTATTCCACAGCATTTCGGCACTAAATAAGGATATATGTTTTGACGTGTTTCATTTCTTCTTTAAAAATATTTTCGAAAAATTGAAATCCGACTATTCGTGACCCAACAAGACACTCTGAAAGATAGTGAATTCGCAACTGTACAAAAACTATTCATCCGAAAGCGCCTGTGTTATACGCAAATAAAAAACATCAATCACTACTTTTATTCGAAGGGCCTGCGCTAAGACTTTAAAAATAACGGAGTTCTGAATTTTTGAGAAGATTTTTTTGTTTGTTTGGGTTCTACAAAGCTCATTTGCTTCGCATTTTGATTCTTTACAGCTCATCTGTCGAAATAACCAAGATTGCTTCATTGGTTTTGATTTTATAACCAAAAAACTTAAAAGAAAAACGTGATTTTTTGCGTATAAATGTCAATGAAAATTTTAGTGACCATAGTTGCGAGTAGGAAAAATAATAAAATACAACTACGAACTGCCTTTCGTGTGATGGCGTAGTCGGAATTTCACTAGTATCTTTGGCATGAAAAAATCCTTTATTGCCAGGCCTGGAAGTCAATAACTCCGTCTACTCCTGAATCGTTGAAAAACGTGAGGGCCCCACCACCAGATCTTGAAGCCACTAGCGAGGGAGGGCGGAGGGGAGGAGTAGCGCACGCCATTTAACCAGAACTCAAAGAGATTCTGTTAACGTAACCCGAACAAGAAAGGACAACAAACTTCGTACAAGAAGCAGTAATACAGTAGAACCTCGATTATTCTAGCTCTATCATCCGAACCGAGAAATGCTCTTTTTAGATAGTCTACCGTCCAAACCTGCACGACTTACGTAATCCGAATTTCCGTTATCTTAGACAATAGCACGAAATTTTTCGATACAGACGATATTGGTGAGCTACAATGTTACAATGCATTACAGATTTATAAACGTGTATCAAGAGATCTTACAAAGTGTCGATCAAGATCAGAACTTGAAAATTCCGATTTATTACAGTTTCATGTTTGTGACATTACTGGTCAAAAAACGAAGCTCTGACTTTTTCCAAATTTTTTAAATTATTTATGTCCGAAATAATGTTTCTTCAAGATTACACGGAGGGAAAAGAATTCTTGAACCAGCAAAATAGATTTTTTTTGGTTGATTTGTTTATGAGGTAAAAGAAACACGACATGCTTTGAAACAAGTAGAGAATACATCCATCGTAAACATCAGTATACTAGTACTTTAAACGGCTCATTGGTTCAACTAGGTGGTGAACTTTTTCGCCACGGAAGTAGATTCAAAGATAATGAGGATCGACATACTGCTCTAACCAAACATGTGATCAAAAAAGAACATTCTTTCAACTATGGCAATGCAAACATCCTTTGTGAAGAACCCAATTATTATAAACGGTTACTACTAAAAATGTGCAATATTGTAGGGCATCCAAATTCTGTTAATCTTAGAGAAGATGTTGAACATCTTAGCAATATTTACAAACTGCTGATCACCGCCCACATATCACACTTTGTTTAACCTTAACTAAGTATATAATTTTGAAGTCCCCACGTTACATGTTTTTACAAATGTTTATACTTGTTCACCTTCACTCTGGTCATATTTGATTCTCCCAACAGTCGTCGTTTACCAGTTGACTCAAACGGTTTAAGCAAATTGTTTAGACATGGAGAATAGGGTCATAACGATACCATTACCTTTGTCTCGACATCGTTTAAACTATTTTAACTATCATTAACCCTTTTTTTAAACCTTTTTAATATTTTGACTCATACATTGTGAATATACATAGTTTTTTTAATTACTAACTTTCATATCTTTTACACCCACACTTTTAACAATTTGAGAAATCTACAACGTTCACCGTCATCCTATTTGAAGAACCTTCGCTCTCCAAATAGTATTTTATGATTCTGACCGTTGTCTTAATCCTCTTTCTTATAAAAGGTGAATTATTTTTTAAGTTCTATTACTTTTTAATCATAACAGATATATGATATGTTCTCACTAACCTACAATAGAAAATAACTTTCAATAGTATAACATCTATAGTAATTTATGTCTTACTGGAAAAAATTTTTGTTCTTGACAGTCAAATAAAAAAATTAATCGTTCTGAGGAGGGCCCATATCCGGGCCGAAACGAACGAAAATATACGTTATACTTTTCTATGACCGCTCACCAAGACTCACTAATATATTATCTACGAGGTGGAGAATTCTTACCCTTCACATGTAGATTCAAAGATAGTTGTAAAACCAAGTAGTCGATTAGGAAGTTAGACACAGATAACGTAAAATAAATTTGTAACGTATTACAATCGAAAAAAGCATGTTACCAAGATTCGATTCGTCGAAATCAATAGTGGCTACAAATGAACAAAAACTATTGCCATGTGTTCAATTTATACTTCTACACGTACAACAGTAAATTTTCGGGTTAAACCCATTAAATACCGAGTAAATTCGAAAAAATTTTGAGCTAGCAAAATTATAAATGATGATATCATTCGAATAATACGTTTTGTGCGCTTGAACAACTCTAATATTCAGTGATTGCAAAAGATTTTTGTTACAACAAATTTAATCACTTGTTTCAACCATTGAACTGTCGACTAAAAAATTATGAATTAAAACAAGCTCCACTTATTCTGATACAACGATGTCATATTTTTATAACGAAACGGTTAAGGTGCGTTCGATTAGATTTGTAGTCATTCCAATCGCACATTTTCTCGATACAAAATTCACATTATTTATAGGAACTCATGCCGTGTTATCAAAAATGAATTTTTAGTCAGCATGATCATGCAAAGGCTTCATTAGATTATATATTAAGTTATCATAAATATTTTGCACGACATAAGTGTTTTGTTGAATTAAGTAAGAATTGTGCTAGCCAGATTTGATGTAGCATTTAGTTGAATCAAAAGAATATTACTTGACTCAAATAATACTTTCCCTCCGTGCACCCATTTTCTAAAATCTGATAAAATTCATAAAATGTGATAACATTTATGAGCCCTATTAGAAGATGGAGATTTCATCACAGCAAAAGTGGGATTTCAAAAATCAAAGTTAACTAGAAAGTTCTTTATAATATGGGTGCAGGAAAATATATTCACCAAGCTTAGCTCGAAGAAATCAATTGGCGTTCACTGATCACGCCAACTTCATTGAAAACGTGTACGCGCGCTAGCCAGTGCTATCTTTTACCGCGCCTTCTTAAGTACTTGACGAAAATATTATCACATATTTCTCCCCTCTCTTGATGAAATTGGACAAGTTTCATAAGTTAATAGATTTCAAGAGCTTTCGTTGAAGCTCTATATCAATACGATCGATGCACGGAGAGCCGAAATGTACCAATTTTAATATTTTCAGTATCGTCGAAATCGTTAGTTCAATCAAAACTTTTCGTCGACTTTCAAACCTTAAGACTAGATATATGACAAATTAGGTTAAAAAAAGTTCTTAGAAGCTTATGAAGACAGCCCAGGAGAGCGTGTGTAGAGCGCTCGCGCTTGCTCGATAATAACGTAATCTGGTAGTGCGGTATACGATTAAAGTTTGTAAACAATCTATCAGCTGCATGGCACATGATGAGAATGAATGGACAGACAGAATATCAGAGCCAGTGTTGAAATGATTTCAATGACAGAAATAAATTGGTGAACATCATTTGCATCGATTTTTTTTATCTATAATAATATTGCGGCGTAAGAATTGCACTGAATATGGCTTTACTTTCTTGGACACTGATGCCTTTACCTTTAGAGTTATAAGAGCACAGCTGTGGAAGTAGTCGGGGTAATAAATAAGAAAGCATTCGAACGTGCTCTAAATCGTACGTGTAAAAATTTGATGATATAAATTTTACCTGAGAGAACAGATGCCTGTCAGATAATTATCTGAAAGCTGTTCTACCAATGAGTCCGACCGCCTGGCGATTAGTTTTGACTTGATATGTGAGAAAATTCGATTGATACAGAACAGCATGCTTCGTGGGATGCATTTTAATTTTATCAGTCACAAATTAACATTCCATGTGTTTGTAACAAGACGTAAGATTAGAGAGTATTAAAATGTGAATTATTGATAGTTCTCATATGAACGACTCGAACGGATACTATGCTGACACACGTAATAAAATAAAACCTGCAGAACCTTCTGCGGTACCCTGGTTCTTTTTCGTGCAATTCAAATAGCAGTTTGATTGCATCTCATATTAGGGGAATGTATTCAGGAAGCGGTGGCAAAAATATTCGGATTCGTAAACGTGAATGTGGAAAATTCGACAGCTTTCTCGCGCTGTAGTTTTGATGAAGTGTTGAACCTCATTGACGTTAGTTTAGAGAAATGCGTTAAATATACGGAATATAACTACTCCAGTTTATTATTATTACCATATTGGTAACAACGTAATCAGATATGTATATCGTGTGGCGAATGTATTTCACTGCCTGACCCTTCGTTAGACATGGTCGTGAAATCTAACTAGGTAATGAGAGTGTTAATTGGAAAACAGTATTTAATATTGGCGAGAGATTTTACAATCGTATATGGTGATCGGATCAGCTTTCAAATACCTACGCATTAGGGTAAGCCAAAAAAATTAACCAATCGAATCTATGGCCTCAAAACGACCTATTTACTGAGAAGAAAATTCTCCAGTTTGAAAATTTTTTTAGCTCAATTGTAAAAGGTTTCGCTGGCCATTTGAAATTTCCCATTTAAAAGAAACACGAAAAAAAAAATTTTCATCAAAAATGCCGTAACTATTGAACCGTTTAAATTAAAAAAATTTTCCAAGCATCTGCTTGCAGGGCATTAAATTCTATAAAAAAAAACTCTGGAGTTGATTTTTTAGACTCCAAATTCGTATTCGAACAAAAGCGCAAATATGCAGTATAGCGTTAATACAAAATTATAATCGAACTTCAACTAAAAATGAAGCACAAAAACAATTTATTTTGCAAGTAGTGCAATTACATCGCTATAAATATTCTAATTGTAACAAACAAAGTTTTATCAACAATTAAAAACAATATTAAAGTGCAATAACAAATAAATGAATAAGTTAAAACTCTACTCCTTTGACGAATATAGTTTATAAACAACATCTTTCACACACCTTACTTCATTTTAGTTCAAGTTTTTTCATTTAGTATGGATATTTTCAATCGTAGAGCCCTGAAACAGCATATTTCTGGTTTTCTTCGACTTTCACCGCCCATAAGTATGCAAATTTTCGAGTCTAGAAAATCATCTCGGGGGTATTTTTTTTTTTTTTTTAATTCAACACCCTACAAGAATATGCCTTGAAATTTTTTTTATCTCAAACGGTTCAAAAGTTGGAGCATTTTTGATGAGAAAATTTTTTTTCAGCGTGTTATTTTAATGAGAAATTTCTATTTGCCAGCGACACCTTGTAAAATTGAGCTAAAAATTCTTTCAAAGGAGAGAATTTTTTTCTTAGTCAATAGTTCCTTTTGAGACCATAGATTCAATAGGTTAGTTTTTTTGACGCGGATTTCGCTCGGTAAAGTAAGGTATAACTCCGAAGCGATCAGAGAAGGTAGTAGAGAGAAAAGTTTTAGACAAAAGTTGTTCGTAATTAAAAGATCTACAACTTTGATGATTACGAAAATTTCATAAAAGTGAACGGTTGGGGAGGAAATGGCGAAAAATGAAAAATAGGGAGAAAAAAAGGAAAATTTTTGTCTTTCGGAAGTAATAATTTGAAAAATATTCATGTTAAAAAAAAGTTCCGTTTGAAAAAGTTAGTAAATTTAATTTAGAAGAGAAAAGGTCTCTACAATTTTTTGCCTAACACTAACCGTTCTCGAGATATCGAATTAACCCTAGAACGGGGACGCGGGGTGAAAAATCACTCCAGACCGGTTTAAATCTCGCGGCAAAAAGAAACGGCTTTTCACTTTTTTGTGCTTCTTGGTCGATTTTCCCGGACCCTTCAAACTATTAGCCAAATCTATTTATTTCTGTTGATTCTTGATCAAAAGACGAAATAACGAGCCCTCATGGAACCCTCAAGGTCGTACTGGGTCCGAGATACGGGCCCTCGAAAATTGGGGTGTTTTTTCACCCCGCGATCCCGGAATAGGTGAAACAAAATAGCGATACCGTTCTAGGGTTAAACGCGTTTTTAGCGAGATCGGTCCAGCTGACCTTCGGAAAACCCCGGAAATTAAAATTTATGCTCAGAATGCACCCCCTATCGATCCCAACAATCCCCAAATTACATAATTTAATGTTTATTTAACCCATTTTGAGCGATAATTTGACTGGACTAATTAGGCCCTATTGTACATGGGAATTATAAAAAATATCATTTCAGAGGGATATACCCTCTTAAAATTAATTTCAGCCAATACAAAAAAATACGTATCTCTTATTTTAGCGTACTTAACACTCCTACCAAGTTTCATCAAAATCGGCGGCGGATACTTCGCGGATGTTACTCGTAAATGTAGCAAGTAGGTAGCTTCATAGTGCGATATTAAATACATCATTATGTGATACTAGTGTTCCGAAAGCTCTAGCATTTTTAAATATCTGATAACGGTTCCATCGGTATCAGGCCAGAGAAGTCGTTTTCTGTGAGTTCGTCAAATTTGTTCTATGAAGTATAGTTCATCGAAAAGATCGAATACTCAGCCAAAACTGTCTTGCGAAGAAGCTCCTAGATTAATTACATTCAAGTCTGGAGAATAAGATATCAGATCAGTAAATGCAATTCAAATGCATTGTCAACGTTAGTTTCAATACCACTCAAACACTTTTTTAATCCACTGGAAAATATTAATTCTGGTGCAGATGCTTTTGCTTGTAGCTTGTAGCATCATTTTCGTTTCGGTCTTTCGTATGAGAACAATTCATTTATCAAGAGACACAGAAGCAAAATAACATAAAGCAATATGATTCAAGTACAAATTTATAAATTTCTTCAAAAGAACTATCTTGATAATACAATATAAACAACGTAAGTCCAGCCAAAAATTTTTTGGGCACTGATTCAAATCGTATAACGTAATATATTTGGAGAGATGACAATAGATACTGGATCGTCGATGTGGGATCCCCGAATTATTCATAGATGACTATAGCGACGAAGCGGGATGCTTATAATAATTGATGCTCAGTAAAGATTTTTTGTTTGAGAAAGATACACAGGTGATGCGATGTGTATAGCGAGAGAAGAGAACGATAACCGACGATTTACAGGTGAGAATACACTTAGATGATATACAGATATGATTTTGCAACGATATAGAGAATAGGACATAGATACAAAGCAGATTTACTTTGAGTCGCGACACGGGCAAGCGGGTAGATTTGAAGTAGGGACGGGGAAGTAAACATTGCACGCGAGTGTGAGTACGTATGTGATTGCGAGATACTTTTGTTTCAACTTATACGTCGCTACCTTGCCGAAACATAATGAAAGAAGATAAAGTTGTTGTTTAAATCTGTTTTATTATCGAAATTAAGTAAAAATATACAAATTTGTCTTAATTATTGCATTTGTTCAAACTCGTTTAATCCATTACGGAGCTTTTGATGAGGCCAGACGCATAGTTAGTATTGTTGTGAAACCCAAGTTTAGTTATAGTGCCTGCGAACAAACGGAATGCTACGATAAAATCATCTTAGAATAACCATGATTTGGTTCTAAAATGATTCTCCGCATTTTGAAGTTATCAATGTCTACGAAGAGTAGTAAGATCCCCGAAAAGCACCTCTGGTGCAGAAACCTTGCGCTAAGTACATTGCAGTGGAAACTACCAACAAAAATTCAGTTTGCAACTTAGAAATCACCAAATTGACAATGTACATTCAAATAAGTACCTGCAGCAATACCTTACCTACGAAATAAAAAAAATGGTCAGATCAAAATACTTACTACTAAGTACATAACTTATACATAATATGTACATAAAATCAGTGTGAAAATAATAAAATTATGTGCGAAATGAAACTTTTTAAATGACATTTATATAGCACGCATATGTTTTGAAAAAAAAAATTCAAAGTACTGCGGAAAAGTTCATTTTAATGCGGTTAGGAATTGAAATGAAAATTCTGAAGTCACAAAATACAAATCTTGAGCAAAGCTTGTGTGTTAGAAAAGCAAAGGGTGAAGAATTCTGAAGCAAAACTTTGGAGGTTTGCACCGAAAGTGTTTTGTGCAAGAGCGGATTTCTGAATTATCCCTTTGAGTTCACGTAACTCTTTAGTGATATCTTGAATTTCTCATTTTAATCCACTGATTACTGTTACAATGACTCGATCAATGCAACTTTCTTCGTTGCGGCAGGCTGCAAGCTCAGAAATTAAGATCATGAGTAACTTCTTGCTCCTGTAGAAGTGAAAATTGGTGAATAGGTACTTCATTTTGACAATTTTCTAATCCACTTATTTGTTTATCACATATACCACTGAAATTTATTTCAATGAAACTTGGAGATTTCGCAGATATTATAGACTTAGTTTCTTTTTTTTTCTTTATAACTGGAGGTAATTTTTTGTGGCTTCAGTTAAATCATAAAATCAAAGCAAAAGCATTATTGATATTCGGTTTTTCTGTTTTAATCGTTTTAGATATGTAGTTATAAACACTCCTATTCTAACTTCATTCGGATATACTCCAAGAAACTCGATTTAGGCGATACAAGGAATAAAATATCATAAGCACTAACACAGAAAATTAAAAACAAAGCAAAGCAAAATAGCTCAAGATACCTACAGTAGAATTTTACAGAAGCAGACTAATAGAAATTTACAGATAATCAGAGAAATTCACAAATACGAAAGAATTACTTATTCAGCAGTTACGAGGTCGCTCAGACACAGAATGTATTAATTTACTGAAACCATGCAGTCACACGACGCGACGGCTGAATGCAACTGTATGCAGAGGACCATGACTCACATGATTATAGTCCTTACTGATAGGAAGGCTGCGTCGATCCTCAAAACGAGGGCTTCACCAAACTAGATGTAGTACTTTAGGGGTCGGTCTGGCACCAGGCCGGTAAGTCGGAAGATGGCAGGTTATGGTCCGCCCTGTATGCCATCCCGACGGCATCCGGGAAAGCGGGTAGCTGTTTTCTTCTTGAGATATTAGTCCCTCGGCTGTAGGGAGGACTTTTATGTCCCTGTACGCCGGCAATCGAGGTGATACGAGAGGTTCGGATGTAGCCTAGCCCAGGTGTTTCAGAAGCACACTAAGGTAGCCGGTGTAGTCTTATTGGACCGTTGGTAGACGAAGTCATCAAGAGCTGGAAACGGTAGTTATCGATAGCTGTTGATCCCTCGGTGATCGGTATCGTCGTCGTCTGTGTACCTTGTTCGCTTGCACCGGAGCGCGAAATACAGAATTTACAAAGAAAGAATTAGTTAATGTTGAAAGAATGTGAATTCGAAAAATTGGTGATTTCGAAAAATTAACGACGGGGCCAGTCCAATATTCTTCTCGTAACAAAAATGATTTGCACATCCGCATATCATTCATTAGACGGCTTTGCTTGTCTTACGTGGCTTCTCATCGGAAGCAAGGATTCAAAAGGGTAAACACAACACCTACACATTATAGTCCTCCATATACACAGTGCTTGAAGAGAAGAAACTTCTTATTCACACATAAACCAGGCACAGGAAAACCAATTCGAACTCACTGGTGATGAGAGAAATTAACGACAACAGAGTCAGGGTGGCTAGGTGGTCTAGTGGAGTAAGGCTCCGGTCAAGCATCTCTAGACGCCAGGTTGGATTCCTGGCTCCGTCGTTAATTTTTCGAATTTACATTCTTTCAAGAATATTCTTCTCGTAAAAAAAAAATGATTTGCACATCCGCATATCGTTCATTAGACGGCTTTGCTTGTCTTACGTGGCTTCTCATCGGAAGCAAGGATTCAATAGAGTAAACAGAATATTTACACATTATAGTCCTCCATATACACAGTGCTTGAAGAAAAGAAACTTCTTATTCAAAGAATAGAATAGAGATATTTTGTCGATATAGTTGGCAAACTAAGTACCTGACGCAAAGTATCATCGTATTCTACCAATAATTTGACGTCAGATAGGAAGTTCCCATTATACGTTTCGTTGAGATTTTCGCAATGTCCCCTGAACGCCACTGCATTCTTGGCTAGTTTCAGGGTTATTTTTATGATACGCTGCAAAACTTTACGCCAGAAGCTATGTTCTTTCCTGATCTGATCTTGTAGATTTTGATCGAGACTTTTGTTCGATAGGCAAATTTCTTTGGCGTAACAAGCTTCCGTGTGTGACGAGTTTTCTTCATGACCTTTGATTTTCTGCGATAAATTCTGCCAACTTCCGTTCCCTGCGTCCATCTCGATTTGTTAGGCGTTCGCGAAAATAACCAACAAGGTTCACAGTAAACCTTATCTAACTTTGGAGAATAGCACAGCCAAGACCGTTCCATTTTAAGACCTGATTTGTTCACCGTAGTGTAATATGAATTTGAAAAAGAACGGTTTTTTTTATTCTTTGGAAACGGACCTCTCGGTCTGCAAGAGCCGTCATCGAGAACAAATCTTCTCATATCCCCTGTGATTGCTGCCGGATAATGAGCTGTTTCACTTGGATGTTCTTAAAGAACTAAACTTCCGAGACTTATGGTAGCCTCGTCACAAGTAAGAGCGTCAGGGCTTGCCATCGTTTTCAATTCGCTATATTTCGGTAACATCGAAAACATTGTAATTGTACTTGTTATCGTTCCATCTGCTACCGATGGCGTAGGCGACACACTTAACATATCATCCGACGTAACCGCACTTTTGCTTGCGAAAAACGTCGTCAATTTCAGTGTCTTCGATAAATTTATCTTTGAAAGTTTTTCTGAATCTCTTTCTTTTTCTTTTTGCCGCACTGCTCAAACTTTTTTTATCCATGTTAAAATTCTTATCTGCTGCACCACTGATTATATGAAAATTATGCGTTCAATTTTCTAGAAATTACCGAACATTTACTGATCAGAAATAATTTGAGTTGTCTAAGACTACCATGAAGTTCGCGCCGCGAAGCAAAGGACTAGTCTGAAAGTTTCTTGCAGATAGAAAGCTTAAATTATTATTGTTCGTGCGTACAAATTGGACATTATATTTTCTGAATATTCGATTTAGTGGCTCAAATAATCCTGCTATGTATGGCGAATTAACAAATTGTTCAGGATTATCAAAAACGTTAGTTATACAGTTACTATTGTGACCACTATTTATGATTTAATTATATTTGAGCTTTATGTGCTTTATGAGCAAGAATTGGTAGTCATTCGGCAGTAATATTTGGTGTATGAGTTCAAGATTTTTACGGTAAAACTCAGTAATGGATAGTCTGATGGCTCGTTCAACTAGATTACCTATAGTTTGTAACATTCCTATCCTATTACGCACTTTCATTTTACATCATGATTAATTCCAATTATAATTCAGGAAATAAATACTCAGGAACTTATCTTTCTTTCTTTCTTTGGCGTTTTACATTGTTGAGTCAGCCCCGGGTTCCTTTATACTTTATGCTTCCCTCACAGGGTTCGTCGCTTTAATCGTAAACGTAAAATATACTTGTTTGAAGGGATAAACGAAGATATACATTAAATCGGACTATGTTGCGTCACCAAGCTTACACGTCTTATCCCTGGAACGGGGTTGACCGACTGACTCTTACCACGGCTCTCTACTAAGCCGTCACAAGTTCCTATTTTATAAGACTTAGGTTAATAGAATTGAAAGTTGAGATAGCGTTGCGACCACGTCTTTTTGTGGTACGAATCCGTTTTCTAATCAAAGTTATGCTTGATAACAAGAATATCAAGAAAGTTTTTTTTTCCTTCAGAAGCTACTTCAGTGATAAATTTTAATCTGTGGTGGAACTTGTTAAAAGCAACCCGGGTTGACTCAACTTTACTTAGAGGAACTGCTGTAAAGATGTCATCAACGTATTAATATTAGAATGGACGATCGAAATCAAGCTGGTTTAACAATTTTGTTTTAGATCGTCTATGACGATATCGGGAAGTAGAGGTGAGAGCGAAGAACTCATTGGTAAACCAAAACACTGTGCGTAGCTCGTGTCATTAAATTTGAATAAAGCCGCTTTGAAACAAATTTTCAGAGCTTACGTCAATTCAGTTAATGATATTGGCACATGTAGTTGTAAGTGAAGCCATCGTTTATCTATGACCGCTAACACCAATTCATGAGCAATGTTAGTGAAGAGTGAAATGACATCTAATGAAATTAAAACATAGTTGTTTGGTAACCTTAAATTTTTAATAGCTTCTACGAAACTGAAGCTGTCATTAGTACGTGAGAGAGGTGGTGTAATATTATTAGAAATCCATGAATATAATAATCTAGCAAGATGGTACGTAGGAGTGTTAATGAAGGACACCATTATGCGCATTGGGAAATCTTCTTTATTGATTTTCGGAAGTCTATATCCTGTTTATTTTTAAAATTGTTAATTCCATTGATAACCTCTGGGTGCGCTTGATTTCTATTTTCTAGAGGAATGCACAAGCTATTTGATTCTAGATGTGCAACCAGTCTATTAACCGGAATTGTTTTTTGTTTTCATAAGGAAAACCAAACTTTGGTCTTAATTGTAAGATGTCCGCTACCTTATTCGGAGTATTGACGTCACTAAGGTTAACTAGCTATTTTGTACGACTATATTTCTTATATTGTATGAGTCTGCTGTTTTGTGTCTAAATTAGGTTATTAAGTTTTCCTATTATCGTACGCAAAGTTCGATTTTGCGCATGCATTTGCGCTCGCAAAGTACCACTTTCCCACACGTTGACAAGAGCGTGCGGGAATGCAACCGAGCGAACGGGGATGTAGCTGAGCGTGCGGGAATGTATAAGAGTATACGAGCGATTCCAAGGTATATACGCGCGCGCCATCTCTGCAGCACTCTCTTCGCATTAACACGTGCGAGAGATACTTTGATATCAAATGCATCAGAGTCATTAAAAAATATACCGTTTTATTTTGTAAATTGTCACGTTACGATAAATATTAATAATAATTGAAAATGATAAGTAAATCAGATTTTTCTTAATTTAATAAATTTATAATAGTTGTATAATTTGTTTTTTTTTTTGGGCGGGGGGGCTTCGCCCCTCCGAACCCACCCGTCCCGGCGCCCCAACGCCACCGTTCTATACGTTTCAACTATTCGAAATAATTGTAGTGGTCGAACTTTGCGCAACTTAATAGGAAAAATAGTATATGATACTCGTGCGCACGTAGGTCATCCCGCACATCGTAATGTACTATTTGCAATTCTGGCTAGTAATGTTTAAATTTGGAACCTGACTTAGATGAATCGATTTTAAGTTATTAAATGCTATTTTGGGAATCCTTAGGTGTGCGGGCAGTAGTTGTAGGTTCTTGTATCGTAAAAGAAAGACCGTGTCTATGTGTCCGTTACCGTGTGTCAGTAATGTAGAAGATTTATATTCAGAAACAGCCATATTATACTAATGAAGGTTGTGCTCGGCATTTTTACTGATTTTACAGGAAAGATTAACGAAAAGTTTTTCATTATAATATGATTACGGTACTTGGCGGCTTTTTTAAAATATTTTAGATGTTTTTATTCTGATATTTGTTTACCAACTCGATAGCGACTATTATAAAAGTCTAATGGTAGGATCGCACTTTTTTCACTTCATCTCTCACGTCTTAACAATTTATGTTGACCACTATCTGGTAGAGGTGCGATTTCTTGAATATCATGCCGACTATTTCTCGGAGCATCGCACTGTTGATCCATTAGTAACATTAGCGAGAGCAGTATCTGTAGAGACGGGTGCTTCTGAATTACAAGCGTTGTTCGAATCAGCAGACTGTGGTATTTCAGTGACTGCAGAAGTTGCAAAAATAGTGTCAGGGAAAATTCTAGGTCAAATGGGTGTATAACTGATGATTGAAATCCCCAGATTACTAGATCTAATCAACAAACTTTTGAATAAGCTATATTTACGAGCTCTGCGATGTCATAGTTGGAACTTTTCAATCCATGATTCTTTCCAATCTACAAAGCACAGGCATTCGCATATATGCAACACTGAATGGTTTTATCACAGTTCGATGAACTGGCTGCAGTTTATGGGTTGTATGAGATGGAAAACTTAGCATGCGTACATGATGCTTTCATGCGTACGAAATAAGTGACTTTGTGATTGCAATGGCCATCTACTACCAGTATCACAGGGTCTTGTTTTGTAGAATGCACACGTTCCATAACGTTCTCGAGCCAATGAAGAAAAATATTCCTATCTGTTACGGATCGGAACTATTAATTCAACTAATATTCAATTTAAAACGGCGGTTATTCGCTTCGGTTTCCCCCTCTTAGTCTAGTATGACCGGCTCCTTGACGACTCGGCAATACTAGAACAGTCCTTACGAGGAAACCAAACAAGGCGGTCACGCACTTCGGTATTATTCTTTTTTCAAACGGTTATGAGCGGCTTTTCTCGAGATACATCCTCAAAATAATTCATGGTTTTCTTATCTAAGATTAATTTGTTCGGGTACTTCCATTCTGTGTTTTCTTCTTGTACTAATCTATTTTCTGTGCGAAAAAAGAGAGAAACGATCAGGTAAATCTCAATCATCGGTTCGGTACTCGTGCCAATTTTCTCTCCCGATTGTGAGAAACACCCGACAGACCAAGTCCCTTCGAAAGGAAATCCTACGTTTGCTCATACTCCTCAAGGCTATTCGCAACACTATCCATCCAGACTTTTGACCGAACGATCCCTACACTTCAATCTGGGATGTTCATCATAAGTCGTTGAATCGTCCTATTGCGAGAAGAGAAGAAGAGAGGAGGGACAAAATTTCCGATGACACTCATACAGAACATTACCGTTACATTGCGAACTCTTTCTCCAAATGTTAATTTTCCAACTTGCCGTTTTCCCTTAGCCAATATCACTTAAATATTCGTATGAACGCACGTGACCCCTGCCTCGTCAGCGTTAAATATTCAAGTTCCCCGAATCCAAACCTAACTTTCAAGACTCTCCACTAGTTGTAGGGCTAAGTTTATCCAGATCCTTCACGTGACTCACTAATTCCCTTTCGAGTTCTGGTAAAATGTGCACTCATACGCATTGGCCTCTTCTCCTCTTTTGATTTTTTACAGCCCATCTTTTGAAGTACTCCGTAAAATAGCATATATTTTAGCTGCTTCTTTTTCTGTGATTCGTACGACCCGAAAATAGCGATGCAAGCTACTCGATTTTTACTGTTTATGGAAATATTCGACAATAAAACAATCACCAACTTATTCAACGTAAAGTTGTACTCTCGTTTTTGAGACATCGTAACCTACCTTTTAATAATAGAAAACCTTAATTCTGCTGACCTCTTCTCTTCACCAGCCAATCGTGGAAATTATCTTCGACGTGGTGTGATTTGACAATGAGCACAAAAATTACAAACGTGATCACTATTAAGACAGTTCTCGGCAGTTAGGAGGCTGCTCAGCACATGATAGAGCACCAATTTACTGATCTGCAGCATTTTCATCTATCATAAGATAACTGAACTAGTTGGTGGTCGGGGGTACCCGCTGCTCGGAGCTATCCGACTCTCTCCTACTGCTTCGTATCAGGAGACTTGCTGAAGAATCGACCCAGATTTCTAAAGTTCAAGTTTTATCAAATTCAACAATCTTATTCGTTGATCGGTTGTTCAAAAGCAAAAGAATTTTACCGTTACACTTAAAGTGGTCCCTGACAACAGTCGTGTTTCTTGACCAGCCTTGAGCACGATGATACATATTTGGATTGCGTTCACAAAAATCTCTTGCCGCAGAAACCTTAATACAACTAAATCTGTGGTGATTATAGTTAATCTTAGATCCAAAGCATAAACTATTATTGACACTCAAAAAACTACATAATTCGGTCTTACGTTTGAAAAGAGTGCAGGATAACCGCATCTAGAAGCTTATCGTAATGTTGATGTCGGCTGTCGCAGAACGCTGATTGTCTATTGGACTTGTTGGTGCTCCCTAATTCGTCCGTGGCATGGTACAACTTTGGGATGCAGTGAAGTGCTAGTGTTTTGCGGGGAGGCTTCGGCTCGCTGGCCAATAGCGGGAATCCGCCTTGGTTCCTCACTGCAGAGCTTTACGTTGGCGCTTACTCCGTAACCATGTTGGTGCTCGCCGCTTTCTGTAGTTGCCATATGTCCATCGATTTTCCCCCAACAATGTCACCAGGTTACTCATCATGTGATTGCCCTGAATTCGTCAGCGATTAAAATGTTCAAAACTAAACAAAGACTTTGTAATATCTTATTTGTCAGCCCGTGAAGTGTCCCTGCACCGAGGTTTGACTCTCTTCTTTGCGGTTTTTTTCTACTTTATTGACAGCTCTTATTGCAAACCTCTAATTTGGGTTCCGCCTAGGGTTCGGAGAGCTGTTTGTAATTAGCATTAAAAATGTCACATTACAATGCACTTGAATAGACGTAAAAAAGTGCTCAGGTCAAAGTGAAATTTTCAAGCTAAAAAAATTTTCAGATTGATTGTTCAGATTAAGATAATGTTTGTTAAGGTATGTGTTTATCAAGTCAAGGTGTAAAGTTTTTATTGTTAACGACGGTGAAAGTGTAAATGGTTTTCTAGAAAAACAGGGTGATTGGTAACTTGTGGTTATCGTTTACGTAAAGAAAGTGGGCAATTTGTTTAAAATATCAGGGTAGGTCAAGTTTAAGAGTAGGAGTTCTACGTAAATGTATTGGGTCGGGGGAGGGAGTAAGAATGGTTTAAGTATTATGGTTCTTGTGTATAAGTCTGGGCTTTGTAGGTCAGAATGAAAGCCAACGACACAATATATCCAAGATTTCTGAAGTTCCCATTGAAACTCATAAAACCTAATAAAAACTTTCAAGTGGTCGCTTGCACATTCAGTGGCTAAATGTGGATGCGAGTTTACAGAGAAGAAAAATTTTTGAATGGAGGCTCCTGAAAAAAGAGGAAAGGAGTGATGAATAACGGTAAAAATATTTAAACGGTCGGGTTACGAACTGCGAATGATAATAATTGCAAAATGTTACGAACAAATTGTAGTCAAAACTAAACAACGAAAAATTATTTACAAGTCTTTGTTGAATATCTGCAAGTTAGTCTAGACAGATGGAATAAGAATTTTGAAATATTAGTAAGCTCAACATTAACAAGAATGAGGCACAATTATTACGATTGAATTGCGGGGTAAACTGCGTAATATACTCAAAAAACGTTATGATAACATATTCTCAGATGTCACCTCCAATTTCAGTTTCTCCTATTCAATTGACTGAAAGTATTGAAACATTATACGGAGGGTTGCTTTCCACTTTAAGTTGACAATATGGCTATACATGAAATAAACGTGTGGTTTGTCATGTATAGGTAATCACACCGTATAGTACATACTCTTCACTTCACGGTTAACCTGATGTTTTTAATAATTTACGCAATGTAAATGTAAATATTTTATTTTTACTTCCGTTCATCGAAAACCTTATATTCGTACTATTGAGGTTGAAATCACTGCCTGGTAAGCAACAAATTCAAGCCCGCCTTAATCTGTATCTTTTTCAGTTCTTTTTTTTTTTTTTGTTTACTTCCTTTTTTCTAGGATGTTCTATGAATAATTTTCAAGATATTACGGTCTCAGATAGGTCCGAGGTCTGGCTAAAACGTGACAAAAATTGAACACTCATTCCTACAAACTTTTCCACACACTTTGATTCTGACACGTGGTCTCTAATCTCTCCGTACAGAGCTTCCAATCGGAACTTCCCTGGTCGGAGTGTCCGAACAAATATTTCCAGAACGGATCCTACGCTTCAGAACCTGAATGCTTGGTAAGTTAGATAACGAATATATTTGCACGTTTGAGCACTTAATCAATTATGCGTAAAGGCGTTCCTCCGATTAGATTTTATAATTCAGAAATGCCTCTACGAATGAGTTGGTTTTTATGATACAAAATTTATAGTTCAGAGGGTGAGGGTTCGAAAACTTAATTGACAAGGAAGGTTACCTTTCTGATGCTATGAAACATGGGTTATTCTTGAATTTGTTGTAATCTGTAGAGCTGCTTGAAATATACGAATATCTTATGATGGATTCAAATATCTTTCAAACATGAGGGAGTTATCAATTTTTTCCATGTGTTTTGTGAATTATGCAAGATAGAAAAAAAACTTCAAATGTACGGTCGGTTTAATTTTATGTGACCTATCGCAAGCAATTATTTGTTTGCCCGTACTCACAAGCTTTCACCCTCTTGATAATAGATATTTAAAAAAAGATTTCTCTGTTTCTGTACGACATTCAATTTGGATAGACCTATTGGCTATCAAGCCAAATAATAAACAAATACGATGACCATCGTAGTTTGTTTAGAAACAGATTGTGAGAATTATGTAATTCCTCTAGTAAACCTTACCCAAATCTTCTCCACATTCAAGAAGCTCATCACCGATGTACAATTTTTTATTTTACAGTACCATGTATCGATACGGCTATATTTGCTAACTTGTATTTTTTTTTTTTGCAAGCCTTACTATGCGTAAGTGTACGAATGTTTCGTTCTCCCTATTCAAAAAAGAATATCTTCATGTTTTATATTGAATCGATAGAATATTATATCTCGTTTCACTATCACTGAATATAGTCTAACCATAAAACAAACTTACCTTGAGTAAATTTTAATTGCAATTATAATAATTGTGTAATCCGAATGAATTATAATTTCAGAAGTGCAGTTAAATTAGTTCGACAAGTAGCTGACATCTACGAAACGAATTAAATTGTACATTTTTTTAGGACAAATAGAAAGTCAGAAGTGATGCCCAAATCTACCGAAATTCAACAAACTTATCTTGTGCTTCGTCCGCTACTTTGAGAAACAGGTAATCCTTGATATTTCGGCTCCAACTAGATGGGTTTTCGTTTTCCTCTTTTAGTTTTTCAGGGGAAAACCTTACCTACAACTTTTACGAGAGGCATTTTTTCATAGCTGTAAGGGGAAACAGGTAATGACGAAAAAGTGCCTTTAATTCACGCTTACAAATGTTGATTGTCAATTGTATTGCCCCTTTCAATTTTATCAATAAATAGTTTCAATCGTAACACGGATCGTCAAGATTCGCCACAGCTATGAGCTGAACCCGCAATCCAGCCAAATGTGTGTCGTTAATCTCATCGTATTCAATCGAATTGTTTACTGAAAAATGATCGTTTATTGAGTGCCAGAAAAATAATTTTACTGACCTAGCTCACGGCTTTGTTTTAGTACCGGGTCATGCCGTTCGGTGTTGATGTATTCTGGCTATTGAGGAGAGCGAAATTCTGGGTGGAAGTTGGAGAGGTTTGACAAAATAAGGGTGTTCATTATAAAGAACAATACCTTTATTATCTGAATCACTTATTCTTGCTCAACTCTCTCCTTCAACTTACCCACGTTCACCAAGCTACGTAAAATTATCTTTATAGTGGCGCGTATGCGCGATATAGAATGGAGAACTTCACCATACCCTCAGTACTAGTTGCAACGTATGAATAAATATGCAAACGCTCAGCCACCTCGTGGTGCAGCTGGTGTGTTACTACCTCAAGTACATGTGCTTCTATCTAAGGTGGCACTCGGCGTGAGAATTTGAATTTTGACCAAGCTCGGCTGTATTAATTTAGCTCTATAAAGAGATGAATAAATTCTACCTTGCCACACAATGAAGGTTTTAGAGGACTCAATTCTTAACACTTATGTATATCATGTACGATATTGAAATGATTCAAGTATTATCTAAGATAGAAATCGTCAAAGTTGTCTTTGTTCATTATAACTGTGAAGAATCCTAACATAGAAGCCGACAAAGCAGTTGCACTTGCATAGAAACATTCCCGTAAAAAACTAGGAAATTGCAAAACTTGAAATGTGCTCAGGTTGAATTTTCCAGTGGTTAATACGAATCGACATCCATAGAAATGTAGGGAGAAACGCTGCAAAAACTTGCGCGTTATGATTGTATCTAGATGCGACCACATGGATTCACAAATATTATATTATTATACTCCCTAGATTCTGGAAGTCGGTCATAAGATAGTTTTGAAAAGCACATTATATTTTTCTACTAATAATTGTTACATGACTAACTGTGATAATCAGTTTACATATTTTCGGCAATAAGTGATTTCGTTTTTCAAATATGACATAATCAAATCCTAATGAATTTCAAACGACGCGCGACGTTATCAAATTTTGCCATTTGAACAGCTATTGTCAAGTGTCAGTGACATCATTAGTATTGCATATTGTGATGAGTGTTTGTAGCTACAAATATTTGGGTTACATACGTTTGGATCATGAGTAAGACTAGGTCTTTCACTTCTTGTTTCTCGCCATCTAAGTCCTTGCAATGACTTATTCGTCAGTTAAATTAAAGTTATGTCCTTTTAATTTGTTTTCCTTTCTTTATACTTGTTCATTTAATAAACTATTCTTTCCCAAATAAATTTGTACCCGTATTTTTATTAAAAAATGTTTATAATAAACTTCTTTTTTTTACCTACAGTTCTACATACATCGACATTTGTATATTATGTTGTAAATGTGGAATAGTAAAACACGTCCTGGGTAAAAATAGTTTATACAAAATTACATATGAAAACATATCTTATCATATACGATAATGTATAATAATATATGTTGTGACGTGGATTTTTCTGCACCTCGGTCACTCGGAGAAAATGACCGAGAACTTACCTCGTACACAATAAATCGGCGTCCACGATGTACCCTGGACCTAAAACAATATCGCGAAATTTGTTGGGCGCCTGGCGTGATTAACACGCCTCGAAATCGGTAATGCGAAATACCGCGACCATATACTCGATAGCTCAGTACCGCGGAGAGGGGAGGGGTAATTTTTGGGTAGAGAGAGATGTAACACAAGTAAGCCAACGCGTGGTTTGGCCAAATCACTATAAAGTTCCAATAATATATTTCTCGTCAGCGATATTACAAAAAAAAATAAAAATAAAAATAATCATACGACTGCGTAAGTCGTCCTTCGCGATTCCAAATACAAAGGTTTAAATTTAATCCAAAAGAAATAAGCAAGGGAGAAACAAACCAAATAATAAAAAAAAAAAATGAATAAATCTAGGAGACCTCTACGGCCTACGTGCGCTAGTCGCCGTCTTAATAATACCCTAACTCGCAAAAACCAAAAACACAATCGGACTCGATGCGCTGCCCGCGATCGGCCTCAACTACGACGCTACTCGTCACTTAATTATAAACCGCTAAACAAAAACGTAATCTAGATCATACTCGACGCGCTAATCGCAATTGTGATTAAATCTAGCTGGTATCTTATTTCTACGGGCGCTAGTCGCCACCTTGCTGATGCACAATAATTCATAAACTAAATCAAAAAGACGTGACTCGACGCGCTAATCGCGACCAAATTAATCACTCTAGGAAGCTTTTCTAATCGCGCGAGTGTATAGCGTATTATGACGCATCCGAGCTCCAGTCGTAGTCCCTATTTTCCCCAAAGTTCACCACCCTTTTTACGTACGCAGACTCGACGAGACCCTGTGCAGCGGAATTTGGCCGCACTCAATTTCACTCCGAAATTGTTCCCCACTCGAAACCGTGACTCTACGCGAGACTTTACAGGGATCCACTTGACTCTACGCGTTATTGCGAAAACTCAGGCTACGGTCATCATCAAGGAGATCGGCAAACAGATTTCGAGCGCTACTCTAACTCTAAGATTACGTGGGCCGACCGTTTATCAGTGTGCCAATTTAACTTGCGCTCGAAATATGCCCGCAAAGAATTATAAGCGCTTACCGCTCTGCAGCCACCCGAGGAACTCTCCTACTCCAGTTTCTGCCATATCGCTCACACAAGTCTCTTTTTCTTTTTTTTTTGAATTTTTACGCTACTCAACCGTCGCGAACTGTCGCCAGGACTCAAGTGACGAGTCCTGCAAATCGGAGCCGCAATTCGAACATGCCCCGAACATAGGCGCCATCCATAGTCAAAATTTTCCCGATCGCATTGGGGTTCTCGTTACGCAATTCTTACAATCTAGCGTATCGCTATCGTTGAATTCCGCTGTCGCAGGGTGTTGATTGGCTGGCCAGTCTCGGGTACCCCGTAGCTTGGCAGTGGCGTGGTGATGACTTCGCAAGGGTACCTGTCGTCAGTTGGGCGACGGAGGGGGGGGGGGGGCTACGGCTCGCCGGCCACCAACGGGAATCTCGTCCGCCTTGGATTTCCTCGCGGCAGAGCTCTCCGTTGACGCTCTCTCCGCAGCCTCGTGCGAGGTCCTCCTTTCGTCGCGATCCGCCGCGATTGCCATCCAGTAACGTCGTTCGGATTTGCTGCCGATCCCCTGTCCGAAGCCGCATTTACTCGCCACCCAAAAAAAATAAACAAAAATCCTGAAAAGTCTTATTCGCTAAACCGGCGATGGTCCCCTCTTAGAGTCTCGGATGCGTGACTGTTGTCCTGGCGCTCTTTTTCGAAATGAGCCGCGGTCTACTCCGCGTGCTCCCTAAGTCTGTGGTCCGGCTAGAGTTCGGGGAGCCGTGTGGAACGCGCAGTAAAACTGCCACGTTACAATGTATACTCATATGAAGTTGTATATGGTTATACATAGTGTTATATTTAACGATACATTATGGTATATAGTTGCATATGATTGCACGTGTTTACATATATAATCATATTTACACCATTTTCACTCCGAAAGGTGATTAGTTAAGAATACTATAAAAGAATAATACAAAATGATACGCTTGTCCCAATACTGCCGTATACTGCTAGTGTAATATAATCCAGTAATTTCACTGTAGAAATATCGTAAGAATGACGTCAATAATACAATAGCAGTTGGGCTATAAATTAATAATGAAAAAACTTTCTGGCTATAAAGCGGAACCGTAGAAACGATGAAAGTATCAATGAGAAAAAAGAGAAAGTTGATTTACAGATACATATTCATCATTATAGATTTACACCCTTTACCCGTAATCTGAAGCATCAAGTTAAACCTGTTGGATTTTAAAAATGATAACACGACATCTAGTACTGGTTCTTGATACTGTAACGTACTTTGACGTTACGGAAAATAAATATGGATCCGCGAGTTTAATTATCAAGTCAAAAGAAATCAAGAGCGTGAATAAAATGTTGTGAAAATGCTTTAATGCAAGATATGTGTTTCTCGTTTAAAGTCTGAAACAAGACTGTTCTTACAATAATGTTGGTTGACGCAGCAACATTACTCTTTTGAAAGACATAAGAGGTTTATAAACGTCTTTTGTCTATGCTGACTATTAGATCATTAAAGAGGGGACAAAACGGGTGATTTCACCCTTTGTAACACTACTCCCCCCCGAGGAAAAGAGTCGTCCCGACTCGGAAAAGATAAAACAATTGTAAAAGTGATCTAGCAGTCAGTGCTCAAAGGTGAGTTGGAGCTGTGGCTCTAAAAATTTAAGGACTCCCTTTTTTACTATCTGGCATTTGCCCACAGTCTCAAGGTCAACCACAGAAAACCTTGAGCAGATAGTTGAGCGTTAAATAACTTCAAAAATTTATGTGCCTTGTTTTTACAAAGGTTGGTGTTATTGAGTGTTGTGTATCTTCATGAATTTGAAGACATCAAAATCATCCGGATCGTCGTCGAAAAGAAAATTCATTCCTCTTCAGGGAAAATAGCCCGGTGAATCAAACACAGATGAGTACGACGAGGCGGGAAACCATAACTGGAAGAACTCTGGGTCCTAGGCAACGTAAAGGCTGATTCCCTCTGAGAACCGGCACAGGAAACAGGAAAAAGGAATGGGTGACTGAATCCAAGGCTTCTTCAGAAACAGCACACCCTAGAGTTTGGAGGACAAATGTGAGTGGTGGTATAACAATTCAAATTCACTAAGTGAATAAAATAAATTGAATATTTATTTGAAAGAAAAGAAACGATCTTATCTCATTTATTTCGTGTCATTCTTCAAAATGAAGGCCACCAGTCATCCTTAGGAATTGGGAAAGGTCGGAAGGTAAAAGCTGTTCGGCAAATAACCTGAAAAGTGCTTACAAAAACTGACACTTAAGGTTAATAAAATGTGAAAATCAAGCAATCGCTCCTCGACCTCGAAAAATAATCGTGGCTCTTTTCACATTAATAAACCAAAGCCTATTCGACACAAAACTCAATTCCGAAGAAGAAGTTTCTAGAAGGAAACAAAACTCTTAGGAAAACAAAAGATCATTTCAAAACAAACAACTTCTTAAAGCCTTAATAAAGCAAGTATAGGTTAACTTCCCCATGTCAAGGAAGTACAAAAATCTTTATAAACTTGATCGGCCGTAGCTTCTGCGTTTATAACCAAAACAGGAGCCGATAAAGAAGAAAAGGTTTGAGTTACTAGCGAATCCTCATAAACCTCATGAATAGTTCTGAGTAGCTCTAAAGAAATACTCGATGCTTCCTCACGAGAACGGGAACTAACTCGAGCAAAAGAAGTTTCTGGGGAAACTCGCAAATAAACAATCAAATCTACTCTGAGCTCAGACGAGCGAATGAGAAGATCGAAATTTTTCATCAATAAATGAGATTCGAAGTCGCGAAAATTACCTGACCTTCGACGAGCTTCATTTCCCTGACAGGCAATAAAATAGGTTGGGAATGCCTGTCACGCATAACCAAAATAATTCAAAGAAAGAGGTTAACTCCAATGATGATTTTATATAAAAACGTCTGAAACTAGTTCCTCAAACCAGCCTCAGAAGAAGAGTTAGTTTGAGGTTCAGGATTTTCTTCCCCAACCTCTATATCTCTTCTTCGCCAATTATAGGAATCTGAATGCGAGTTTTGTATCATTTCTCTACTATTCTTTTTAAGTAAAAAGCAATGATTGTCATCATGTCCTATTTTATGACAAAATAAACAAGTTACTACATTTTGATCTGTCGTAACTGCGCCTCTAATTTCGTGTTTGTTACTCTGATTCTGAAGAGAACCACGATTTTCACGATTATAATACTTGTTATTATTTTTATTTCTGTAGTTTTGAGGCTTTGACTCTTCCGAGTGTTCAAAACCTCGTCTTTCTGAGGTGCTTTTGGACACCTCAATCCGTCGAAACCGGTTCAACCCAAAATATTGTTTCCTCATTGCCTCCACCTCAAGGGCTTTGGCCGTTGCCTCCCGCAGAGAAGTGAGACCCGATGTCCCAACGGCCATTTTAATTTCTGGATCATTGATTGCATTTAAGAAAGCTTGTGTCGCTAATAAATTACGAGACGGCTCGTGATCTGGCAAAGCTACACGAGAAAGCCGTTCAATATCTTGACTAAGAGACGCGAGGTCTTCGTCTCGTCCTTGTCTTCTAATCTGTAATTGAGCTGTGTACAGTTTTGTCAAGTGGTCATTTCCGTATCTTAATTTAAGCGCGGAGCTAAGTTTTTCATAGTCGGAAATTTCTTCCTCAGACAATGCCGTTAAAACATTCAAAGCCGGCGTTCGAAGACAAGAGGCAAGACTGTGGGCCCTCATGGCGGAGTCCCACTGGTTATGTTTTGCAATCGTATTAAACTGGCGTTCATAATCTGCCCATGGAATCTTTTCATCAAAAATTGGCCGTTTTAAAGGATAAAAAGGTTTCTCGTTAATTTGAGAAGTAACCCCAGGAAATCTTGTATTATTTAATTGGCTTAAATGGGAATAACGAGGTTGAACGTGAGGCAAAGGCTTGGAAAAGCCAACCTCATTATTAACTGTTTCTCTACCAATTGGGGATTCATCTATTCCCCTAATAAAAGGCACAGACCTTGAGTCTCGTACATCCTGGAACTGTCCTGGATGTTGGACCTGTCGAACAGCGGGAACGGGAACAGAAGAGGTAACAGGAGAGGGAACAGGAGAGGGAAGCGGAGTAACGACTCTGGAACCTCGTGGGGTGACAGCCGGTTCTCCGGACAATTTACCTGATGAACAGCCTGAAGAGCTGCCACAGTCGTCCGGAACAGTTCATGCAGACTGGTCTCGGATCGTTCTTGAGCTTCTCTATCAAGTCTGCGCTGCTCCAACTGAGAGGCAATTTCCCTTTCTCGTTGTTCTTGTTCTCTTTTTCGCTGCTCTTGTTGATCAAGAAGCAGCTGAAGAAGTTGCTGTTGTTGACGCTCAGCGGCCTCTTGTCGTTGAGACATGATCTTCAGCAGATCAATTTGAGAGACTATCGAAGGAATTGGATGAGGGTCCACTGAAGGTGATGGAATCGTTTCAGGGACCCGCGGATTCTCCATAATGCAAGGTTCTTTTCCGCCACTTTCCCTCCGACGTGAGCGCGTCAAACGACTGTTGCTCATAGTTTATTTCACGCACTGAATTGACTTAATTGAAAAGAAACTCCAGATCCCACTTCTGACACCAATGTAACGTACTTTGACGTTACGGAAAATAAATATGGATCCGCGAGTTTAATTATCAAGTCAAAAGAAATCAAGAGCGTGAATAAAATGTTGTGAAAATGCTTTAATGCAAGATATGTGTTTCTCGTTTAAAGTCTGAAACAAGACTGTTTTTACAATAATGTTGGTTGACGCAGCAACCTTATTTATTTGAAAGACATAAGAGGTTTATAAACGTCTTTTATCTATGCTGACTACTAGATCATTAAAGAGAGGGCAAAACGGGTGATTTCACCCTTTGTAACAATACTTTAAAATCGAACCCAACAACGTTCTCCGAGCTTTAAAAAGTATCGAGCCGTGACTTTTGACTTTTGTTTGACTTTCCTCGATCGGGACTGCGTGCAGTCCTGACATTTCTTGCTTGGGGTGAAGGATGGATTCTAATTTTCTCATTCGAGACAATGAGCAGGCGTAACATATCTCGTTCGGGACAACGCGTGGTCGAGAATCTACTGGAATCAATACGGTGTAAATTCAAAAGTGAACATAGAACATCCTGTGGTTGTCGTAAAGCTGGACTTGAATGCTCCGTAATATGTGAACATTACAGTGGAGAACTATTCACAAGCATCGTGCAGTTGCAAACAATTATCGCAGAGAAAGATGACTGCAATAAATCGAAATCGCTTTTGATTGAGTGCAACGGAGCTTCGACTGACGATTCAGAAACAGAGGAAGATGTTGACTGAGGAAGTTGCGATATCAATGAACACGACATAGATGACATCAATAAGCCTGGCCCATCGACAAGAATGCCAAAACGTGTATAAATTATCATCAGTTTATAGAAATCAGCTTTCTATCTCGTGTAATTTTAGTATCGTAAAATCATGCGGAAAAATAATTGATCTGAATTTAATACTCCACAAGTTTTATTCGAATAATTTATTGATAAAATAAAGAGAGCGGTACAATTGACAATATACATTCGCAAGCATGAATTAATGGCTCATTTTTTGAGTTCAGCTTTTACCTTTACAGCTACCTACCGTAGGAACCGAGATATCCAGAATTATCTGTTTTTTACGATAGCGGATGAAGCACCAAAATCCCATGCATATACTTGCACGAATAGACTTGTGAATTTTGCAAAGAAACGAACAAATAATTGAAATGAGGAAAATTGATGGGCCGAGCTAAAAACAAGAGACTTTTTCTCGAAGTATCTCGAAGGATATTACTTCCAATTAGCCACGAATTCTACATTAAAGTGCTCACGTAATAATATGTTTTGTCTTTATTGGCGACAAGAGAAGGTTACGACCTTATGTTCAAAGAATGATGAAAGCAATGATTCGCACACTATTGAAGAAAACTACTCGAATAACCTTAGCTTTAGATGTGTGGATCATCGAGACTAAGACTCGTCAAATGTAATCGATCAGTGATGAGTTGTATCGGGATCAGATCTTCACCTCAGTATCAAAAGGGTTGTTGATCTCGAGCCGATGGTAATGAGCCACTTTATGAATTTGGCATTTGTGCAAATGTGTCGAAAATTTATTGTTCAAAAATGTTCATTTAGTTCGCTTATGATTTAATTATAGTACTAAAATGATTGAATCCTTATTAATTGTGAATGGTAGAATAATTGATTGTTATCATTAAAACTTATTATAATGCGATTCTGTTGAGTGATATTATTCTTGAATATCAAGGTCGTGAACAAAAAAACACTTTTTTTTGTGTTAAAGTTTCAGCCCGGATGGGAGCCCTCCTCAGAACAATTTATTTCAGAACATCTGTCACTAACGAAAATTTTAAAATAATGTACAACTTCGTTATAACCAAATTAAATGTGAGAGGTTTAGGTAATAAGCAGGGATGCTTGTGCTAACATGAATGAGAGGAATTACCTGATGATAAACTGATACTTTCAAGTAACGAAGAACAGGAACCAACTAGTGTGTGGTGAATGCGTGTTAGAATAACCAAGTAAAACACAAATGTTCATTTTTAAAAAACACTACGACAGCGATACGAAACTCCCAAGCATTCATCCTGGTTGTTAATTGAATAAAAACACACAACGACCGTCTTAGGTTTTGAGTCTGGAGCACTTTTGAACGTGTGGAGCGTCCAGTGTGTAGTGGGGAAAAACCGATATCAGTCATTATCAGAGCAAGCACAGAGTCAACGGGTTCAATAGAAATCAGAAAATGTTAAGACGGTAAAATAGAGAGCAAGCTCAGTCGGTAATAGATAGTTACGATCGGTGTATCACAGAGGTGTAAATAGTACTCAGATGTTCAATATTTTGACTTCGATTGACAGAATTGGGATGTGCAACAATATTGCACATTTCTAACAATAACCTATTCTAATACAATGGTTCAACGTCTTTAATGCTGGCTTGACAATAATTGAATGAACGATCAAATTCGATGGCATGTCTAGTCAGTGCAGTATAAACATCCTCACGTTCATGGATATTGAGTTTATGTTCAGTTATCCTGGTGTCCAGTTGCCTACTTGTTTGACCTATGTAGGACATGTTGCATTGGTTGCCGGGAATTTTATAGACTACACAAGAACGCATACACGGGGGTACAGGGTCCTTACCAGAGTCAAACATAGAGGATAGATCATGTGCACTTTTTCCCACAAATTGGATTTTATACTCAGAGAATATGCTGTTGAGTGACTGAAACAAACCCGCAACGTATGGGATGGTGACAAAATTTTTTTGAATAACTTGTGCACCAGATGCATCATTGTTGTTGTTAGAACTGATCAATGACAAAATGGAATCGTATTTAACCTGTATATGTTTGTTGAGCGAACGAATTGAATAGTCGTTCTTACGTAGTACCTGATGAATCAAGGACATATTTTTGTGACGAAATTCCCTACTTGAAAGTCGAATCGCTCTATCAACCAAACAATAAATCGTTCCAATTTTGTAAGATCGGGGATGGTGAGAATGAAAATTGAAGTACCTTTGTGACCAGGTAACCTTATGGAACCAGTCACTTTTGATGAGTTGGTTCCCACTGACGATCAGAACCTCCGAAAAGCTAATTCAATGATTACACTCTATTTCAGAGGTGAATTTTAATCTCGGATGGAATTGGTTGAGGACAGATAGCATTTCGTCAACTTTATCAGAAGGGACCGCTGTGATTATGTCATCTACATATCTGAAATAGAAGGGAGGCTTGAAGTCCGGTTTTTTAAGACAATATTGTTCGAGTTCATCCAAAACCATATCCGACAAAATTGGAGAGAGAGGCGAGCCCATCGGTAAACTATAAGTTTGAGCATAGTTGTTCTGATTAAATTTAAAAATGGCAGCCTTAAAACAGACGTGTAATGCTTTTATGAGTTCATTGAGTGGGACAGAAATCTTGTCCACCAACTGATGCCAACGCTGCTTCACCACGTTGATTGCTAGATCTTGTGGAACATTGGTGAACAATGACACAACATCCAGCGAAACCAACACATGATCATGTGGGAGACGGAAGTTCATGATAGCTTTAACTAGAGCAAAACTGTCTCTGACACGTGACAGAGGCGGGACAAGGTTGTTACCAATCCATTTACTAAGGAAACGAGCTGGATTGATGGTAGGACTGTCAGTGAAAGAAGCTATAATTCTTACCAGTGTATCCCGTTTATGAATTTCAGGTAGCCCGTAGGCTCCAGGTGGAAAACAATCAGTTTTTGGAATTTGCCGTCTAAGTTGGTCAGAAATAAGTTTACTTTTGGACCAATCCATTGTTAATTTTTTAACTTCACGTTGCAGGGTACAAGTAAGATCATATCTAACAACTCTGTAGGTGTTGTTAGAGAGTTGATGCAACATTTTTTCCTCATACATTTGATTGTTCATAACAACAGTCGTGTTGCCCTTGTCTGCCTTCAAGAAAAGTAAATCCTGGTTATGTTTATGAAAGATTTTAGTTTCTTTGATCTTGTCAAGGATATTCTTGTCAACGTGAATGAGAAAAGAGGTGTTGATGAACTTTTTCAAGGCGTTTGTAAAATCTAGCCGAGCCATATTGCGGGGGTCAGAGGGAATAAAAGAGATCTTGGATTCAAAATCAGAGATAAGTTTGTTGGTTGGAATGCGATGGGACTCAGAAGGAATGCCATACTTGGGTCCCATTTATAGCACATCAGCAACATTGATAGGAATTTCCGTATTACTACGGTTCACAATCCAATTTTCAAAGGTCGAGTCGATTGGATTAGAAGTAGGTCTTTTTTTGTTCTCAATAATATTAGCTAGCTTGTTAATGTGAGAAGGCTTGTGAGCATTGAAAACCGATTCCAATTTTTAGTGTCGTGTGTCAAAAACACACCCTCGACAAGTAATTCTACGGGAAGTTAAAAAATTAACAATGGATTGGTCCAAATGTAAACTTATTTCTGACCAACTTAGACGGCAAATTCCAAAAACTGATTGTTTTCCACCTGGAGCCTACGGGCTACCTGAAATTCATAAACGGGATACACTGGTAAGAATTATAGCTTCTTTCACTGACAGTCCTACCATCAATCCAGCTCGTTTCCTTAGTAAATGGATTGGTAACAACCTTGTCCCGCCTCTGTCACGTGTCAGAGACAGTTTTGCTCTAGTTAAAGCTATCATGAACTTTCGTCTCCCACATGATCATGTGTTGGTTTCGCTGGATGTTGTGTCATTGTTCACCAATGTTCCACAAGATCTAGCAATCAACGTGGTGAAGCAGCGTTGGCATCAGTTGGTGGACAAGATTTCTGTCCCACTCAATGAACTCATAAAAGCATTACACGTCTGTTTTAAGGCTGCCATTTTTAAATTTAATCAGAACAACTATGCTCAAACTTATAGTTTACCGATGGGCTCGCCTCTCTCTCCAATTTTGTCGGATATGGTTTTGGATGAACTCGAACAATATTGTCTTAAAAAACCGGACTTCAAGCCTCCCTTCTATTTCAGATATGTAGATGACATAATCACAGCGGTCCCTTCTGATAAAGTTGACGAAATGCTATCTGTCCTCAACCAATTCCATCCGAGATTAAAATTCACCTCTGAAATAGAGTGTAATCATTGAATTAGCTTTTCGGAGGTTCTGATCGTCAGTGGGAACCAACTCATCAAAAGTGACTGGTTCCATAAGGTTACCTGGTCACAAAGGTACTTCAATTTTCATTCTCACCATCCCCGATCTTACAAAATTGGAACGATTTATTGTTTGGTTGATAGAGCGATTCGACTTTCAAGTAGGGAATTTCGTCACAAAAATATGTCCTTGATTCATCAGGTACTACGTAAGAACGACTATTCAATTCGTTCGCTCAACAAACATATACAGGTTAAATACGATTCCATTTTGTCATTGATCAGTTCTAACAACAACAATGATGCATCTGGTGCACAAGTTATTCAAAAAAATTTTGTCACCATCCCATACGTTGCGGGTTTGTTTCAGTCACTCAACAGCATATTCTCTGAGTATAAAATCCAATTTGTGGGAAAAAGTGCACATGATCTATCCTCTATGTTTGACTCTGGTAAGGACCCTGTACCCCCGTGTATGCGTTCTTGTGTAGTCTATAAAATTCCCGGCAACCAATGCAACATGTCCTACATAGGTCAAACAAGTAGGCAACTGGACACCAGGATAACTGAACATAAACTCAATATCCATGAACGTGAGGATGTTTATACTGCACTGACTAGACATGCCATCGAATTTGATCGTTCATTCAATTATTGTCAAGCCAGCATTAAAGACGTTGAACCATTGTATTAGAATAGGTTATTGTTAGAAATGTGCAATATTGTTGCACATCCCAATTCTGTCAATCGAAGTCAAAATATTGAACATCTGAGTACTATTTACACCTCTGTGATACACCGATCGTAACTATCTATTACCGACTGAGCTTGCTCTCTATTTTACCGTCTTAACATTTTCTGATTTCTATTGAACCCGTTGACTCTGTGCTTGCTCTGATAATGACTGATATCGGTTTTTCCCCACTACACACTGGACGCTCCACACGTTCAAAAGTGCTCCAGACTCAAAACCTAAGACGGTCGTTGTGTGTTTTTATTCAATTAACAACCAGGATGAATGCTTGGGAGTTTCGTATCGCTGTCGTAGTGTTTTTTAAAAATGAACATTTGTGTTTTACTTGGTTATTCTAACACGCATTCACCACACACTAGTTGGTTCCTGTTCTTCGTTACTTGAAAGTATCAGTTTATCATCAGGTAATTCCTCTCATTCATGTTAGCACAAGCATCCCTGCTTATTACCTAAACCTCTCACATTTAATTTGGTTATAACGAAGTTGTACATTATTTTAAAATTTTCGTTAGTGACAGATGTTCTGAAATAAATTGTTCTGAGGAGGGCTCCCATCCGGGCTGAAACTTTAACACAAAAAAAAGTGGTTTTTTTTGTTCACGACCTTGATATCCAAGAATAATATTGCTCAACAATTCACCCAGGTCAAGAAAAATCGTCTTCATTAAGCGATTCTGTTGACCAAGGCTTAATCTTCCGTAATAAACTTGAAGAATCTTACAGTGTTTTTGCATTTAACGACAAGAATTAGTGAAGAACGGTGAAGTTGAAAATCAAGCGATAGTGAATTTTTTCAGTCGACAGTTCAAATCAAAACGCTTGATGTTAACGAGAAACCTTGAGACTTCAGACCGGTCACAACTAAGATTTCTCACAGTTATTCTACTCAAAAGGACTAACTCACATCCCCGTCCACGCACCCCGTGATTCGAAAGACGAAAGACGTGGCTTCTTGGGTCAAAGGATCCAGAAGCCTGCAACTGCAACTAAGTTCTATAAATGGGCGTTGTAATGAGCCAATGAAATGTGAGTGGGACCCTTTGACGAAGATCTAGGTCGAGTCCTACGCTGAAGCGTGACTTGGTGTTCTGAGGGTTTTCAGTCTCAGCAATTGTTTAACTAGAATAAAGCAAACGATACCTTATTGTTATTTTCAAACTTCCGTCAATACTGCTTATTAAGTAACCTATTTGAAATGCTCATAGTATGGGCGGTTTGTAATAATTCTTGATGAAACATTTGGATTATTCTTGGAGGGCCTTTCAGGGGGAGCTGTTTATACCTGACTCAGCATTTCTTAGCTCAGCTCTTAGTAGCGGTTAATCTGATCGTTTATAAAACCCGGTACTGGAGAATGTTGTCGGTTTGTACGTGACTTTTGCTGGACGGGGTGGAAATGGTTGTTATATGAATATGAGAACGAAATAATGTATCATGCGATAAAAGTCGCTCAAGCGGCTAACGAAAGATCTCACATTACTATTTTCAATAAAACAGAATTTTCAAAAGGTATCATCACCAAAATGTTTTGCCAAATTTAAGTTCACTCAGACGACTGGGACTATTAAAGCATTTTCGCGACTGATGATGATCTCAGACTTAGGCTTATCAGCTTACTACAGTCACGTACAGCACGCTTCCAGATCCATATCTAGCTGGTCGTGTTCTGAAGCAACTGCTCATCGACGAAGGTGACAAATTTTTACTCGCCGTGGAACCTTTTTAAAAAAGCAGCTTCGTCGACGACATCAGCGGCCATATGCTTATCGTTGAAGACATAAATTTGAAAAACTGGTAAATTCGAAAAATTAACGACGGAGCCAGGAATCGAACCTGGTATCTAGCGATGCTTTACCGGAGCCTTACTCCACTAGACCACCTAGCCACCCTGACTCTGATGTCGTTAATTCCTCTCATCACCAGTAAGTTCAAATTTGTTTTCTTGTGCTGTTGTATGTGTGAATATAAAGTGTTTTTCTTCTTCGAGCACAACTGTAAGAATGTCTGTAAGTGTGTTTACATTTTGGAATCTTACGCTTCTGATGCGAGGCCCGTAAGACAGTCAATGACCGTCTAATAATTTAAATGCGGATATGCATTATCAATATTAACATTAATCACGAGGCCTTTTCATTGTTGAAGATATGAATTTGAAAAACTGGTAAATTCGAAAAATTAACGACGGATTGATTAATGTTAATATTGATAATGCATATCCGCATTTCAATTATTAGACGGTCATTGACTGTCTTACGGGCTTCGCATCAGAAGCGTAAGATTCCAAAATGTAAACACACTTACAGACATTCTTACAGTTGTGCTCGAAGAGGAAGAACACTTTATATTCACACATACAACAGCACAAGAAAACAGATTCGAACTTACTGGTGATGAGAGGAATTAACGACATCAGAGTGAGGGCGGCTAGGTGGTCTAGTGGAGTAAGGCTCCGGTAAAGCATCGCTAGATACCAGGTTCGATTCCTGGCTCCGTCGTCAATTTTTCGAATTTACCAGTTTTTCAAATTTATATCTTTAACAATGAAAAGGCCTCGTGATTAATGTTGATATTGATAATGCATATCCGCATTTCAATTATTAGACGGTCATTGACTGTCTTACGGGCCTCGCATCAGAAGCGTAAGATTCCAAAATGTAAACACACTTACAGACATTCTTACAGTTGTGCTCGAAGAGGAAGAACACTTGATATTCACACATACAACAGCACAAGAAAACAAATTTGAACTTACTGGTGATGAGAGGAATTAACGACATCAGAGTCAGGGCGGCTAGGTGGTCTAGTGGAGTAAGGCTCCGGTAAAGCGTCGCTAGGTACCAGGTTCGATTCCTGGCTCCGTCGTTAATTTTTCGAATTTACCAGTTTTTCAAATTTATATCTTCAACAATGAAAAGGCCTCGTGATTAATGTTAATATTGATAATGCATATCCGCATTCAAATTATTAGACGGTCATTGACTGTCTTACGGGCTTCGCATCAGAAGCGTAAGATTCCAAAATGCAAACACACTTACAGACATTCTTACAGTTGTGCTCGAAGAGGAAGAACACTTTATATTCACATATGCTTATCAGGTTGTCTTCCATTAGCAAAATGGAAAAGCAATCATTCAGAATTTCTTGAAACCTCAAAACCTCTAAACTCAGAATATTCTGACTTATTCGACGACTCAACCTCAAGGATTCTGGGACTCTCATAGAATCAGCAAGCTGACATTCTCGAATTCACAGACACGATTACTCAGCATCTCACCGACATCAAACGCTGAATCACCAAGAGACTACTCAATTATGTAACCCTCTAGGTCTCATCTACCCGATGACTAATCAAAGTGAAAAAACCCATTCAAGATCTCGGGCTTTAAAAAGTCGATTGGGATGTCTCACTTACACCACAACTACCTCATCACTGGAAGACGTTGGGTAGCGAATTACCTCAGCTCTCTCAACTCAACACTCCTCGATTGATCAATCTCACTTCAAGTACTTCAGATATCAAAATTCACGGCTTCTCTGATGCTTCTCAAATTGTAATGGTTGCTGCGGTATATCTCATGGTACACTTGAGGACAATGGAGCTGAGACGGCTAATTTTTTACACGAGACAGTTATGTTAGCAATGCAGAGAAACCTACAGCGCTATATTCGGCCGAGCGCGAAACCAACTCAATCTCAATAAAAATAACATAACCCGTGACTATCGAATCTAACCTCAGAATACCGCGGGGACAACGACTTGTTAGATCGATACATCAACAAGTCATTATCCCCGTAGTATTCTGAGGTTAGATTCGATAGTCATGGGTTTTGTGATCTGGACCGGATTCCTAATTGGTTCTCACGAAGCGTGTCACTTCTCCAACCGTTGATGTAGTTGTGATAGTAAAAGTAGTATGGTGTACTGAAAAATTAACAGGCATCGTTCGACATAATCAGGAATCTACTTCAGATCACTTGAAACTTGTTTCTATATAAAGGAATAATCCCCCATGTCAATGTTCATAACTCATTTACGGTCCTAATTATAAGTGAAATGTTTAAATTATCCTTGCAACGTAACAATGAAATTTTTTCAAGGTTGTTTTTCGATCGTATGAAAGGAATCTAGGGGGTTTTCTCTGTGTCAGCGGTCTATAGTGAAAAATATGGAATGACGTTTCATCCCTTCCAGGGGGGGGGGGGGGCTCCTCAGACTAAAATATTTATCAACAACAAAACATTACTGATACATAGGGAAGTTGCTCAAGAATTTAGATCCGAACATAAGCAGAACAGCGAGAATTTTTTTTTCTTACTCAAGAGAAGTTGAATCTGAGGGAATGGTGAAGCGTAAGCTACATTTACATTTATGTACATTACATTTAATTGAATATGAAACGTTTCGGAGACAATCAGGTTAGCATCGTAGAAAGAATAATCAACGAGAACGCCGAGCCGTCGTCCACAAATATGTATGAGACAGAATATGAGAGTTCTGGGACATAAAATTGCGGCGTACTGTCTGAGTAACCTCTATTCCTGCCTTACCGATAGTCAGTATGTTACCCGTGAGGGGTAAGCCTCACCCACGATAGTCTCACCAACGGAAGCGTATCATAGATGGCGCCACTTGTATTTCTGCTCGATTTTCCCGACTGACATTTTAATAATGAGATTTTTGTGCTGTCAGATGAGCAGCCATTTTGAACTTTTCGCCGTTAGATGGCAGACATTTTACCGAAGGAATTGATAACGATAAGAGCATCAACATAGATGGCGCTACCAATCGCTGTTTTACCGATCGAGTCAGAAGTGCGTCCGTTATCGACCACAACATGGTGTTACCTTCGGCCTTACCGACAGTTGGTGTTACTGGGCAGGAGTGGTGCCGCAGGTTTATCGCATATGGCACCCCGTACACACCCAATTATCGATCAATTGATGTTCTATTGATCGCCTCTGCGTTGTTTCCAATGCTTGCCGCAAGATGGCTAGATTTTCTCATGTGATCGGTGAAATAGAACGTTTCAGAAAATAACGGTTGGATGCTTCTTTCACGTAATGCGGGTCGGGAACTGTGGACTGGAGGGTGTTTATCAGGTAGAGGTGGTAGTGGGGTGAAATAAAACACTTCAAAATAACGGTTGGATGCTTTGAATATATCCTGAATTTTTTTCCCATGATATGACAGATGGCATTGTCAATAAATCAGTCTGGGACAGGGGGGTGGGTTCATAAGAATTCTTCCCACAAGATACACGTCGAGACTTGGTCGGTAGAAAATTGCCATGGGAATCGGTGGTATATAAAACGTGAACTTATGCCGATAGTCACTCTGTTCTCATCGTCTCTTCACGTCGTCAATTCTTACTTGTGAAAGAAGAAACTTTCATTGAAATGCAATGGATTTGACAAGACTCAACCACGTCAGCCGCTTAGAGAATCTGCCGACCAAGATGTTGGAACTCGAAATTGGGGAGGTGTATGTCGTCACTGGGCTACAACTGGTCAAAACGAAATTCAGAGTACGCGTTCTGGCAATGATTGAAGGAGAATACAACGTCTTTTTACCATCTAAAACCGTGACGGTCTTAAAAGAAGATTCTGATAAGCTGGCCGAAATGTGTAACATGGCTGGGGAAAATCGTCTGCAAATGAAATACCATGGTGAATAATTCAACAAGTTTGGATTTTCATGCAATTATGTACCGTGAATAATCTATATGATCCCCTCCACTACTACGAAATTCATCCGCGAACGGATAAAAGCAGGTGTCTGGGAGGCCGAGCAGTCAATCTTCTACCGGTAGTATTTGAGAAAAATTGAGCGCAACAATCCTCCTCTTCAACATGGCGATGATCCTAGACGTGCAATGTTTCATAGGCCATAGCAAGAAGTTTGTATCCAAAGAAGTCGTAGATATCGACGTAAACGGGCTGGGCCTGAATTACATCTTGTTTGAGCCACTCTGTGATTAGGCTAGCTTACCACTTGAATGTGGAACTACTGCTGCTTGTTAACACGCGATCATCACGGAATACCATGGAATACTGCCAACAAATCTTACGAGGATGTATCGATGATTGTGAGGAACATGGTGAGTAATGTGTGTTACGTATACGTCAAAGGGGAGAAGAATAAAGCATGACTGACAAAGATCCTCGATGGTACAACGAGGGTTATTAATATGGAAGATTTGCACATCACGTCCTCTGCACTGAACAAAATTAAAATGTACGGAAGCGGCACCATGCCATGACTTAAACCATGGATACTTCCTATCGGATAATATCTGGAAGCATTCGGGGAAAGGATCGATTTGGTATGATGACAACCCTGAATACCTTACATCATATATCTGCGCCTTTGAAAATGTGCAGCGGTTGAGGAGTTGGTATTTGAAGGAGTGTACCGGCTCTCTCGAGAAATCCTTCCGTCTGTACAAAGAATTAGACGGTTTAAGAACAATGAGATCTAAGATTATAGCTTTTTTGCAAAAAGAATTCATCCACACATCCGCATCAAACACTGTCAATGATGTATGGAATAAACTGCCTGAGAATATGAAAATGGACGACAACATTGCCAGTTCCCGCAGATGCCTCCTGCATTATACACCAGGACCCGGTGGCGATATAGCGGATGGACCAAATCCTCTAGTAAAAGACTGTCTGGAATGCAACTATCTGTCTTAAAGATGCCCGCAATATGCACAAAAATATCAGTAGAATTCATTCTAATTATTGCGATTATATTATACTTAATACATAGAATTAAAACGTAATATTCAATAAAATTATTCACTTATCCAAAAAATAGAATTTGAAACAATTATGCATATATCTTCTTAAGTTTTATCAGTTCTTGTAATATAAATTTATTTGGGGGAAAATGTGAAAATATTATAAACTTTATTTGCAGTAAAATACATAATGAATAATTGCAAATGTTACAGTTTCATTCTTCAAAATAATCCATAAAATCTCATAATCACGAGCACCGTCATCAACATCATCATCATTATTATTCTTTTCAATATCCAACATTATTATAGCAGTCTCATTCTTCCATTTTTCTATAATAATTTTTATAGACATATGACTATAATTTGTTTAATATAATATAGGCTGCTTGGGCTTACTCGAGCCGCCCGCAGGTTCTCAACGAGTTCCCGATGCTCCTCCAGAAGGAACTTAGACTTCGCTTCGGAAAAGCCAATAATTCCTCCTTCAATTCCTCATCCTCACTTTAATCATCGGTGGACCAATCATCATCCTCAATTGGAGCTGAGACGGAGCCAAGGTCCCGGGGAGAATGAGATGACATTTTTTTTTAAATTGATGCTACGTCCGCGGTGAAAAATCTGTGAAAAGACCAAATCGAAATGGAAAAAAGATGATGCTGCTGCACTCATCATTGATATATACGATAAATCTGTTACCCAAAAAAGTTTTCACCCATTCAAAATGATGGATACAGAGAAACTAGGGAAGAAACTAGAATTTTATTTTAATGTAGTGCTACACGCCAATCCTGTTCCGAATAATATCCCTCATCGTCAGCTCTGCTAAACTTTCCCAATTGTTCGCGAATGCGATCAACCTCCTTGAGAAACATGAAGACTCGATTGTAGGCGGCTTCATAGTTGTCAAAAGCTTGCTCGACCTCTATATTCTCCTCCGCTTTTGCAACATCCTCCACCACCCACTACCCATCACCACCATTCTCAGCATTCTCCTCCTCCTCATCCGACGATGATGATTCGAGGAGATATTCGCGAGCCATATCATTTTCATACTCAAGATTGATAATAACCGCATCATCATCATCACCATCATCCGCTCCATCATGAAAACGCAGTTGCGAAGCGATAACCAGCGTATCAGCGTTGCTATCAATCTCCTCCTCCTTATCAAAATGGTCCTCCCCCCTGCGCAACCGTCTGAATGTTGGTGACGGTGGTGGTGAAGTAAGTCGGGAGTCTAGTGGTCCTCTTTTTTATCCATTCGTATTTTTTTGAAATATGATTATAAAATTTTTCCCGAATTTTTATGGCGATTTGGAATACAGAAAAGTTGGAGCAAATCGGAAAACTTTGTTAGTGTACTGATCAAATGTGATAATCTTTGCTGATTTGAATTAGCATTCACAGTGTCGTAAGAGGATTGGTGTAGCGCTATATATATTCAATAAAGTACTCACAGAAGTAAAAACTCTTTGAAATCCTTGGGTGTTCGAATGAACACTTTTTCACAAGTCACTTCGTCAAACACTTTTTTCCTGTACGAGGGATTTTTCGAATGCGAGAGAAGTTTCAAACTGCTATTCAAATTTATCCGGAAGGAAACACGACGCTACGTCTACCCCCAATGTCTGAAAACCGACCAGCCAATTGTGAATGGGGTGTTCACCACATGGCATGCGAGCAAAATGCAACGCGGGAACGGTATAGGCAGAAAAAATTTTCTTAAGAGGTTGTTTTTCCCAACAAACGTCCCGATTTTTTTCGTTTCATGTCCCACGCTGATTAGGGTCGGGGTCTGCAGGCATAGACCCGTTCGCCATATGCCGAGTACCATAAAGTATCGTAAACATTGCTCTAGTAGCAAGTGTTCGTGGGTTCGAATTTCTCCGAATGGTTAGTTGTTGACTCCAGATTATGCGGACGTAACGTCTCCTCAAACGGTATAAACATAAATCACTCGGTCAAGAGTCGGCAGGACCAGATTTTTTCCCATCACATGTTCCACGCTAATTAGGGAGGGGGTGTCCATGTATAGACCTATTCGCCAAATGCCAAGTACCATAAAGTGTCGTAAACATTGCTCCAGTAGCAAGTATTCGAGTTTCCCCGAATGGTTAGTTGTCGACTCCAGATTACGCGGACGTGACCATTCCTCAAACGGCATAAACACGAATCACTCGTCCAAGAGTCAAGACCATATTTTTTGTATATAGCGCTTTTGCCAACCGGATCTAAACGGGGCTTGTCACAAATCTTAGGCATAAGAATTTGGAGGCCTTTCTGGACGATACGCAGCGGGTCATCGTTGAGCGATTGACGCTGGCACTGCGCGAGGGGGGGGGGGGGGGGGGGGGGTGGGGATGTGTAGGTTAACCTCACATTATCATGCAATTTTGAAAACATAAAGTACCACAGGATTGGAGAAGTTGAAAGCTTCAACCTCCAACACCGCGATCCTCCCCTCGCGCATTATAGACGATTGGTGTACACGCGCACGCAACTATCTGCTTGTGAAGGTTGAAGATTTTGAACAGCGCGATTCAGAGTGGTGCAAGATCAAGATCCTCAAGACTGGCGTAAACATCAACCGATACCCGCCTCTTGCTGCGGGGTTTTCAACATTTGTTGAGCTGCCCAAAGATATTCGGCAGAAGAAGGCTGTAGTCAATCCGAAAAACTAAGACGAAAGATGCCTTCTCTGGCCCACAGCTACAGCCTTCCACCCAGTCAACACCCATGCTGAGGGGACTCATCATTATAGTCGGTATATTTCCGAGTAGGACTGTGCAGGTATCGAATGCCCTGCTGCTCTTCACGACGTAAAAAGTTTCAGAGATTGAATAATTTGCGAATTAATGTATACGGGATAGAATCTCAAACTTTTTTACGATTGATGAGCAAACAATTGGCTAATTATAATGTCACCTGTTTCTCTGCGATAGATGTTTGTGTTACTTTGCCGTGAATACACGCCTACCATATGTCACCGACAAGATTGCATTATGTTAAATAAAGTGCGTATGGAATTTCCCAAGTCGAAAGATTTAGCATTTTCAAATTTCCGAAACAAAGTCACCGCCCCGTTTGTCGTTTACGCCGATCTTGAATGTATATTGACGTCCGTACGGGTGGATGAATTCCAGAATCATGTCTCAAACCGTAAAACACATGAATTTCAAAAACACGTCCTGCACAGTGCAGCATACTATGTACATTGCGCGTACGATGAAACTGCATCGGAGTTCCACAGTAAACGCGACGCCGATTGCATAGATTGGTTCATCCAGCAGCTTAAAGATTTATCGATCTAAGTAAAGTTGTGCATTAAAAATATAATTCCGATAGAGTCTCTTACCTTGTGCAATGCGATCGCCACATGCGCGCAAAAAATTGCTGTAATAGCGAAAAGCAGTTGTTACGTCCATGAACGTGGTTCATTCCCGAGCGGTAGGAATAACCTGGTTTGGCTTCGCTTTTACGTACAAGACAACCGCAATTTGGATTGAGGATTGAGTAACGTTGAGTTTATTGGTGATATCAAGTATATATATATATTGCAAGAAGTCGAGATAGGGATAACATTGAAGTGTCTTGTACAAAGCTACTTAAGAGCTTTAGCTCTGAGGTTCTTAAGAGTTAGGATACGAATGAATCTAGAGACGAAAAACGTACGGCTGCAGAAAAGATGTGAAGATGCTAGAGGAAGGGAATAGAATTAGATAAGTAAGCGCGATAGTGAATAGCGTGAGACTAGGTAGAGGTAAGAAGACAGGACATAGACCATGATATTCATATAAGAACTGTGGGAGAGTTGGCGAGTAGGAAAAATAAAGAGAGGTAGTGTGCCGGACGTAACACCCCTCTCGTGAGAGGGAGCATAGCGGTAGATATGGTCCCAAATATGGAAATCAAGAAGGTAGAGATGTCATATAACAGTAGTGAAACATGATTTCAAATGATGTGCTTGAAATTTGTTTTACAATCTTACTTATTATAGGTAGTGTACGGTGTCTATAATGTGAATATAATATGTTGTCCATATGTATGAAAATAATAAATGGTATGTGTTTACAAGTATGTAACTGCAGTGTGAATGTAGTTTGAATATAAATCGATGCGTTTAGCAAAATTAGCTGGATATTTGATGACAAGTGTTTGTAATAGTAAGTTATGTTTGAGATGGTATGGTTTAGATTCTGGATTGCGTATGACCGTAAGGCATATAGTTATAATAATATGGTTACAGAATATTGTTTAAGGCTAGGCGCCTAGGGTTAATGCGCATGGAAGAGGGTTAACATATTCAATAATAATTTACAATGTTTTCTTTGATTTGCTAGGTCGTAAGTATTGCTATTATGGTTTTTTTTTTTGACATCCAGTTTGACCTATTCGTACAATGATATCGACTATAAGTATGGGTATATTTTAGGCTGAACTAAGGGCACAAGATCGTAATTACAATTACTTTAATGCAGTGGTGTAAACAAACATATATGAGCTGGTTAGCTCTCATCTTACTTGCGTTTTTTTATTTCGTTTATGTCTGTTTGATAGCGCTACAGCAGATCTTAGTAGCAATATGGTAGTTGCCTATTTATAATAAGGTTTTCGCAAGGTTTTGAGTACTGGTGCGTTTGAAGGAAGTGGAGGTGGTGTGTACTGCATCACGAGTTTTTACCTCGACGGAAATGGATGGGTTTTTATTATGTGTGTGCGATTTTGAGTTTCTTGAGATCGACTATTTTAGTTTTGCTTAGCGTAAGATATATTTCGGCGTAACGTCATCTATTATGCGCTTGATTACATATGGGCCTTTGAAATGATCTTGGAATTTTTACCTTGTTTTGTTTAATAGGCAGACAGCTTGACCTACTTCAAACCGTTGTCGGTTATCCGTTCTGTCGTAGTGTTCTTTACTTTTCTGTTTAGCTTGGTTCAAGTTCAACGCGGCACGTTTACGAATGTCTGTGAGATTCGCTATTAGATCGAGGTGGAATGTATCGTATGTATGCGTGGATGTGTTGCCTAGTGTCGCATCTGTCGATAGTTTAGCTTCCGAGCCGAAGATTAGCTGGTGAGGTGAATAATGCTTATTCTCGTGTTTCGCTGTATTATAACAGAAAATGGCAAAACGTATGAATTCGTTCCAATCTATACTTGCATTGGTGTGATGTTTCATGTATTCGGTAATTATAAGATGACTTCTTTCTAATGAGCCGTTTGATTGCGGTCTATAGGCGGTTATTCGTAGATGTCTGATCTTGAAGAGCCTGCATATTTTTTTGAAAGCGGTACTCATGAAGTTTCGTCCCTGGTCAGTGAGTATAGTTCGCGGAGTTCCATAGCGCGTGATGTATTTTTTAGCAAATACTGTCCCTATCGTCTTTGCAGTAGCATCGGGAATTGGAATGGCGTCTAAGAATTTGGTCAGATTGCACTGGATCGTCCAAAGATAGCGGTTATTCGATTTCGTAACGGGAAGTGGTCCACTAAATCTTTAATCGGTCTTATCGGGTAATTTTCCACTAAAACTTTAGTCGCACCGACTAAATCTAGGGCAACTTTGCCAACGGCCTCTGTGGGCGTGTCAGTAATTGCCATGGGTGATTTCGTTTCGATCCTGAATAGTTTTTTCTTTTGGCAACTGCTGCAAGATCTGATGAAATTTTGAATTTGAGTTTTCATATTTGGCCAAAAATATTTTTCTCTTATTTTGTTGAAAATTTTTGTAGCGCCTTGGTGTCGTCCAATCAGTGACTCGTGGTACTCCTTGATCATGTCTTCGCGTAATTGTTCGTTTGGTATGACTGTAGTATCTCGACAAAGTGTTACTCGAATGTCTGAATCCGCAAAAATGTGATAAACGAGCTTTTTGAAGATAGATCGTAGAATATCATCTACTCCTGGTCCTGAAATAGGGAAAGATATGAATCAAATATTTAGTCCGGACAAGATAATTCTCAAGTTAACTAACGTGTAGAAAATGTCGTCAAGTTTGCTCGGGTCTGATTGTCGTGATTTCACTGCAAGGGTAATGTATTTGTCGTTTTTCAACTTGGTTTTAATTACATCAGATTTTTTTGGATTCTGGTTTTCAAGGGATTCCATGTATATCAGATTTTCGTCTATCAACTGTTTTTCTAGTCCTTCTGCCCAACGACATGCAGCTGATACGAAATGAGCATAATTGTCGCACAACATGAGAGGTCCGTCATTAGTTTCGGTTACGTTAGGTGTTGGTAATATGTTGTTTTGATTTTATACGAAGTAATCTAAGCAACAAAAGTTATCGTTGTCAACATGGGGGCGGTCCGGATTTCGCTATTTTGGAGTGTCGCGACGTTGTGAGCGTAAAATTGGTAGCGTTGCCATAGGTACAACGAAAGCATCCGCTATTCGTGTCTTCAACAGCTGACTCCGGATCATGTGTCACGGAGTCACTCTCCGAGATATCAGTTGGGTAGCGCGAGGGAGCAGAAGTGGGAGCATGTCTTGGAGCCGACCTAGTGCCGGTCCGACGCGTCGGCCGACGTATCGGAGGAGGAGCAGGGTTTCTGGGTATCGATGCTTCTGCTTCAGATTCAGAAGATGTCCAGTCACAAGCTGGGTTTTGATAATTACAAATGATATCGTGATGTCGGAGTCTTTAAAATATGTAACGGATCATCCGATTAACAAGGTTCCAGTCCAACTTATCTAAGCCGCAGCCTAGTTTTGGAATCGAGAGCGATTTGACTTCATCTTATTCGAAGCAGTAACTTTAGGCTTACTAGGGCGTTGAACAGTGTTTCTTCAGTTGGTTTTTGGTAGTGGTACTTCGTGGTTACTAGATTCTAAATGAGGTGGTTACCATGTAGTGGTAGTGTCAATACGCTCGTTACTTCAGGATCTAGCTGTTGTAGTTGATCTCGGGTGAATATTTTCTCATTGATCGGTTGTCCCGCGACTCTTCGTCATTTTTTGCAGTCTGCTGAGATGCAATGGGCTAGGTTATCTTGTCTATCGAGGAAATTAGCACGTATTTCTCGAATAAATTTACTATGCATTAATGGTAGGTGGTTGAGGCCTATCAGGAATTCCATGAATCGAGGGGCGTAATTTCGTCCTTTGCTGGTAGTGGCTTCGGATGTCGGCTGATTCAGTGTGTCGGACTGTGTTTCACGTATTTTAATACTACGACTCTGGGTTTTACCGGAGTTTTGGTTTGGTTTAGATGAGGCAAGTGGTTGAACTCGTTCCGTAGTTTGCTTGATCGTTTTACCTCTTACAATCGTTGGCTCCATTGCACTGCTATTGTCAGTCATACTGGCACTTGAGTCAGAGGTAACAGCAAAATTGGAGGGGTCTTGTAATGTTTTGGTTCGCCTCCGTGTGGAAGGGTTAGTGGATTCGTGTGCAGATCTACGCGTTCGTGTCGGGTACTGGTCCATATGTTTCATGCGTGAGCGCCAGTGGACGAAGATAGCGTATCCGGTTCGCGAGCACGTGTTGGGTGTTAGTGAGCTATTTTGGCGCGTTTGTGAACACCGGTATACGAAGAGAGCGTAGCTGGTTCGTGAGCACGTGTTGGGTGTTGGTTAGCAGCTTTGGCGCGCCTGTGGGCTTCAGTAGATAAGGATTCCGTATCGGGTCGTGCTCGTTTTGAGGTAATAAGCAGAATTCGGAAAGAATTGACAGGTGGATTTCTGGAAAGTGCGTCTGCGTTGAAGTTCGCTATTCCTTTTTTCTGTTTTGTGACGTACGAACATTCTTCCAATTTCAGTCTCCATTGCATTGAACGGGAAGTCAGATCTCTCACATTTTTGATTCACTTTAGTTATTTGTAATCTCTAACCAAGGTGAAGGTTCTACCGTAGAAGTAAGGGCAAAAATGTTTGACGGCATAAACGACCGCTGAGAATTCCTTCTCTGGCACCGAGTGATTAATTTTAGCCTTTTGTAACACCCTTGATGCGTACGTGATTAGCAAATCTTCACCATCTTTATCTTCACTGAGTATTGCTCCTATTGCATACTTTGAAGCGTCGGTCGTTAGGACGAAGGGTTTTTCAAAGTCGGGATACTGTAGTATCGGTTCCCGACACAGTCTATTGCGTATAGTTTCGAATGCAAATTCAAGTTCTGCTCTACATAGGAAAGGGCTATTCTTCTTCAGCAAATTAATAATAGGTCTAGCAGTGTTTGAAAGGTTAGGAATGAGTCTTTGGTAGTAGCCTATTAGACCTAGAAAATGTTCAATCTGTTTAGGATTCTTGGGAACTGGGTAGTTTTTCATTGCTGATATCTTGTCCAGATTGGGTTTCAATCTATTTTGAGTGATGATATGACCTAGGTATGCTACTTCTTTATGAAGAAATTCGCACTTATCTGGCTGGAAGGTTAGTCCCGCATCAGAAAATCTCTTCATGAGTTTCCAAAATTTGGTTTCGTGCTTCTCCAAGGATCAGAAGTGAATGACTACGTCATCCAAATAGACAAACTCATCGGTACCCTATCATCCCGATAGAACCTGATCTATTAGACGTTGAAAGGTGGATGGAGCATTTTTTGAGCCAAATGGCATTCTAGTATACTCGAAATAGCCGTGAGGAGTTGAGAAATCGGTCCTTGCGCTGTGATCGGGATGCTCTGGAATTTGGTGAAACCCGTAAGCTAGGTCGAACGTTGAGAATTTTTTTGCGGAGCCTAGCTAGTCTAGGATATCGACGATATTTGGTAGCGGATGAAAGTCGGCAATGGTTTTTTCGTTGAGTTTCCAGAAGTCACTTCTTTTCGCCGCTAGCATCTGATTTCTTGGGGATGATCCAGACCGGAGAATTGTAAGGAGATGAAGAATGTGTGATAATGTGTTGATCAAGGAGTTTGGTCACTTGTTTTTGTATTTCATCTTTGTGTACTCTTGGGTGTCTGTATTGTTTGGTATGAATTGGTGCGTCATTGGTAGTAGGGATCGTATGGCTGACTACGTTTATATGTCTCAGGGTAGCACCTGGGCGGAAAAATGATGGTTGAATTCGATAGCAAGATTAACTATTAATTGTTTTTCTTCGTCATTCAAATTGTCCAATCGCAAATTTTCGTTGAAAATGTCAAGGCGTCTCGAATCGTAATTCAGGGATATGTGAAGAACGCGATTCTTCATCCTTTTTTTAATGTTATGGTTTTGTGCTATTAAGACCTGTCTGCTGCTTGCAGTATTTGTATGCGTTAGGTGTGTGTTTACGCTGAGCGTTGCGGTGCTCGCAAGTTTATCGACTTCTTCTAGTGTTACGACTGGTCTTCTAATTTCCACAGCTGATTCGTTGGAGTTTATTGTATAAGCGTAGGCAAACCCTTGTTGGTTGGTACCCAGGGTCTGTCCCAGGAATATGTTAGCATCTACTTACAACTGTTCTATGAATCCGGTTTTTACCGAGGGATTCGAAATTTTTAGTGAAATCACCTGAGCCGTTTCTGGTGGTATCAATATGTATTCTTCGTTTAGGAGTTTTAATGAAATACTAGTATTTTTCGGTGTTATTTTTTCCGTATCGAAAAATATCGTTGTATTTTCGTTCCGTAAAAACACGATCCTAAGATTCCGTCTTCTTGTATCGGGATCAGATTCTCGACTGTCTGGAATACGTGAAGGTTGTCACCGATTTGAATGCTAGTTGTTCCCAATATTCTTATAGTCTCGTTTATATCACTGGTAACGTGAATCTGACTTTCGAGTAATTCACACGAAACATGCGGATGTATTGCTCCGAGTTTAATTATGTTTACATCAGCACTGGTGTCAACTATAAATGTGCTGGCTTGTCGTGTGAGTTCACCGGTGTTATTCGAACCTTCGGTGTTTGTGTGACGAATATTATGAGGATACGCGGTAGTGTTTTTGTGTTGGATCTATGCTTGGTAATGGGAATAATGCCGGTTTCGCGAGAGATGAGGTAGTTGTTTTTGAATCAGAAAGTCGCCTTTTCAGAATGTAAAAAGTCCGAACTCAGTTTACCGTCTTCGATTATAGGGAATGAGTTGTCAACAAGATAGAATTCATGGCGTGTATTAGCTAACTCGACGTAGAGACTTTCTATTGTTTTGATGGATTCTTCCGTTATCCCTGATATCTGCCTAAAATCTGTTTTTGTGACGTGGACTCTTGGGTCAATTCTATCGATTTTTATCAAATTAATATTAGCGCCGGTGTCGATTACTAGTGCCACGTACCCATTCACAGACTGTGGGCATTTTGTTAGGATATATGGAGGTCTCGACTCTACTGGTTCGCGGTGTTGTACCGAGCTGACGTATGGTTTGGACGCTGCTCCGGTCTGAGGGAGATCGATGCGTCCCCGCGGCCGTCTCTGAACTCGTTGAAATGGCTAGCGGTGCCTGAATATTCACGGTGTTGCTCTGCTACGAATCAAACTTCTGGGTGGACGCCTGCATCACAATTGTCATTCAAGTGATCTTGTGTTACATAATCGACCGTAAAATTTGGTTGCAAAGGATTTGGTATGTTATACTGTTGTGAGCGTTGACTGTCGTTTCGCGTCTGATCTAAAGGCTGGTTTGTCGGGTCTCGTGCTCGATATTGGGTATTGTGATTGTTCTGTTTTGATTGGTGTTGCTATGGAAAATTCTTGAATCATGATAAACATTTGAATTCTGAGGATACTGGGAACGTTTTGAACGGCACTTATCACTTTAGTGGCCTTTGCGACCACACAGCGTGCAATGTGTGTTATTGCGTTGTCTTGTTCTGCACTCTTCTATACCATGACCTGCCATCTTACAGTATTTACACATAACTTATACGAAAGGTCATTCAAAACAATATTTAATGATATGATCGGTTAATTTATATATACTACATTTTACGCGGTTTTGTGCTTCGTAGTTAGTATTACAGAACGAGGCTAGCTTAAGTCTATCTGATAATAGTTTTTCCGTTTTAGTGGCCATATCTATGGCCATTTGTGGCGTTTGTGGATTCTCATGAGCCACTCTTACTTCTAATTCGTCTAGTAAACCTTGTATAAATCTTAGTCTTGCGGCTCCTTTGATATTTTTCTTTAGCACTTAAGCATCACTAATAGACTTTGAGGCTTTTATTTATTTGCACGCTTGTCTTAACAGATGTTTTATTCTAGCACCGTAATCTAAAATACTCTCGTTTCGCCTCTGTCCCGATTGTGCAAGGTCTAGCTGGATATCTGGGAGGTGTTGTTTAGATGCGTAGGCCTGTTTTAGGCAGTCTAGCAAATCTCGAAGAGAATCCGAGTTATCTCACTCTAGATATTTACTCGCGTCGCCTTCGATTTTCGCGCGAATAAGTGTGGAGCATATATTCAGTTCTCTGGCTAAGACAGCTTATTTTGCGGATTCTACTCTAGTTATGAACTTGGATACGGGCATATTAGTGCCCTTAAACGTGGGAATCAGAGCCAATGAATCTTTAAAAGGCAGGCGCGGAAGAGTGCTTTCGATAGTCATGTTGTAAATTTTAACCTAGGTGTTGTCGACTTACAAAGTGAAGATGAAGAGGAGGAATAAAAGAAGATATTGTATTCTTCCGTGAAGATGTTGGTACAGCGATTTCGTGTCTGTAGGCGGTGATGACGTCGATGTGCGTTGTGTTGTACTAGAAGTCGTGAAGAATGAAGATGTCCTCGTAGTAGCAGCAGGAAATAGTTTTGCAGAAATATCGATTTGCAGATACGGATTTGTTTATGACGTTCGTGTGAATCAGAGATCGTTGATTGCGCTAGACGTAGAATATAACTTTCAGAGTATCCTCAACACTATCACACAGTCGTATTACTCTTGTATTAACATCACTGAGCTTGTACGATTTGGAACCGGTCTATGAGATGGCACCTTATGCGTAGCACACACGTAAAATTGTATCACTGGATTTCTGGAAAGCTAAGATCACCGCTGCCACCAATGTTACGTCAGTGAATGTGGTTTATTTCCGAGTGGTAGGAATAATCTGGTTTGACTTTGCTTTTACGTACTAAGAGACAACCGCAGTTTGGATTGAGGATTGAGTAACGTTGAGTTTATTGGTAATATCAAGTATATATTTATTGCCAGAAGTCGAGATATGGGTAAGATTGAAGTGTGTTGCACGAAGCTATTCAAGAGCTTTAGCTCTGAGGTTCTCCAGAGTTAGGATACGAATGAATCTAGAGACGACCCACGTACGGGTGCAGAAAAGATGTGAAGATGCTTGAGGAAGGGAATGGAATTAGATGAGTAAGCGCGATAGTGAATAGCGTGAGACTAGGTAGAGATAAGAAGACAGGACAGAGACCATGATATTTCTATAAGAACTGTGATAGAGTTAGCGAGTAGAAAAAATGGAGAGAGGTCGTACGCCGGACGTAACACAGTTTACGCCTGAGGAGAAAAAGTGTCACGATCACTGTCACTTCACGGGTAAATATTGCGGTCCTGCTCATAATCGGTGTACTATAATTTAAATTTCAGAGAGACGCATACAATACATATAGTTTTTCAAAATTTGTTTGATTACGATTCACACTTTTCAATAAAATCCCTTGCGTCAACTTTTCCTGGTGAAATTACACTGCTACTCATAAATAAGTAAAAATAATATCCGTCACGAAACGGGTTGATGGAACGATGATGCGCTCTAGATTTATCGATTCGTTTAGATTTATGGCTAGCAGTATCGATAAGCTTTCGTCTTATTTGGATGATGCAGATAAACCCATAGGGAGTCAGTTTCATAGTAATTCTACACAGTTCAGTTTGATGACGCGCAAAGGCGTTTTTCCTTATGAATACGTCGATTGTTGGGAGAAACTCGATGAAACGTGATTACCTGCTAAGAAGCATTTCTACTCACACCTCTGCGATGCAAATATTTCAGACGCCGATTATGAGCATGCTGAAAATGTTTGGGGGGAATTTTATTCGGAGTCATCGGGGGACTATTCTCATTTATATTTAAAGATGCATGTTCTTTTGCTTGCCGATATTTCCCAAAATTTCCGAGCCAGCTGCTTCAAAACATTTGATTTAGATCCGTTGTACTACTAAACAGCGTCGGGACTTGCTTTTGACGCGATGCTTAAACACACGAGAGTAATTTTACAACTTTTAGACGACCCAGAAATGATCTTATCTTTTGAAAGAAGCATTTGATGCGATGTAGTACAATGTGATAATTAACACGCTCGGGACAATAACAGATTTATGGGTATTCGCTGGGTGCGTAAGGCATAGTGGGGGACACAGAACTGATGTCAGCGCTCGCTGCGGACAATATAGAACTATGGGTGGCTCTTTTTTACTTAAGGCTATTAAAATAACACGTGTGTCAACTAAATTAAATAAAGTAAATAAAATGGGCCATCAAAGTTGTTGTGTAGTCGATTGCAAAAATACAAGTCGAAATAGCAATTGTAAATTTTATAAGTTTCCGGTTGCCAATTGGAAATTAAATCAGCGAAAAAAATGGATCGCTGCTGTTAAAAGGCAAAAGTGAGTATTACTATAACCTATAACCATATATTATAGAATAATATCATGTACATGTGTATATCATATAAGAAATCTGAGTATGTAATAGTTTAATTTTTTTTTTGTAAAGTATTGATGGATCGTTATGGTCTCCAAAACCTATGGATGTTATATGCAGTGAACACTTCATTAGCGGTGAAAAATCAGATATTGAATCAAGTCCCAACTTCGCTCCAACTATTTTTCCATCAGCTTATAGACGACGTAAAGTCAACGAATCTGCCGTTTTGAATAGGTACGTAAAAGAATTTAGTTTCGATTAATATATTTAGATTAATCGAAATAATCGACTAAAAAATTAAGTCACATTAATCGGTATAGTTAAAAATTTAGCAATACCTATTATAGTTAATTTAATTTTTATTTCTGTTATCGTAATTAATTCATCTAGACACAAACGCTTCATGGAGAGAAGAATAATGAAAAAGTCATTATCGTCAACGGCTGAGATACATCCGGTGATGAATTTTGTAGAACCGCCTGAAATAGCTGAAGGTGATCAAAATAATACATTCATGAATCAAACGGTGGAGCAGGCATGTGAAGCGAATATATATTTTACCTCCAATGTTTCATCAAAAACATTCATTTGTAATCGGTATATCACTAATAACAAATGTGATGCTGAGACACAAACAGAGATTCTGGAAGCGTCGACGTCAAAAATAATTACAAATAATAAAAAATATGTTAACAAGGAGTGCGGTACACCACATAGAACGTTTGCTGATCATGAAACTCAAGTAACCAATATGTTTGAAGGATTTTCATCAGTTAAAAAAAACGAGCAACTCATAGATCTTGCTGGTGTAACATTTAATAATTTTAATTTTTTATTAGACAGAACAAAACCTCCTAAAAAATCGACGATTGGTTACAAAGATAGACTGTTCATATTTTTAATGAAATTAAAAACAGGACTCACTTTTTCGGCTCTTGGCGTATTATTTAACGTGCATAGAACAACGATTTCAAGAATTTTTTTCGACATTTTGGAGCAATTAGCTAGTACGACAGCTAATTTAGTATTTTGGCCGGATATTGATGTTGTTCAAGCAACGATGCCTGAGTGTTTTCATCATGATTACAGTGATACTCGAGTAATCATCGATTGTACTGAATTTAATATTGAAATTCCTGCTAATGTTGATCATCGGGTTTATTGTTATTCGCATTATAAAAAAAATTTTACTGCGAAGGTTCTCATAGGTATCACTCCAGGAGGATTTATTTCCTTGAAATCAAAAGTAGCTGGTGGTCGTAAATCTGACTCTCAAATGACAATTGAATCAGGTTTATTAGATCTTCTAGAAGATGGTGACGTCGTTTTGGCTGACAAAGGTTTTCCGGAAATTAAAACATTTATCGATGCAAGTGGAAAAAAATTAAAAATGGTTATGCCACCTTTTTTAGAGAAAAAATCTGAATTTACAACACAACAAACTCAAGAAACGTACAGCATAGCAAAAGTACGAATTCATATTGAACGCATAATGCAACGATTAAGACTTTATCAAGTATTAAATAAATTTCCTGAAAATCTATTTCATTGTGTAGATGACATCATACATGTATGCTGTGTTTTGGTAAATTTACAACCACCAATAATTTCCAAAAAAAAAAATGAAGAATATAATTAATGGTTCAAAATAATTGATATTTTTTAATGAACTGGTTAATTTATTAAATTTTTTGGATCATGTACTAACATTACAACTGAATTATATATTAAATACATATTCTTAGGCATAAAATATACATTAATAAATCATATTTCAACTTTTAGCAACACGTAATAAAGCTTTTTTTATGTAATATTAAAATAATGTAATATAATGATATAATAAACTTTTAATAATATAAAATAAAACATCTTATTTATTTTAATATAATTATTCTGATGGATTAATTTTTTTTTTCTGTAAAAATTCGCACTGGTGAGGTTTCCTCACTGTTATTGTTATTGTCAACGTAAATTTCATTTTCAGCACAACTATCAGTATTTGATGTATCAATGTTTTCATCATTCTCTGTACTTGGTTCTTTAGTTATTGCCGCACAAAGAGCTGGTAAATAATCTCGAAAATAAAATATTTCACTTTGTGAAATAACTTTCTTTAAAAAATCTTCATCACGAAGCACTTCAACTAAACAACAACCACCTGGTATTGGTGAATATATAAAAAGATCACAAATATTCATCCCACTCACATACAATTGTATTTGAATTTGAGTGTAGTAACTATCAGACTTCTTCAGTTCTCAGGCACCATCAATGAGTTCTAAATATTTAACATTACACAAATTATCAGTTATATTTATCACAGGTTTACCTTACATAAAATGGGACATTTAAATTCGACTAGTTTTGAGATACATCCATCTAGTACAACTACTCCATCAAGGCTCGCGCAAAGCCAAGGTTGAAATTTGCAAACTGTGACACCAACACGTTTCACAGTACAGTTATTAACTTTTTCATAATTTTCTCTTGCAAGTGATTCATTATTTAAACCATACTTAGTAGAAGCGCAATCAATTTTTTTTGGATGTAATATTTCATACACCAGACTTTCAATAGTTTTAGTTTTTCTTACTTTCATACTGTGCACGTTTTTACTAGCAGACAATCTTAGTTGTCTAGCAGCATACCATTCAGTGCAAGTAGATTGTCCCAAAGTTTCACAGCATAGTTTTATAATATCTTCTTCGGACATTTCAATTTTTTCGACGTAAAAATCTTTTAACTTCTTATCTAACTTAAAATTTGTTTTATATTGCGTATTTTCATCACAAGAAATTAGAAAATTAATTGCACATTGTTCACAGTCTTCCTTTTCTAAATTAATTTCGACTTGTTGCAGTAATGAATTCATGACTCTTTTGACCGTATGTATATTTGTATTTTTAGCTTTTGCTACCATCACCTGTTGTAAAGGAGATTCTTCTAACAATTGAGAAATATCTATTTCTGGAGCCTCATAACATTTTTCTCTTTTTGCGGGAAACATTTCTCCAAATTGTTTACCTTTAGCATATTTATCTTTTGCAAACTGTCGGGCACTAGGTTTTCCCCATACTTGTTCATTACTTGTTTTTGTTGCACTCTTTTCACTATTGATGAAATAAATTAATGCTGCGATGTGTTTACATTTCTTGCTCTGATTGTATACACAATCACACTTGACATCTGTCACAAGTCGTGTCTCATTAATCTGAAATATTAAAACAATAAAAATAAAATTAAAAAAAAATCCAAACAATGATAATTGTAGTATGTAAGTGTTATTACATTCAATGATGTTGTGTAAGGCGTTGAATTTACCGATGCTTGTCTAATGACGCGCGCTTTAATTAAATAACTTTGATTTAATTTTCGATGTTCTTCAACATCTCTCACATGTTCAGCCAGAACTAAATTTTTACCTTTTATTAAAGTTTGTGGTTGGAAAATAATATTGTGGGTAATAGATTGAAAGCCGGTTTTTAACACAAATTCCATTTTTATCTGAAAAATTAAATAAAGAAAATAAAAATTTTAGATATTTTCGTAAATATATAATTATGTCAAAATGAAATATTTTTTATTTTTTATATAATTTCAGATTGTTATATATTTAATATTAATACTTATTTTTCATTCAATATTAATTTAACAATAAACTTCTTGACAGATTTTAACACTGCTTAACCTTATTCACATGAGACTTGTTTTAGTTATTGTGTTAATTTTACTTACTTTTTTCAGCTGATCCAGGTAAAAACTTATAATTTAATATGCGCTCTGTGTAAAATTTTACATTTTTAACATAAATAATATTTTTTTCAACTTTGTTTAATTCTTTAAACATCTATTTAGCATTTAGTACATGTAAAATATCTAAAAAGAGCCACCGTAAGTTGTATCGTAAGGTGGCGCTGGGGTCACGCACCTAGCGAATAGGTTTTATCCGAGTGACGTGAAATCATATCTCATATATTTTGACGTCAACAATCTACAACGGTGCGGCTATAAGCGCACATTTTCCGATCGGTTCATTCGAGTGCGAGCATAATCCCATCGATATAACAACTCACCCGGACGATTCACCGATCGGTTACATCCTGGAGGTGGATTTAGACTATTCCATAGAACTTCATGAGGGTCATAAAGATTTACCCCTTTGTCCTGAGCATTTCACACCTCTGGGTGGTAAAAGCGCTGAACTCGTTGCCACCCTCCTCACCAAAACAAAAGATATATTGCACTATAGAATTTTGAAGCAGTGTTTAAGTTTAGAATTGAAATTATCAAAAGTGCATAGAGTTTTAAGATTTGCACATTCTCCATGACTCAAGCCTTACAGCACTCTTAACACTGATATGCGCAAGCAGTCTAGGAATGAGTTTAAGTAAAACTTTTATGAACTCATGAATAACGCGGTGTTTGAGAAGACTATGGAGAATGTGCGAAATCACAAAGATGTTAAATTGGTTACAAAATGGAATGGAAGAGGTGGCGCGAGAAGTGTTATTACCCGAGCAAACTTTCACAGCTGCACCGTATTTGACACAGTTATGGTTATCATAGAAATGAATGGGGTCAAAGTTTACTTTGCTAAGCCTATATACATTAGCGCCGCAATCCTATATCTCTCCAAAATTATTCTGTACGAATTTCATTATAATTATGTTAAAACTAACTTTCCGAACAAACAGGCCAAATTGATGTATACCGACACCGACAGCCTTATTCACCAATCCAATGTACCTAATATCTATGATATTGTCAAACGTGATGTGAACGCAATGTTTGACACTTCTAACTACCCTCCCGACAATGTGTACGGTATTCCCCTCAAAAACAAGAAATGTCTGGTCCTGACGAAGGATGAGAACAACGGAAAAATTATGACCCAGTTCATTGGGTTACGAGCGAAACTGTACACATTTACCACCATGAGTGAGGACGAAAAAAAACACGTCAGTGACATCAAAATGAGCAAACGTACCAATGGTGTCAAAATTTCTACGTTGAACACAATCACGTTTGACGATTATAAGCGCTGTTTGTTGGCTTACAAAAAGTTGTTCCGACCAAAAGGACTGAAACTTAGCAAAAAACACCAAGTTAGTACTATCGTACAGAAAAAAATGGCTCTAAGTTACCAAGATGACAAGCGACAATTGATACCTGGGTAGACCGACACCGTACCTTGGGGGTTTGCCGCCACCCTCAATAAACTAGCAATAAGATAGAACTGTAGATATGAAACTGTTGTGAATATTTGCGTTTGGCACCTCGGACGATCAGGCACAGACGTTTTTTCATCAATACGATATTGGACGGATCGAAGTTTTGAATGTAAATACCATGTATTGGAAAATTCCTATATTTAACAATTATATAATTATTATTAATATATTTATAAATTATTTATTCATTATTATTGTATTTAACAATTATCATTCATTTTTATTCGTTTACGGAAACAAGTTGTCAGAAAGTTTACAGAAAGTGAAGGAAAGTTTTCAAAAAGTGAAAAAAAGGTTTCAAAAAAGGGAAAAAAGTTTTCCAATTTCATTTCCTCATTTGATTAACACGTAAAAAAAGTTTTCCAGAAACAAAAAAACATTTTCAGAAAATGAAACGTCCATTGATCGTATGGAAAAATTGTGTATTATTATTGTCATTGTTATCATTTTGTGATCGTTTTTTTTTTTTAATCGAAGAGTTGCGGAATTCAAGTGACAGATTCGTGCCAATCATCCGGGCTGGCGTTCATGTGGGCGATTGGCCTACCCAACAAACCGCCACCTCCTGTGCAACCACCCCCAGCCAGGAACTATTTTAATATTACTTCTAGCTGGGGGCCCTGTCCGTACACGTCTCGTCGTTCTGTCTGTCCATTCTGTTTCGACCGTCCGTCAGTTACGTCATATCAGGCAGCCGTCAGCGTTTTATTCGTCGTAAAATTGTCCCTGTCTAGGTGGCAACGAACTGCTACCGCTCTGTTCCGTGGGGCATCACCTCGACGATGTCATCGGGCGAGATGCTTTCACGGTCGTCTCCAATCTCTTTCTAAGTACTGTCCAGCGGCTGAATTCAAAGAACGTGTGTTCCGCGTCGTCCCGTCCGTGTCCGCAGTACTTAGAGTCCGGCGTCCGTACTTGGTTCATGCTGTAGAGGTAGCGTCTAAAGTAACCGTGACCCGTTAGAAGTTCGGTGACGTAAAAATTCACGTCCCCAAAGTTCCGTTGGATTCACGGACTCAGGTCCTTGATCAGTCGTCTTGTCCAATTTTTTGTCGTTTCTTCCGTCCAGCGTTGTTGCTACGTCTGTATCGCCCTGTCTCTTTCTGTCGTTGTCGCGTCTCATCATGTCGTGTCCGGGTTCCTGCTATAGATCCTCTTGCGTTCGAGGGCAAGGAGACCTATGAGAATCACGCTCGCCACCGCCAGAGCAGCCTGCGCTGAGAACGTCTGGTAGGAGTAGACGATCTCCAACGCACTCCGTCTTTGTACTGTCATTACGGCGTGGCAGTATTTCTGTCTTCAGGGAATCTGCTGTTATGGGCTGGGTTGGCTGATGACCAAACCACTCCATAAGTATAACGCTTATTTCAGACTAATTTTTTCGGATATAAATTATTGGAATTTTGACACAGTTTTCCCTCTTAATTAAATTGGCTTTGATATAAAAATGGTCACTTACCTTTTGTTGTTAACTGTTGATTCGGGCTTTGTGGGGCGGCGCTGCGTGCTCGGCGAGGACTGGATACGGTATTAATTGACTGATTACTTAGCTTTTATTAGCTTGTCAATTGTGTAACTTTACTTGTGGGGTTTCAAAAGAAAGGATAAATAATTATACTAGATGGATTAATTGAATGAATGCATTAAAGGTGATTGACTGGTTTACTCATGATATGGGTTTTAAAACACAACTGTACGTTTATTCAATTTAGGTCTCTGAAGTTGGTTAAATTGGTTTTAGTTATGTATAATGGTGAAAGAAAGTTTATATTTAAGTAAAATAACACGGAATTCGCTTAGCGCCTGACGTGATTGGATTTTTTGATAATAGAAACTGATAGAAAGATTTCTTGTTAAAGACTGAATGACGACCCTCTGACAACTACTGACGACTACTGACGACGGTCCTCTTTTGAAAGATTCGCGTGGTTTTGTCTAAACTACTTCCTGATTGGTTACCAGTATCCTGGAGGGATGCTGGACCAATCAGGAGGTCCTGAGAAAATTTTGAGTTTTTTCATTTGTCAAGACTACCCCCGCCCATCGGGTATGGTATAGCATGAGAATTTATCATGAACTATCCCGCCTTTTCCACACGTGCGGGTAGGAATTTCCGTGCTGTGTTTTGTATATAATAAAGATATCCTTATTCTATCTTCGGGCCAATACTGCCCAAACAGACACTTCAGATAGACCCATACGGATCTATCCGTTGCACGTGTTCAGATCATTTGGTCCCTCTTAGGGAGTTTGTATATACGAGTCTGTTTGGGTAAGGATTGTCCCGAAGAATTATCTAAACAGTAAGGTTGTTGATAGCTTGGGGTGTTCATTTCCCGAAGTAGTAAAAAGGTGATGAAGAGAACCGTATGCATGCTATGCATACGGAGACGCAAAATAAAAAATAAAAAATATAAAATATAAATGTATTCAATGATAAATTGAAAGGTAATAAAAAATAAAACTAGTGGGTAGGGGCAGAAGACATCGAGGATGTGACACTGCCCAGATCTCCACGCCGTAGAGCAGAATCGAGTACGTTGCTCACATCAATAGTCTGCGTTTTTCCGGTCTCGATCCGTTCGTATTTGATATCTAACGGCTTAAGGATGCTATCATTTCGGCCGACTTCCGGGCTGTCCTTGGTATGTGAGGCCAGAAGGTCATCTTTGTATCTAGGTTCACGCCCAGATACTTGATTTTCCCTCTGGTCTCGATTTTATCTGTCCCGACTGTCATGAGTAGCCTAGTCGGTATCCATTTTCTGGTGAGAAGCACCAGTTCTGTCTTTTCCGTCGCGAGTTGCAGTCCATGGTCAGTCATCGACCGTCCGACTCGTCTCATCTTCTGGTTGAGTTCCTACTACGCCAGTTCTGAAGTGCGCTCGGCTATCACCGCCGCCACGTCGTCAGCGTGAGCGACTAGGCGAACGCCGATCGGGAGCTCTAGTCTCAGCAGGCTATCATAGCTCCCGTTCCAGAAGTCGGGTCCAAGTATGGATCCTTGGGCGACCCTCGCGGTGAACTACCACGTCACTTGACCTTTGATCGTCTTGTACGTCAGTCGTTTGTTTCAAAGGTAGTCCTCGACCACCCAGAGCAGGTATGGTGGAACCCCGAAGTCGCTTCTCAGCGCCTCGAAGATGTCCACCCACCTGGCCGAGTTGAAGGCGTTCGTCACGTCGAGTGTCACCAACAGCACGGTGGGTCGTGCAGCGTGGCAATATCTGTCTGTTGCCCGGAAGTAGTCTACGACCTCTTGGATCGCTCCAATCGCTGATCAACCCCTCCGGAAGCCAAACTGCTGGTCCCAGAGGCCTTCCCCGTTCTGTATTAAGTCTGTGAGTCGTGATCGCGCTAGCTGTTCTTACAGTTTTCCTATCGTGTCCAGTTAGCAGTACCCCATCGCGCCCTGGCATCGTACCCGTCCGCATGGCCTTGGCCTCTCTGACGAGCTCCTTCGCGGAAGAGAGGGGGGTCACCGCCGTCTCGTCATCGTTTGTCGCGTCCATGCGCGTCGGGTGTATCAGGAACAGTCCGTCAACGATCCGTCGTGCGGTTTCAGCGTCTTTGAGCTCCGGCGGGATCTGGGCCCCAAGCCCGCCGGTCACAATCTTGTAATCCGCACCCCAGGGGTTCCGATTCTCCTCCACGCAGAGCTTGTTCCAGCAGCGCGCTTTGCTATCCTTCATAGCGTTCGTCAGTCGCTATCGTTCTGTCTTGTAGTCGGTCTGGTTGGTTTCTCTTTCAGGTCTCCCGCCAGCCCTTGTCACCCGTCTCCATTTGGCCAGGCAACTCTTTCGCAGCTCGGCTATTTCGTCCGTCCACCAGTACTGTGGCAGTCTGTTTCATCGTACTATCGTTTTGGCATTGTGCTGTCTCGTAGCCGCACCGTCAGTTTGGCCGTCTCGTCTGCCAGTCTTTTCACCCTTCGCCGACCGGTCAACTCCGGGGGAACGTCCATAATCGGGGCCGGCACTACCGCCAGTTCCTCCGAGAACTTTCATACGTCCAATTTGTCTGTGTTCTTCCGCGGGAGGTGCTGGATCCTTATTCGTCTCGTCGTTGTCTCTCCTGCCACTTCAAAAGTGATATACTGGTGGTCGATGGTCGTGTAGCCCTCAAACACCCGCCACCGCCCCGCCCGTGGCAGTATTCTGTCCGACGTCATCGTTACGTCAGGGATGGAATCTCCAAATCCCAGTCGTCTATACGTCGGTACGTTTCCTGTGTTCGCCACCACTAGATCAAGCCTGGCGGCCATTTCTAGCAGCAGCCATCTGCGTCTGTTCGTCTTTGGTATACCCCACTTGACAGCACTCGCGTTGAAGTCCCCCGCGACCACGAGATCCCTCGGCAAGTCCCGGCCCTGACGTTGCTCGCGTCGCTGACTGCATCCTGTAGTACGCGTCGAAAATCGGCTCGTCCGTCTGCGTCCGTCTTGATCTTCAGAAGACACAGTCCGTCTTTGGTATTCCTCAGAGTCGTCACTTGAATGTAACTCTTCTTCGGGTCGACTGATTGTCCAGAGACTATCGTGGGTTAATCAGGTTGGTAAGACTTGTAACTCAGTGTCGAGAGTGCTATACCGCCTTCATCAGTCGGTTGATGACTTGAATGTTACGTTAAAGCGTCAGTTAGTAACTAACTTGGTGCTCCCTATTTTCGATTACTGTGCAGTGGCTCTTACCAACGTAAATCAAAGTCTTGAGAAGAAGTTGAAGGTTACTCTGAATAACTGTGTGCGTTTTGTGTTGCGAAAGCCGCTTGGAAAACACATCAATGGACCGTGGCTTGATGTTGGGTGGCTTTCGCCATTTAATCGTCGGCTTTACTTGATGGGTTGCATTTATTATGGGATGCTGGTCTTAAATAAATATGCTCTCTTGAAAGATCGAATTAGGACAAACCACAAAATCGCAAGGCATAGGCACAATAACCGAACTGACACACTTATTGCGCTGATTCCACGGACCTCAATCCTTGAGCACTCCTTATTGGTTATTGGCACTTCCTTTTGGAATTCTTTGCCACCATCGATAACAGCAGCTGAATCAATAGCAATATTTAAGACAAGTTGCTATGACTACTTACTGGCTATTGAGCATGCTGAATTTCAAGCATGTGTTGTGCGTTGTGTTGATCAAGTGCAATTGGATTTTGTTTGCATTATTATTATTATTATTTTGCATTGTATTCTTTTTAATTGCAAAATATTGTGTACACTCTGTATATTTGTATTTGCTTTTGGCCGTTGGAGGATTAAGTCCTACGGCTTTTTCAATAAATTACATTACATTATCATCATCATTATCAGCATCATTATCATTATCACTAGCACTATCTATCACCACCACCACCACCACCACCATCACTCCTCTCTCTGCTTCTCACCCCGTTAATCCGCTCCCCGCTCTCACACTTTTCCTCATTTCCATCCTGCATCTCCATGCTAACTCCCCGCCTTTTCCTTCCTCTAACCTCTTTTCATAACCCTATGCTCTCATTCTTGCTCATCCTTTCAACATATCTTTTTGTAATTCCTCCCTAACCATGTACCCTGCCACCCTCCTGGATACTCCAAGAACCCATCTTAAGTATTTTTCCTGCATATCCTCTACTTCTTTTCTTAATTTTAACCCCCAAATTTCAACTCCATAACTAATCACAGACCATACCAACGTGTTAAACAACAATATACTTCTACCACAATCCTTCCCAAATATTCTTTTTGCTATTCCCCATACCTGCCCAATCACTTTTGCTCCTTTCGTAGCCCTTTCCTGAACGTGCTCACCCTGACCCCATTTGGTTTCATCACATACCCTAGGTAGTTATACTTGCCCACCTCTTCGATTTCCCTACCCTGCCAATTCCAAAATACTTTCCTTTTTCTCCCTCCCCCCATCCTACACCTCATTATTTTCGTTTTCCCCGTATTAACCTCCAACTCTTTCCTATTAACATACCTTTCCAACGTCCTAAACATACCTTTCATATCCTCATCCTTTGCCAACAACGCCACGTCATCTGCGTACGACAATGTATATACTTTCTTCCCCCAGGATAAATCTACTCCACCCCACCTACCTTTTTCTAGTCCTTCCTCCAAGTTCACTAGAAACAGTACGAATAACAATGGACTCAGTGGGCAGCCCTGCCTTACTCCCTTTTTCGTCCAAAATTTTTTCCCTACCTCTTTCCCCACTCTGACCCTTCCCCACGTTTCTTTTAGCACCTCCTTGCATCTTCTTACCAATCCTTCCCTCACCCCTTTCTTCCACATGTCGTTCACTAACTTCCCGCGGTCGACCGAGTCAAAAGCCGCCTTGAAATCCACATACATTATGATCATTCTCCCTTTATTTTTAGCAATTCCCCTATTTATCAGAAAATTTAGCATATATATATATATATGTTATCTATCGTTCCCTTTCCTGCTCTAAACCCCCATGACTTTACGGTATACAACTTTTTACTCTCAACCTTTTCCTTTTGTCACGTGCGGAGCGGTCTCGCACGCGAATACTTAACCTTCTACGGGAAGCGTAGAGGTTCATATTTATTTTTTTCTGTGGATTAGCAGGTGATCGTCCTGTACAGGGGGATCCTGGGAATTGAGTGGGAGGACTTATTATTAATGTTGTTAGAAATATTTATGGAATGCAAGCTTTAATGAAGTTCAGGTGAAGCGAAGATAACAAGAGAAAATGCGGGACGAGGAAGCAGCGTTACAAAATGTTCTCAACCTAGGTGTTCACACTCATTCGACTACTCACTCTTCGGTGGTTTCGCTAGAAATCCGAATGGCTCACACACACGATTGCACTCACATACGATTAACTCTACACGTATCTAACGAGTTTTGCTTTGGAAGGCTAACGTCGCGACGCGAGACGCTTCGGACACCGCGTATAGAATTAGAGGAATTCTCTGTCTAATCGTCGGTGACGCTCAAAGACTTATATGATATACTCTTTACGCGATAGCTTCTGAAGGAGCCTGGTTCCGTTGACGTTGGTTTGACTCTGTCTCTAACGGGACTGACTTTGCTCGCCCGTTCGACACCCCTTGGAGCGTCGGACAGCGAGCAAGGTTTTTGTTAACGTTGCAAATTCAAAACAACGGCTCGCCTCGCGATGTTCATCCTCGAAGCGCGTGATCTCGTGCTCGCCTTATTCCGGTGTTGATTACACCGGGGATCCGGCAAGCCCGGAAACGCTGACGTTGCAACGGTCAACTGCGCCGCTGCACTTCTATCGTGCCACGAACAGAAATATAAGAAAGTTATGTTTAGTGAATTTAATAATGGTTTGAGAATAATTCCCAGAATTTAAGTTTATGCTTCCTCGTCAGCATTAAAAGTAATTTTTAATAAAATAATGATATATTCATATGTATGTGTTTAGACGGCGGACGTGACATTTTAACTTTCTTTCCAGTACTCTCACAGATATTTGATACGCCGTCTGTGTTAACGTAACTCCTCTATATTCTTCTACACTTTTCCCTTCCCCGTTTTTCACTATTGGTACCACCACCCCTTCTTTCCAGTCTTCTGGCCGCTCTTCTCCTCACAATACCCTCTGGCACACTCCTCATAACTTCATTGTCATTTTTGCACCCCCATACTTTCAAGCCTCATTATGGTCTCATCCTCCTCCATCGCTTTATTATCTTTCAACTCTTTTACGATTTCTTCGACCCCCCGTAAAGTAATATCCCGCTCCTCCTCTCCCGCTGATTTCTCCTCTCCACTATTACCTTCTCTACTTCTCCTTTTTTCACCTCTTCCAAAACTTCTCAAAAATGTAAATTCCATTCCTCCATCCTTATGTTCTTAATTATCCCCTTTCTTTTCTTTCTCCCTTCGTTTACCAACCCCCAGATTTGTCCTTCTGTCCTTAGACTTCCTACCCAAGTTTCCCATTTTTCTCTTTCCTTTTTCTTTTTTCCTTCACACAGTCTACTATATTTCCTCTTTTCCTCACAGTACACCTCCCTGTCTATTTTCCCATCTCTTTTCTGCAAGGACTTCCTCAGATTTCTTTCTCCTTCCCTACACTCTTCATACCACCATCCTGATACTTGTTTGCTCCTGACTCTTACCGTTTCCGTTTCCCCAACAGCCTTTCTCACCCTCTCCTTTAGACTTTCCCACTCCACCTCTACACAACCCTCTTCTTTAACCCCCTTTCTAAATTCCTCCTCACATTTCTGTGCCCCCTTCTTCGTCAACACTCCTCTTCCTACACCCCCCCTCCCCCTTCATCTTTCGGCCTTGCTTTTCCAACTTTTACACCCCCTGACTTCTACCCCAACTACAACTGGCATATGATCCGATTCAATCCTTTCCTCCACTCTCAAGTCCACTATACTTTCTCTTATTCTTTCATAAATCAATACTAGATCTATAACTGAACATCTCCTTCCTCCTACAAATGTCCATTCCCCTTCTCCATTTCCCCTCACACATCCCTTTGCTATTGCCCACCCTCTTTCATTGATGAATTTACATAACTCTTTACCTCCCTTATTCACTACTTCATCGTTCGACTTTCTACCCCCTTCGTCCTGTTCATTATATTCTATCCCTCCTTCTGTCCCTGTCCTAACATTAAAATCTCCCCCTCTTATCACTTTTCTATCTTTATTAACTTCCTCCATCCGTCCTCCCATTAACTCCTTTTTCCTTTCCAAATCCTCATTCACATATACCCCTACTACCTACCACTATTCTTTCCCTAGTTCAACTTCTCTTTCAACCCATCCGTCAATATCCCACTTTCCTTTTTTGCCTACTCCAATATCCTCCTTCACCCCTAGTACTATACCTCCCTTTGCCCTTGCCCTTCCTTTTGGTATAATCGCTTCCTGTATATCCCATTTGAAACTTCTTTTTCAACTCTCTCTTATCTCCTTCCATTTCTTCTTATCGACCCATGTCTCCACTAATATTGCAACATCCTAATCTTTCGACCCTTCCCAGAAGTCTTTTTCCTTGTTTCTCAACCCTGCCACATTCCAAAAACCTATCCTATATTTTCCCTCACTTTCATACTCACCTTCATTTCTTTCTTTCCTATGCCTCCCCGTCCCCTTTTTCTTCTTCTGTCCCCTTATTCGTTTCCCTGCTGTACTCTCCAATCTCCTTCTGCTTCATCCCAAAACCTCACTTTCTCATCCGCGTACATCATCATATAACCTACCTCTACCCTACTCCCCTTTCTTCTCTCTTCCATTGCCTCCTCCACAATCACTTTCTTAATTCTCCTTTCCTCTCTCGTCAGGTCGTCCTCAATTCTTACCTTTTCCCCTCTGAACCTATTTCCGCCAACATCAGCTCTCTTTTCTTGTCTAGTCCCTCCAACTCTATTCAAACCATCTCTCTCCCTTCTCTATCTACCGTTCATATGTTTCTCATACTTTTTGTACCCCCTACAACTTCAATTTTTACCTAAAACCTTTCAATTTCATTTTCCCACCTTACCCCCGTTTTCATTTTCACTCCTTCAACTATAACATTCTTCTTTCTCTCCTTCCTCTTCTTCTTTTCCATTCCTAGTTCTAATTTCCTAATTCTTTTCTCAGTCTCTTCATCTATCCTCTCCACCCCTATCCTAACACCATCTCCCTTTTCCATACTTTTTTCTGCAGCGGCAATTTCTAACTTTTCCAGCCTTTTTTTTCATCGTTTCTAATCTTCCCCTCAATTCTTTTTTCTTCTTCTCCCAGATCTTTCTAAACTCCTCTCCTTCTCTCTTTCTCTCTTCTCTTAGTATGTCCACCCTATTTCCTACCTTTCCACATTCCTCTTTTATCCTACCATCTATCTCCTCTAGCTTCCTCAAAATTCCTTCCATTTCTCCTCTTCCTCTGGCGACCTCACCACAATCTTACTTCTTTTAAAAACCTCTTTTTTTTCTAGGTCTCCCGCTATTTTCAGTTCCCCCTCTACCTCTCTCTCCTTCCTCTTACCTCTTGCCGCCACTTTACTTATATCACATGTGATAGCCGCTCTAACTATCCCTAGACCGTGCAATTTAAATTTTCTCACCTGATCTACCTCTTCACCATACGACATACTCTACTATCACCACTTACAACCTACCTTTCCCACCGCCATTACCACTTTATCAATCTGCTCAACGCCATTGTTACTTTCACTCGCCCCCTGGCACTACCGTCGTTCTCTGACCTGCCCCCTTTACCTCTCCTCCCCTCACTTCCGTGCCGCAACCTAACCACCTAACTACCACCTCTACTTTATATCCCAAAAATACAATTTAATTCTATCACTCCCTCCTCTTTTATTCATTCCACTTTAACGCTTACCTATTCTCTCTCACCTATTCACGAATACTCCCCTGATTTTTAAACCCGAACCTCTAAAAATTAAAAACAAAATTGCACTGGTTCATCTACCTATTGCAAACAACGTCACCAGAACCTAAAGTCATCGGAAATATTTCTATAATTACATCTTTTATTGTAATTCTGAAAATACATACAAATTATGTTACATGTCTGTATTGTGTGAACTATCAAACCCCAACTAGTTCACATAGAGGTGATTGCCTCGTTTGCGTAATGCTTTCTCCACAAGGTAGCCATCGGGATATTTTACTTTACCGAGTTCCTCGTCGTAGAAGTCTCCTTCCATGAGATGATCTTGATGATCGGTAAGTTTGTACGTCCGTGGATTGATATTTTTCACCCCACTCACGATGAATATTTCCGTCGTCCAAATTGGTGTATAGCCTTTTCGAATACATTCTTGTACTTTGTAGATAATTGTTTTTTTTTTGTTAGAATAAAAGAAAAAAAGAGGTGAATTCGATGGACAGGCTTACGAAACAATATGACGAGAACGATGACATTGACTCTCCATTGAATAAATTGAATATAAATGAAATAAAAATGAAATATAAATAACATGTAAATAAAACGTGAGTGAAAAATAAATGAAAGATCAATAAAATCTGAAAGGAATATAAATAAGATATAAATAAAATGGAGATTGAATATAACTAAATATATTGTAACGTTCTTTGACGTTACGGAAATAAATATGGATCCGCGAGTTTAATTATCAAGTCAAAAATCAAGAGCGTGAATAAAATGTTGTGAAAATGCTTTGACTGCGTAATATGTGTTTCTCGTTTAAAGTCTGAAACAAGACTGTTTTTACAATAATGTTGGTTGACGCAGCAACCTTATTCTTTTGAAAGACATAAGAGGTTTATAAACGTCTTTTATCTATGATGACTACTAGATCATTGAAGAGGGGGCAAAACGGGTGATTTCACCCTTTGTAACACTACTCCCTCCCGAGAAAAAGAGTCGTCCGGACTCGGGAAAGATAAAACAATTATATAAGTGATCTAGCAGTCAGTGCTCAACGGTGAGTTGGAGCTGTGGCTCTCAAAATTTGAAGACTCCCTTTTTTACTATCTGGCATTTGCCCACAGTCTCAAGGTAAACCACAGAAAACCTTGAGCAGATAGTTGAGCGTTAAATAATTTCAAAAATTTATGTGCCTCGTTTTATAAAGGTTAGTGTTATTGAGTGTTGTGTGGCTTCATGAATTCGAAGTTATCAGCATTGTTCCAGATCGATGTCGAAAGAAATCCTCTTCTTGAAGGATTGCCCAAACGAAACAGGTTCGGGTGAAAACATCGAGGCGGGAACCGAAAAATTCCAGGACCAAACGGAATAAAACCAGACTCCTTTTCATAGGAAATAAGGAAATAGATGGGTGATTGATCCTAATCTTCTTAAGAAACAGCTCACCCTAGAGTTTTGGAAGGACAAATGTGAGTGATGGAATAACAACACAAATTCACCAAGTGAATTTGGGAGAATACACGAACAAAATAAATTAAATATGTATTCGAAAGAAAAGAAACGATCTTATTTGAATCATTTCTGCGTCCTTCTTCAAAACAAGTCCACCAGTCATCTTCAGGAATCGAGGAAAAATTGGATGGGAAAAGGCTGTATCAAGTAACCTGAAAAGTACTAACAAAAACTGACACTCAAGGTAAATGAAATGTGAAAATCAAGCAATCGCTCATCGACCTCGAAAAATAATCGTGGCTCTATTCACATTTCTAAAAGAAACCAAAGCCTATCCGACACAAAATCCGATTCAAAAGAAAAAGTTTCTGGAAAGAAACAATCGAAGAAAACAAATTTCAAGTTGATTAGCAACTCAGAAATAACAAATCATTATAAGAAAACCCTTCGTCCTAATCAGTTGAACAAAATGTGAATCATAAAAACACCCTCCGTTTCTGCCTTCATTAATGCGGGTATAATTACTTCAAACTATTCGTGGGAAAATGTCAAAAGCATGACGCAGCAAGAATTAAAAAATTCATTTCGAAAACCAATGGAGAACTCTAAAATGTGATCGAGGTGAGACCATCCGAGAGAAGCACAAAATGGGGCTAGTGTGCTTAAACTGTTGGGTTACTCGGTAAGTTCTCACGCGAATTTTCAGTTAAAAATATATAAGTTCCCCGTGAGTAGTATAGGGGCACTTTGGGGCGTCACAACAAACCCCCCTCGCACCCCTCTCCGGCGCCAGCCCCTCCCCGAGGAGTGACTTTGGGGCGCCTTCCGCTTCCCCCGCCGCCCCTCGCCTAGGAGCGACTTTGGGACGCCATCCCCTTCCCCCGCCACCCCTCACCGAGGAGCGACTTTGGGACGCCATCCCCTTCCCACGCCGCCCCTCGCCACGGAGCGAATTTTGGGACGCCATCCCCTTCCCCCGCCGCCCCTCGCCACGAAGCTAATTTTGGGACGCCATCCCCTTCCCCCGCCGCCCCTCGCCACGGAGCGAATTTTGGGACGCCATCCCCTTCCCCGACCGCTCCTCTCGAAGCAGCGACTTTTGGGGCCCCTTCTCTTTCCCCCGCAGCCCCTCGTCTAGGAGGTATTTTATTCTAGAAGCTTCTCCGGACGACCACCCTTTTCCCGCAACCCCTTACCAAGGAGCGGTTTTTCCGCCTCGAAGCTCCGCGGCTCGTCAGCCCTTCGCCCGCGACCCCCTCGCCAAGTGGTGAAAATCGTGTGACGACTCCTTACCCCGGGTACCGTTGACCGCGAATCAGATTCCGGACTCTACGGGATGGCCTCTGGGCCTGTGCACCCTGACCATGGGACGATCTCCTGCCCCTTACCCTGGTGCACCTGGCCGTGCGGCCGATTCTGGGGCCACCTACCCATCTGGCCCCGCTACCTCCGTTCACAAAGCAAACTCTGTGACTTGGACGTTTGGTGTTACAGGTCTTCCACCCCGGCTCTCGTTCTTTCTCCATCCCTGCTCTCTGTGTCGGGTGCTCGTGTCACTGACCTTACCCAACCGTCAGTGTTTATCCTAAAGTTTACGTGTGCTTGGAAAATAAAGACCTGGTCACTCACTCTCTTTCTTAATGCAAGACTATAGGCATACTTAGATGTACAAGGATCAGGGCGGGTAGGTGAGGAAACAGAACTCAATGGTGGATTGCGTAGAAAAATCAAATCTCATCCTCGCAGGTTTATTCGGTTAACAGGTGCAAATACATACATGATTATTACAGATAACGAATAAATGATAATTACAATGTTCTTATAATTACACAAGATATGTTAGCAAGGTTTTTTATTTACCAGCCTTATAATCAGCAACATTGGTACAACATTGAAGACAACTTATAGGATGAATGTGATTTGAATTGATGGTGTTAGTTTTGCGTTTTGTGACATGGGCTATTCGGTTGTGGAATAATTCTGCGATACGATCGTTTTATTTCGAGGTCAGGAGTAAATATATTGAGAAACTCCCCCAGAGAAAAACCAGCAGCCATAAAGTGCATAAACATAATACAAAATTGTCCACATACATCAGAAGTGAGGCTTTGAAGCTGTCTGTCGTTCCAGTCGTATCGTCTGCAATTTCTTCGTAGAGTCCGCTTATGGTGAGGGACAAATGGTGGTAATCCGAAGCTGTCGAAGTATGTACCGTGTCCCGAGGAACTGACGAAAAATGCCACCCAGTGGCTACCGGGGCGTGTGTGATCATCCGTGTTTGACACAAAGGCTGTCGGGCGTGTCCACATGAGGGGTATCTGATCCGCTGCAAAAACCCCGGTCTTCCCGTTCGGAATCGCCGGCATCGCGCTCCATATCTGTAGACTGTCCATTTTGTACCTCGTCTTCTCCTCCTTCTTCTTCTTCTTCGCCCTCGTTATCGGAGATAATCATACCACTCGTAGAAGATTGTGAGGAGGTATGTGAGTTAATCGCAGTAGTAAGTATGTCGTAGGGAACAGTAACTTCGCCGTCTGACGTAGGCGCAGACGGATCAGGAGAGATTTTCAGTGAAGCGACTGACTCTGGTATTACTGCTTGTAGCGTGAAATTAATTTTTGGTACCTGCAGTGGCTGATTACTAGTCGAACTCTCCTCTCCGGTGATTTTGGGCTTACTGGCTAACAATGCTTCTGTATAATCGTATTTAGTTAGAATATTGTTATTGTTGATGCATTTCTTCAGTTTGAGTGCGTTGTTCATCGCACATTTGAAAAATTCCTCCTTCTTAACGCCGTGGAAGAAGCACCATACCGAAGACCGTTCCAGTTTGTCAAACGCCGGGCAACCGATGTCCTCCAAGTTGAATACTTGATGCGCGGTACTACTTTCAATATATTTACATTGATCGTGTCCACGGGCAAAGATTCGATGAGCATTACGTGCGATTTCTCGGAGGTTAACGTATAATCGAACCAGCGAGATATCACCTTCAAACCACTCGATGCCATGATGGTAGCAGGTTACGTAATTGTTCACGCCACGTTCTTTGAGCGGCAGATCCGTGGAGGGATATGGCGGTTCTACTAACCAATGTGCCGAGTAGCGGTGATCGATGGTGACGACTGCCACCTCTTTCGGTATAAATTTACCATAGATATTTCGAAATCCTTAAATATCTATCACGTAATCCATACTTGAACTTGGAAGAATGTAGTCGAATGAATAGAGAGCTGGAAGAGCGAACCTGCAGTGACGTAGTTTGAAGAGATAGAAGCGGTCGTGATAGGAGGGGCGTGATCTCCCTCTCTTTCTTAGCCCGAAAAATCTGTAATGACCTGACGTGCAGCATCAACTTCAATAAGATTATCAAATTCAGCGTACACTAGGCAATTTACAGTTTCTTTGAGAGTATCGTCGAACCGCACTTCGACCCTGAGAGTTCCATGTTTGATGAGCGACCAGTGCGATGTACAGTTGGCCGAGAGATCGGGGGTTAGGTCAAAAGCCAATAGACAATTTCCTTTAGCGAACTGCTGCCGGCCGATACCCTTTCCTTCGTTCAGAAAATGAATCCCCGTACCGGAGAAGAGGGTGTGATAAGCGTCCACGTAGAGATCGTCTCTGCCAAAACTCATCCGTAGCGGCTTCGATGGGACTTGCACCCCGTCGACGTACAACGACAGGAAATTCAAAGAGTAGTTTTGAAAATTAAACGGATTGCGCTGTCTGTCGCCGTTGAAGGCTTTATTGCTGACAAAACCGATTATCACTCGTTTCGGTAGTTGTCCGAGTATGACATTGTCCAGTGTTTCTGTCTGTACTCCTGCGTGTATGGTGAAAGACTTCACCTCGACTCTGGTTACGGGATATTTTGCCGTACCTTTGGCTAGCGTCCGTGCGTGCGCCAGCGAGATTCCAGGGCTGATCTTCATTCTGCGAACGAGCAGTGAAGTTTCCAGTATGTGCAGCTTGTGGCGATTTTCGGCTTCCATGATGCAAAAACTGTCTCTAGATCTCACAAGTCGGAGACGCAGTTCCACACCGTTGATTAAAAATTTGTCTTGATTAAATACGTCACAGTGCAGATGTCCAATCAGATCAACGGTACGTGCATTGCTCATGATCCGTTTGCGTTCGATGAAACCTCGGTTAGCACCGACGGCGTCGGCGTCGTATACATCCGATACTCCATCCTCGCTGTCGTAACATAGAGCCGAAGAAAGATGGGATTTTTTGGCGGGCGGTGCGTAATTCAGTAGAGTCTCTATATATACTCGATAGGCGTAAGAGTTGTTGGCTGGTGAGACTAGTTTTTGATTGCAGAATATATCGACTTGATTGAACATCAAGTGAAGCAGATTGTTTACCGGAGCGGCATGCGGAGTAGCCGCGTTGCCTTCGCCTGCCGGTGGGGTAGGAGCAGACAGTTGTAGCTTCACTCGTACGCTAAGCATAGTGTGTGCCAAATCGATGTACTCATCACCGTTACCAGGTACAACAAATTCAATCTGGGAATCGTCTGTTAGAGATGATACGGGCTTGTGGTGTACCCATTGACCAGCCTCATTAGACGTCTGCGTTGGTGGTAGAGAAAACAAATCCAGTTCCGACTTCATACACTCACCCGAGTGCGCGTGCAGGAAGGCCATTGTTGATGTTTAGATTGAAGACGAGCGGCGCGTGGGCTTACCGGGGTCCGAATATGTCTGTAAGGTCCCGTTTTTTACAATACTTTTTCCGCTTAGTTTTCTTGACGGTTCCGGAACGCTTGGGTATCTTGGCCGATGTTTTCTTTTTCGACCTTCGTCTAATTTTTCTCGTAGTACCAGCTGCTCGGTGCGCGCCGACAAGTCTGTTGACGCGGGCAATGTTTGACTGACGCGCTAATCCACCGGCTCGGCTTTTATAACCGCTGCCCTTCATGAGTTTATCAATTTTTTCATCAGCAGCTCTTTTCAATTTGTGTCCTGATTCTATGAAACGACTCTTGACTGCCTGTTTGAACGGAGTGTCGTTTCTTACGTCTGTCATGACGTTCATCCCTGCACGTAGTGCTTCTCTTCCGACCGCGCGAGCACCACTGGACAGCAGAGGTAGTATTCGACGAAACAGGCCTCCCAAGAAGCTGCCGATTCCGTGCCCGCGTTGATGCGGTGCTCCTCGGTAAACCGTCTCAATGCCTTCACCGCCGAGCGGATTTTCGTAATGTTGTATATAATGAGCCATGTCGTTCCTGGTATGTTTTCCCTCTCTTTTGCTGAGCGACTCCTGTGATTCCAGTCAATTACTGAACGCGTCTAAAATGCAGCGTTACCGTCAGTGTCCCGCTCGTGAATGGTGCTGGGCTACCGAATTGATCTCTTATATCGATCTCGATGGTTTGAAAGTTCGTGAGCATCAGTGGTACGTAGTACAGTGGCGATAGTGTTTTCATCTCTGATTTGCCTTGTAAGATATTGTCTTTGCCGCATGTTTGAATGACTCGTAACAGCGGGGCGTAAACATCTCCAACGATACGTGGTTCCACCAGATCGCAATAAATAAACATCTGGCAGCCGGGGATCCTTGATGATTTGTTGGTTTCGGATACCTTGCAATCTGATACCTCAAATGCACCTTCCCCAGGAGTATTGTAATGCGTGACACAGGGTATCGTTTCATTTTTCACTGGCGCATACCCCCGAGGGTGTTTAAACGTGAGTGGATAATGAATTTCGGCCAGCTCGACTTCCCAGTCTCCCGTTAGTTGAATCTGACGCGGTAACTGGGTAATGTAACAGCACGTCCGATTCTCCGGAAAAAACTGCATCGAGCTGTTGCTCGGTAAAGTTAGGTAAAACTGATCCCAGGACATTTTCTTTGATGCACGAGTCGAACGGTGAACACTCAACGACTGCAAGACATGCTGCAATAACACGCTGTTTTATTATCCCCGCGTTTCCCCCTCCACACGCTGAAGTTCAGAGTCGTAGAACAAGCCGTCGATTACTTCGCCGTTGAGATCTTCCAAGACGTACACTATCCGTGAACGTGCAAGCACTCGTGGGATCTTGAATAATTCTTCGCTCCAGTTTGCCGCGTAGCCTTTTTCAAATGTTCCCTTGGTTTTACTAATTCGTACAAAATCATTCTTATGGAATCTCAGTTTGCCATTTGGACGCGGAGGATAACGCTTTTCCATGTAGGCACGTGCTGTAGCAGCATTGCGAAGCGTCACTTCCGACGGCGCCATGCCGATGCTCGAGTGAACTGTATTGTTGTAGGCTTGCACGATTTGTGGCAAAACATCGACGTAGCGTTGCGTCTTTTTATGCGTGAAGTAACGCCACAGGCGTTCTTTGAGTGTACGGTTGAATCACTCCACGATAGCTGCTTTCACGTCGGGATTACGAGTAACACGATATCGTATTTCATTGTCGCGAAGTATCTTCTGAAAAGCACTCCCGACAAATTCTTGACCTTTGTCCGTTTGCAGTAGGTCGGGTCTGCGCGACGTAGTGTGTAACACTTGCTCAAAACCTTTAGCAACGGTTGCGGCTGTCTTTCGTTTCAGCGGGACCACCCATGCGTACTTGCTCAATACGTCGATGACCACCAGGAGATAGCGAAAACCGTTGTTGCGGCTCTTCATGGAACTCAGGTCAGCCAGGTCAGCTTCCCATACGTCGTCTATGTTGGAAACGTTGTACCTTGCTCTCGGAAATTTCCTGTGCACGGGCTTGTGTAAGGTGTAGGCATCCTGAGCTGCCAGCCATATTCTCACCGAATCGCGAGAGTTGTTTTCGCGTGCAACATCTTCCAGAATTCGTGCTCCCGCGTAACCGGCAGTATGCGAGGGATTGTAATACGTTTCTTCAAGAAGAGTCGTCATTTTTCTTCAGCCGAAGTGTTTTCCAACCGGATTTTGCTCCGGTGGCGCGTTTGCGTAGAGCGTATCCTGCGTCGTGAGAACGGCTGGTTACGGGTGTAACGTTTGCGTCGCTTGGTCGCTTCGTCGGGGAACTACTGGTGGGTGTCAATAGTTGTTGCGATGTTACCGTCGGTAGACCCGGAGCGTCGAATGTGCGTATGTCTTTCCAAAGCGTATCGTTCCCCACGTATTCTCGGGGTGCGTTAATCGTCTGAAGAAACCGTGCAAACTGACCAGCCCCTGTAGGAGTAAAAGTCTTCCTAGATCGCATGGCATGATTGACCAGGTCGACGATGTTTGCGCCGGGAACTGTAACGCCGTCCAACGAGACGGTTCCTGCGGCATCCCAAGAAAATCGTTCCGGTACGCTGCCGAGTTCGCGCATCAGCATTTCGGCCTTTGCACGATACTTTCTTGGTACCGCTGACGCGACTTTCTTTGCGCGCGCTTGAACGTTGCCAGGACTCGCAGCTACGGTGGAAGATATCATTGATTCTTCGGCTGTGTTTCCGTCTTCTTTTGCCTCCTCCTTCTCTTCCTCCTTCTCCTTTTCCTCGTGAACGTCTAATTTCATGGGTTTGCGTGCGTCGTTTGCAGAAAACAAATATCGTTGAAGTACCTGCTGATAGAGTTTCCATTTTTCTGCGTCGTCTTTCGACGGTTTGTTCAACATGTCCTTCATCTCGTTGTCGAGTCTTGAAGCGGGATCGGTGCGTGTGGTAGTTGTATTTCCAAGTGAAAGCGTAGTGGCTATACCCTCGCTGACGCGTTGTTGAAATCTCTCCATACTCTCCATAGGAATTAAAACCATCTTCTTTGTACGTTCCATTTTGCTACTTGGAGGAGAGGCTGGAAGCTAAAGTCCCGAGTAACGGAGCGAGCAAGATGGTGAGAAATCCGTTCCCACGTTGAACAAGAAAACGTTTTTGGAATTCCAGGTACCCCGATTACTGGCCAACTGCCGTAATGTCTGTTTATGACGTGCCAGACGATTTTTCTGAATTCTGGACAGTGCTACTTTACCCTCCAAGGTGTTCAATGCACACTTACAAATGGTCTTTACCAGCGAATTGTCGGCCGTGCGTAGCAATGCCGATCTCTGCGACGGGTTCAATTTCTGCAGAGCGTGCAGCGCTACTGCGTTTGCTCTGGTGAAATTGGCACGAGCTCTGCGACCGGACGCGGTACGGCGTATTCGAGGCAACACAGCTGAACGACTGGAACCCGGTGCGCATTAGTGACCTTTATATCCTTTCGCGGAACGTAGACATAGTGATTATCGTCCGAAGGGAAGATGTTTGATCGGAAACGGCAATTCTCCGGAGTGGATTGCTTCAGGTCGAAAAGCAGATATCCGTGTGGCGCTGCGGTAGCGTCGTGATAGGCCTCTTGAAGAAACCTCGGATCTTCTGGATATACCTGTCTGGCAAGATGTTGAATTTGGGCACGATCCCGTGGATTTTTGAAGAAGACTATGTAGTTTGCGTTGAGGGAAATATCTCGTTGACCGTTGCCCTTGCGAAAGAGATTTTGTGTTACGTAGAAAACGCTGAGGTTCTTATGATGACAGACCTTGGTGAAAAGATCAACGACGACATTGTTTGAAGCCTCTCGCATCAGGTCGTCGATTACCAAAAGTTTCGGTTTTTTGTCACCCTCGTAATCGGCGTGTTGCGGTAACCCCTCGCGGTACTCTATACTCTTGTCCCCGTCGTACAACGGCTGCCATTCGTCAAAGTACCATATCACACGACTAAATTTTGTGTCGCACATTGACGTTCCATGACGCAGAAAGTTCTTGACGAAATTTGATTCACCGCATCCTGCTGGCCCGGCTACAATGGCCGAAAACGGATGTTTCCAACGTGTGTCCGTCATCGAACAAGAACAAGAAGAAGAAGAAGAAGAAGAAGAAGAAGAAGAAGAATCCAGGGATAATGCGGGATCTATAAAAAATTGAAACAATTGAAAACACGTTCTTTTACTACGCTAGCTTGCTCGCGGCGGCGGCGGCGGCGGTGGCGGCACTCCCTTCGTGCGCTGACCATGAGCTTATTCAAGCGCACGCGGAAGCGTAACCGCGCAGGTACGAGCTCATCGGCGCGGTCGCGGTCGAGCTGATTGTGCGTGAGGCGCGTACGCCATGAGCTTATTCGTACGCGTGCACGCAGTGATATCAGCTTGAAAACAGCGCGCCCCGCCGCGGTTTACGAGATGAATTTTTACGAGCAATGCGAGATTTTTTCACAATTTTCCATGCGTAGGGTTTAAGCGTGGTACTAACCTTTATACAGTTTGGTGGGACGCATACAAGAGAGTATCTGATGGGTTGGCCTGGCGTCTCGCCGGTTGGAATAACAGACGGTTGGGGTAAGAATCACTTCGGTGTCCTCTGTCTATTCGTCTATTTGTTTGTCTGTCTATCTATCTGTCGCTCAAACGCGCGCGTGGCTTGCCGTCCGGGTGTCTGTACTACCGCAGGGTGAGAAGACGGAAGCTGTGGTGTACAACTGCTCGGAGTCCGGGATCTTCGTCATCATCCAGTGCGATAACCGTAGGGCAGCGTATCGAATCTCGTGACGCAACAACGCCTTTTCACGTACACCGGTTTACACGTTTTGTGCTCGGAGCGCGTCACGATTGCGTGCAGTTCCGTTCGACGAATGGCGCGATACTCCAAGGGAATGGGTGCAGCGGCTTCTACCACCATCCGCTTGATGGCCTCGAAGTTGATTTTCGAGCTCGTTGCGTGATTCAGTGATATGCCTTTCACCTTGCAAATTTCCACCTCTTCACCATTCGGACGTGTAATGATAAAAACATAGAATTTTGGCCCTCCCGAGACGAAAGCGCGTATAAAACTCCCACGGCCGTGAGACGCCAACTCGTCGGTCAGGTCGCCAAGAAAGTTACCCGTGGGAGGTTCATGCTCGTTTGGCCTTCGGAGGTTTCGGGTATAAATTACTGAATCGTCGTCGTAATAGAGCACGCTCCGATCGAGCTCCTCAAGGAACGAGAAGAGCTTCAGCCAAGCCTGGGCAGTGGTGTACGAGGCAATCACGACGTTTGCCAGCGCTGACGGTTCAACGCTGTGTTGCGCGTGCGACCAACGCACGTACAACACTTCGTCCTTCACGGGCAGCAAACCGGACACCTCGACTTCAGGGTTGGTCAAAAGCTCGAGCAGCTGCTGACGCGTCTTTATAACCTCTGTTTTTACCAGATTCTCACGTTGCCCGAACTTGCCTTAGAACGAATTTAAGCATAATTTGGAAACTGATCGCATGCCGGGATTCTTAGCAATACGGTCGCGATCTAGCTTTATACCCTCGACCCGCTTCTACTCATCAAGGTAGCGCATTCGAGCCGGCTCGGCCTCGCATTCAGCAGGCCAGCCGCTCGCCTCTTGCGTAATCTTGAGGAAGGTGTCGATATAGCCGGCGAAATGCCCACCTTGACGAGTAGTCCGGTCAAACGATGTCACCGTATACGACCTGATCTCGCGTATGCTCCTGATCTTGTATCCCATTTCCACGGCTTTTTTTAATCCGATCGACACCCACGTGCCCTCGAATTTTCGCGCAGCCTCGTCATCATGTCTACACTAGTCCTGGTTCAAATTCTGACAACATGAGCGGCACAAGGCAAACATGAGTTTGTCATGCATGTGCACCGGCAAAACAGGGTGATAAAGATTGCGAAGCGGTAAAACTTGGCATTTGATGAGCCCCTCAACTCGCGTGATGTCGCAACCGCTGGACCCTGTCAAGAGCTTACACTCCTCTCCAACGTAGACCGTCGGGTGTCCAACAGGGAACCTTCCATTCTTACAGATAAACGGATACAACGAGCAAACATCGACGTATCGTATTTCCTCGTACGCGTCGCCCGTTGCATCTGTTTTCACCTCGTAGTATCAGGAAGCGTTCTTCCTTCGACCGCCGTAGAACGCATCACGCGGATTGAGTGCTTCACTCGTAGCAGTGCCAGCGATCAGCGGGTGTGTTGCCACGTACTCCCTCATCTCCTCGTTCTCCCTCAAGCTCCGATCAAACTCGCATTCCCACTGTTCCATCACGTGGTAACCCGATTCGCGCATACGGCTGATCTTTGCACGAGTTTCCTCGTAACGCCTATCCAACGTCTCGCCGTTGACGCTACGCCTATCGCGGTTGATTCGTGAACATTTACGACAGCCGTGCCAGAAACAATTGTCAAACTCGTAGACGTGTCGCGTACCGTCGCCCGCGACATGGTATCCGTCCACCTTGCGACCTGTCGCCGGAATCCGAAACTCACGTCCGTTTCCGGCATGCCTGATGTCAATACCCAGCTCGCGCTCTTTCACGACCAACCACTCCAGAGCCTTACGAGACTGGGCATCGGCAAGACGACAGCCGCCCGGTGGCAGGATACCTATTCGCTCCGGTTGTAAAAAATTTTTACGGAACAGCACCGAACAAGCCGAGGCAATTGTCGTGCTCTCGGTAAAGGGATACACTCTGCCGCACTCCAGAAATATGTCCCTGAATGCTACGCACGCACGTCGCAGAATATCCACGTCCGACCGACAGTACGACAACAATTCCGCGTCTAAGTCGAACAGATGGTCGTTCGCTGCAGCCTCGTTGTACCATGAGTAAAACTCTGCTCGCGCATCGCTACTCATGGTATCCGGAGAGTGAAACTTCGCTGCGGGGAGCGGTCCCACGTAACCCACGTTTTCAGGGGTATTGAAAAGGTGGGGGAATACACCTTTCACGGAAGTAGTCGGTAGTCCAAAAGCCTTCGGTAGCGCCGATAATGCCATAGGCATATATGCTAAGGAATCCAGAAATCGGGTGTGACCCGTTTCGGGCATAATGATCTTACTGCCGCTTAGGATGACCTGCGGCGGGTTTCCATCCCGCTCAACCATATGCCGCAGTATGAATTGCGCGTCAAAACCTTCTGCATTGTGCGCAATGCATACGATGCGGGCAAAGTCCTGAACGGGTCGAGTAGCAAAGTCTACCAACTTCTTCACCGGTTCTCTCCTGAAAACGAACTCACGTACGAGCCCGCAAGCGGAACAGCCGTCCGATATATCGGGATCGTGGATACATTGCGTACACACTTGTTGCGCTACGCACAAGTTCGGCACATGTATGTCTGTCGTCGCGTCACCGTCTACCGTCTCGCATTGCTGCGTTTCAAAATCATAAAAAATAAAGATGTCACGTTTCAGTCTTGTCGCGTCTTTCAGCGGCGTCATGAAGCAGTAGTGATTGTACGGTCTGTTGCAGCGGCACGTGACGCAAAAACGAGTTTCACAAATGTGTGCCCTCCGCGAAAGATTCACGAATCGCTCGCAATTCCGGCATATACGCAGCGTTGCACAAACGGAGCGACGCGGACTGAAGGAGGCGATCCTGCGGTGGTACTCCAGACAACCGTTACCGCAGAACACGCGTCTGCAATCGGGACACTCGATTTCGCGAGACCCGCTGTTGCACGGTGGCGATGCGAGGCACTGTGGGCACTTTACGGAACATCGGTGTCCGTACCCGTTGTTAAATTTCCTATTGCAGGGTTGACAGAAAAAGGCCCCTGCTGCCGCCACGGTTAAATTTACAATTGAGCAATAATGCTGTTCTTCGAGATAATACAGCAGATTCAATCGGTGCCTGACATCGCCTGTTCCGTTTGCTCTCACCACGGCAGTACCGTCGTAAAATGCCGCTTCGCCGGTACCTAGCCTCCCCAACTCGTACACTGTGATGAGGAATCCCTCGCGTGCTAGATAGTTCTGGAACTGTGCGATTTCATGCACTGTGCACCCCGTTGGCGGAATCTCGACACCGGCATTCGCAACAAGATTACGCGCTTCTGCATGCTGGAAACTGGACCTAGCGAATCTCACCATCTCGTAATGCTCGTGCAGAGCGCCACTGCGGTTCGGGCCTCTCTCGGCGTGAGCCTTGGCTACAACAAGGGCACGAGGTAAACACAACCCGTCACTGTTGACAATCTGCACGACGGATTTTTTAAGTACCCCCACGTGCGTGATCGGCTTCGGCTTTCCGCGACCCTCCGGTACTCCAACACTGTGTACCGTCACGGTGAAGACGCTGTCGACGCCAAACTCTGATGCGCTCTGGGCTACGCTGAAAACTAACTTCCAGAGGTCACTGTACCGCGAATCCCTCACCGGCCGGAACGATAACCACGCAGGACCATGATCAAAACTCTCCGCGCTAAACGTGAAACCTATGTAGTCGCTACTCCGACACGTTGCTACGGCATACGCATGCAGATCTCTGAACGCATCCTCCAGCCACTCCACTAGATTAACACCCGATTCAGGGGCCGCGATCTTCATTCGCAACTCACGCCCTGTGACTGCGAATTTACGAATGAATTTCGTTGATTCACCGATAACCGTGAAACGGTTACCCAGTGAATCAGCCCCGTCATCGGGTGCCTGACTTGACTCCTTCTTGCTCGCAGCTTCACTCTCCAGCTCCGATTCTCTGCCCATGTTTCCAGAGTATGCACCCTCTGTCTCGTCGTCGTCAGCATCGTCGTCGAATTGAACCGTCACGTCGGAAGCTGTCTGTGTCTCATCATCGTCATCGGCATCGTCATCGTCTGACTCTAATGTCACGTCAGAATCGTAACTCGGAGCCCTCCGGGCCCTACCCCCGCCGATCTGTATGCCCGAGGTACTGGCGCCCTCGTTCACGCGAAACGGTCCAACAGTTTGCATAAGACCCCCTGTTGTACGTATAAAACAAAAATAAGACTAAAATCCATGGTAAAGCGTCGTCAATCCGCAAGTATAGTTGAATTTTGCGGTTTTACTAGAAACGCACACCCTAGAGTACCCGCGTGATTAGTTCCCCTAAAAAATATCCTCGTCCATCGCCGGCGGAGTATAGCTCATCTGAGTGAATATTCCACTCTCGGGCGTCTGCGGCCACGAGAATATTATCGCCTCATCCATTGGGGATATAGAATAATTGTCTCCTTCTTCTTCTGCTACCGCCGGTTCATGAGCATCGACCGGATCTGATTACCCGCCCCACCAGTGAAGAAATTGCTCGTGAGTTCATATCAAAATACCTGGTCTGCATTTTTGTTTTCAAACTTTTCCTATATACCTTGAATTTCCAACACTCCTGACGGACCTGGACGTGACAACACTGAGGTCGACGCCTGTGATGAATCGATTTCTGCAACGGACACAATAACCTTCAGTTCACGCGTGAAAGAAGATTTCTAGAACTCTTGGAACACCGCTCACGCACAACGTATTTACACACGGGTACTCCATGATATACGGCATATCGTACAGACAAATCATCTGGACTTACCGTCACGAGCTCCGACAGAAATCGGCTCCTCGGCGGTCCTATCGTTCACCATCGTCTCATTCACCCCTGTCTGTTCCGCAATTGCCAACTCCTCGCAGGCAACACAGCCCTCGAGAAGAGCTGCCTCGTTCTCGCTGGTATCATCCAATATGAATTCTAACACAAGGAAATTTTGATATACCACTCGCGCACAACGTATTCATACGCGACAACTCCCTGCTACGGCACAGCGTACGGACAATCATCCGGACTTACCGTCACGAGCGGTAGAAACCGGCTCCTCGGCGGGCCTCCCCAGCGCTACTCCTTGCGACGCAATCGCCTCATCTGCGACGTCGACGACGATATCGCAAAGAGCCGCCTCATTCTCCGCGGAGTCCTCCAGCATCGCGCGGAATTCTAACGGTTGGAAAACTTGATCTAAATTTTTCCATATTACATATTTTCTTTTATCTTTTTACCCCACTCTGAAGATCCGGTAATTCAAACTCCACACAAACGTACACTGCGCACAACACAAATAACAACTTACCGTTTCGCTCGTTGTACTCAGCCATCAGCGCCCGAACAACGGCGAAGCGGGTGGCACCCCGCCGGCGAATCACACTCGTAGCTGCACTAAGGCACCTGTAACCCCGCAACGCACCGGTGCTGTGGAGGTGCGCCAGGGCCCGTGCCCCGCAAAGCGCCAGAAGCTGTCGCAAATGCCGAAGCAATTCCGCATGTGATATGCGGAACAACAACTCCCGACGGAAAACAGGGCACACACGCACAAGACTCGCGTTAGCCCTCCTAGCCTGGCTAGCTGCCTTCACCACCGCGTAACGAAGATCGTTAATCGATTGCATTATTTTAAAAATATAGCAATAATTGGAACAGAATCGTTGTTTTCAACAACACTGCGATTTTCTAACTGAGAAGATCTCCGGGCCCAAAACTATTTATAAGTTCAACAGGTTGGGTTTTGTTTAGGCCAAATGCTATTACAATACGTTACCACCCCGCTTCTTGAGCTAAGTATACGAAATTTTACTATGGTCCGCTAGCGTAAACCTTCCGCGGCGGTTCGCGGTGAGACACCCGCAGCCTGGCTGAAAATAAACCAAAGCCACCCGGACCCAACGCGGAGGCTGCCTGCTACATATGGCAAAACATATCTATTGACAGCGATAATCATGGTTTTCTCATAATCAAACAAAGTTGTACAGCTGACGTCATTTATCCTGTTGAAAACTTGCATACCCTAAAGCCTACTTTGATTAACGGGCGAACGGGTATTCGTCGAGACACATGAAATTTAGAGATAAAATAGAAAACGATCCGATGGATTCACTCGCAATTCCTACCTCAAATCGTGGAGCTGATTCGGCGGTTGGTGACGGTTAGAAACAAGTGTATTTGAGAATAATGTTAATACTCTTCTCATGCGACGTCTATGTATACCGCCATCGATAAACTGCAACTGTTTGTACCACCCTCGGAATAGGAAACGAGTTATAAACCTAATGCATACTGGACCTATGGAGATTGTAGACTCATCTTGCGACATCAAAATGATACAGCCGATGAGACCCCCTTTTGTATTCCTTCGTCCACTGAGGCATAACAATCAACATACCGTAAGAGTGTACGTTGGAAAAGCGGGGACCAGCCTACCGTCCGACGTAAGGCCCAAACATTGCAAGTATAACACGGTCCATGCTGCATACACCCACAGCTCTTCCCATCATCTTTCTTCTGTTACAATGATTACGTATACGTCCCTTGATAGACTGCAACTGTTTGCACCACCCTAGGGAACGGAAACTAGATATAAACCTAATGAAGACCTACGGAGCTTGTAGACTCATCTTGCGAATACGAAATGATACACCCGGTGAGGCCCCCTTCGTATTTCCGCGACGACCACTAAGGCATAACAAACAACATATCCTAAGGCTGTACGTTGGAAAAGCGGGGACCAGACTACCGTCCGGCGCAAGGCCCAAACATTACGGGTATAATACGGTCCATGCTGTGGACACCCACAACTCTTCTCATCATCTTTCTGTTACAATGATTACATATACATCCCTTGATAGACTGAATCTGTTTGCACCAGCCGCAGAAACGGAAACGAGATATAAACCTAATGCAGACCTACGGAGATTGTAGACTCATTTTGCGACAACGAAACGATACACCCGGTGAGGCCCCTTTGTATTTCCTCGTCGACCACTAAGCCATAACAAACAACATACCCTAAGGCTGTACGTCGGAAAAGCGCGGGCCAGCCTACGAGCCGTCACAAGTCCCAAACATTACGTGTATAACATGAACCATGCTGTCTACACCCGTAACCTTTCCCATTATTTTTGTCTCTTGCATTGTCTACGTATACACACCTCGACAGACTGCAACTGTTTGCACCGACCATAGCACCGAATTCGAGCTGTAAACCTAATGCAAGTTTGATACAGGCCTATCGAGATCGTTGGGTTTTCTGGCGACATATTTACATCTGTCTTACTCCCCATCGTGGAAACGAAATATAATCAACGGCGGAAGCTTGATATAGTCTGGTAAGGAACGCCTGAATCATACGAGGCATTAGAATTTCGTTAATTCTTTTCAGTCACGCTGCAAACGCCGTTTTGTAGAGTGGGGGTTACACCCTCTATATTTAAGTGAGATACAAAAGAGTGTCAGTCTTGCGACAACTACGGAAGAATCCTCACGTGAACTATGGCTACATCCAAATCTTCTGCACCAATGGGCAACGTGAATAAAATGTATAAAACATTTACGAAGGCTTTGAAAAAGACTGAGAAAAATCTGCTATTGTCGACAACGTATAGTCTAAATAATTCCTTTACTAAGAAAATAGTCATCGGTCTCGGTCTACGGCTCGACGATCAGTTTGAACCGGTCATCAAACTCATCAACAACTCCTCCGGAGGCGTGCGTCTGACACCAGCGGCCTGGTTGCGACTCGCAGATGAGTTGGACAATACCTCCGAATACCTTGAGATAGAAGGATACACCGATGCCCAATGGTATTTTAATCGGATTGAGCTTGGTGGCTGCAACGTCGAATTGTCAACAGCACATGGTGAGCGAGCCGTCAGATACGAAATACCTACGGAATCCGAAGTCACCGAATCAGAAGATAAGGAATCAGACTGCCCAGACACGGCCATCCAGGATGAGAACTTTCAGTCACCCGCCAAACGCCAGAAAGTGTATCAACCCACCATTGTAATGCAGAAATCCACATTCAACGGACTTAAAGCTATATTTGTGTGTGTCGACGAACGGCTACGAAGGCTTCAGCGTTTAGCCCATTCAGTAAGCGAGTGCAAGAAATCATACGTCGCATACAAAGCCGAGAAAGTGAATCTGACGCAGTTCAAGGAACCGAGTCTTCATCGCATCAGGTAAATAGCGGAGAAGGAATACGGTGCTGTCCTAGAACACATTGCGTCGTCAGCGAATCCTGCCTCTGCCGAGAATTACCTCAGTATTGTTCTCCTTGAAATTACGCGGCTGTTTCCATCATACCTCGCTGCTGAAATCAAGCAGGCCATCGAAACTGAGGACAATGCCTTAGCCAGTCTCTGAACAAACTATTTCGACACTACCATCATTAAGCATCGGGATAACCTCCTGTCCGCTATTTCGCAATGAAGACCAAGGGCACCGTACCACTCGAAATTAATCAAGAGGAAATATCAGACAACGTATGTGTTACCCTGAAAATTTTTTCGTGTGAAGAGACTCGGATCAACATGGCTACACCCCGCCAAGCGAACGCATATGCTCTAGATGAACCATTGTACTCGCCCGAAGAACAGCCTTATCCATGGGTGGTACTGTCTATACTCGTGATTGCTATAATTATTATAAGTATAGTGGTGATGTGGGGCGCTGTAACTATAACAAATGAAAACATCCTGCTCCAACAACAAGCAAACAAATATTAATAACCATGTATGTATTCGCACCTGTGTTAACCGAAAGTGGGGTATATACGACAGTTCTAGACCAAGCCATACGTCATAGGGTATATATGACAGTTCCAGACCAAGCCATACGTCACCATGTGACGTTACCGGCTAAGGTGCCCACGGCGGCCATTTTGAAATGAGCGGTCATTTCGACGGCGGCCATTTTGATGGCGGCCATTTTGATTTTTTTGACGGCGGCCATTTTGATTTTTTCGATTGCGGCAATTTTGATTTTGTGATGGCGGCCATTTTGGCGGCGGCCATGATTTTTTAGATAGTGGCAATTTTGATTTTGTGATGGCGGCCATTTTTACGGCGGCCATATTTGATTTTTTGATGATGGCCATTTTGATTTTTGCTTAGTCAGACGAGTGGCCATTCACACAGCGGCCATTTTGATTTTTGCTCAGCCGGATGAGCAGCCATTTTGATTTTTGCTTAGCCGGATGAGCAGCCATTTTGATTTTTCATCGTCCGACAGTTTGATAATATGATTTTCGCTATGATGTCACCAGTATAATCGACCGATTTGACCGTCTGACGGTGGCCATTTTGATTTTTGCTCAGTCGGATGGGCGGCCATTTTGATTTTTATCGTCAGACAGTTTGATAATGTGATTTATTTCTTGGTCGGACGAATAGCCATTTTGATTTTTCGCCGTTACCCGTAAACTTTCGCGCCAATAGTTTGCCCCAGGCGAAAAATAATATTTTCCACGTACTTCGAATACATTCTTGTGCGTTAATCGACCGGCTGGCGACATCGCAATTAGATAGGCCGAGAATGTTCACTACAATTAGATAGGTCGGGGAATGTTGACGAAAATCCGTAAACTTTCACTCGCGCTAATAGTTTGCTTTGACTATCACTCTCCCAAATTCTTACCTTACCCAAGTGCAACACGATTGTCATATGCGCGCAAAGAATTGCCACATTTGCGAAAACTCGTTTACCCCTGAGGAGAAAAAGTGCCACGACCACTGTAACTTCACGGGTAAATATCGTGCTCCTGCTCATAATCGGTGTAATTTGAATTTCAGAGAGACGCACACAATTCCAATAGTTTTCCACGATTTGTCCGGTTACGATTCTCACTTTTAATAAAATCCCCCGCGTCAACTTTTCCCTGTGAAATTACCCTTCTATAATTCTTGTGAGACGAAAACGCTTAAATCATCATGATACGTAATAACCAGTTTACCGGCGAAGAAATAATTATAGGATTCGGCGACGCGACTTCGGAGTTTTCGCTCCAAGAGCTTCGGCGACTCGTTGAATGTGTCCGGAGAGCTCGTGCGCAACCGCACAGACAGCACAGGGTATATGGTCAGGACATAACATTAATCCTGCATTTTCAAAAATAGGGGAAATGAGGTGATCGCGATCTTTTTGGGCATCGAACCAGATGACGATGAACGCGAAGCCAAATGGATCGAGCGTCGTCAGATCAGCGAGAAATAAGATACGTCCCGACGTATGATTGTGCGCCGGAAAACGTTCAACGACTGCAGCAGTGTTCGCCCTTAGAGCGAAAATAATATTTTCACCATACTTCGAATACATTCTTTTGTGCTAATCGACCGGGCGGCGACACCGCAATTAGATAGGCTGGGAATGTTGATGATGATCCGTAAACTTTTACGCTAATAGTTTACCTCCAGGCTTATTTCCCACTCGATGGGGTATATAAAACGTGGGCCTATTCCGATGATGACGCTGGTCTCATCGTCTCTTCGCGTCGTGACCTGCTCTTACTAGTGAAAAACAAGAAACCGATTGAAACGCGATGGATCTAACAAAAGTTAACCACGTCGGCCGTCTGGAGAATCCGCCAACCAAGAAGATGTCGGAACTTGTAATTGGAGCGGCGTACAACATCACGGACTTACGGCTGGTCAAAACGAAATTTGGGGTACGTGTTCTGACGACGATCGATGAGGATTACAACGTCTTCTTACCACCGAGAATCGCAAGGGCCCTGCAAGAAGATTCAAATCAGCTGGCTGAAATGTGCAACATGGCTGGGCAAAATCGCCTGCAAATGAAATATCTCGGTGGAGAATTCAACAAGCTCGAATTTTCATGCAGTTATGTGCCATAAATAAACTATGCGATCCCCAACCACCACCTCTACAAAAATTCATCCGCGAGGGGATGAAAGCAGGCGTGCTGGAGATCGAACTTTCGCCAACCGGATCCGAACGGGAGTTGTAACGAATCTCGGAAATATCAACCGGTACCAGCCTCTCGCTGCGGGCTTTCGACATTCGTTGAGCTGCCCAAGGACATTCAGCGGAAGAGGGCGGTGGTGAACGTAAAAAGCAAAGATGAAAGATGCCTTCTCTGGCCCATCACTGCAGCCCGCCACCCGGCCAACACCTTCACCGATAGAACCAACCATTATCGCCGCTTTATCTCCGAGTTGGACTGTACAGGCATCAAATTCCCCGCCACTCTACATGATGTGAAAAAGCTTGAGATTCCATATTGATACCTGGACAGACCGACACCCTACCTTGGGGGTTTGTCCCAGCCCCCTGATAGCTATAGGATAAAACTGTACACGTCTAATTATTGTGAATATTTACGCTTGACGCCTCGGGCGATCCGCCATCATGCGGAAACGATTTAGACTGGATTTGAAAATGTGAATTCATATACCTAACATTTGTTTATTTATTTATTTATTTATTCATTTATTTATTTATTTATTTATTATCAATATATTGAGAAATTATTCATTTTTATTCGTTCACCACG